>NW_011494607.1:20589037-20665759 GCF_000754665.1 Bison bison bison | reverse complement strand
CTGCTGGATCATGGAGAAAGCAAGAGAGTTCCAGAAAAACATCTATTTCTGCTTTCTTGACTATGCCAAAGCCTTTGACTGTGTGGATCACAATAAACTGTGGAAAATTCTGAAAGAGATGGGAGTACCAGACCACCTGACCTGACTCTTGGGAAAGCTATATCCAGGTCAGGAAGCAACAGTTAGAACTGGACATGGAACAACAGACTTTCCAAATAGGAAAAGGAGTACGTCAAAGCTGTATATTGTCACCCTGCTTATTTAACTTTATGCAGCGTACATCATGAGAAGTAATGAACTGGAGGAAGCACAAGCTGGAATCAGGATTTCCGGGAGAAATATCAATCACTTCAGATATGTATGTGAAACCACCCTTATGGAAGAAAGTGAAGAGGAACTAAAAGGCCTCTTGATGAAAGTGAAAGAGGAGAGTGAAAAAGCTGGCTTAAACCTCAACATTCAGAAAACTAAGATCATGGCATCTGGTCCCATCACTTCATGGGAAATAGATGGGGAAACAGTGGAAACAGTGGCTGACTTTATTTTGGGGGGTTCCAAAATCACTGCAGATGGTGACTGCAGCCATGAAATTAAAAGACGCTTACTCCTTGGAAGGAAAGTTATGACCAACCTAGATAGCATATTAAAAAGCAGAGACATTGCCAACAAAGGTATGTCTAGTCAAGGCTGTGATATTGCCAGTGGTCATGTATGGATGTGAGAGTTGGACTGTGAAGAAAGCACAGCGCCAAAGAATTGATGCTTTTGAACTGTGGGGTTGGAGACTCTTGAGAGTCCCTTGGACTGCAAGGAGATCCAACCAGTCCATCCTAAAGGAGATCCGTCCTGGGTGTTCATTGAAGGATTGATGCTGAGACTGAAACTCCAATACTTTGGCCACCTGATGCAGAGTTGACTCATTGAAAAAGACCCTGATGCTGGGAGGGATTGGAGGCAGGAGGAGAAGGGGACGACAGAGGATGAGATGGCTGGATGGCATCACCAACTTGATGGACATGAGTTTGGGTGAACTCTGGGAGTTGGTGATAGACAGGGAGGCCTGGCGTGCTGCAGTTCATGGAGTCACAAAGAGTTGGACACGACTGAACGATTGAACTGAACTGATGTTCTATAAGGTTGCTGGGCTTCTCTGACGGCTCAGTGGGTAAAGAATCTGTCTGCAATGCAAAGTTATGGGAGACAATGGTTTGATCCCTGAGTCAGGAAGATTTTGTGAAGGGGGAAATGGAAACCCACTCCAGTATTCTTATCTGGACATGACAAAGCACAGCACAGCAACAACTAAGTTGCTACCAACACTGAACTATCTCTCCAGGGAGAAATACAAGGTTAGCCTCCTGTGAGCCTCAGATCACAAAATCTTTGTCAACCCAAACACCACTTTTAGAGGTTAATTTGCCAATGTCCTTGTTAAATCAGCAAGCATCATCCATAATGAAAACCTGCTCTTCCACATAACCCTTTCTCTGTGTAACACTTTAGAGATACTTTTAAATTCTTTGGCAGCATCCTGATCTACAGAACCTGCCTCACCTTCAGGTTTAATGTTTCTCACACCATATCACCTTTTGAAATGTGTGAGCCAGCCAGCACTAGCCAAGAAAGGTTTAACATTTTCCTGACCCTGAGTAATGTGACCATAAACCCCTTTGGCTTTCAGCCTTTCAGCCTCTCAGCCTCATGACAGTGCTGCTGCTGCTGCTAAGTCGCTTCAGTCGTGTCCGACTCTGTGCGACCCCATAGACTGCAGCCCACCAGGCTCCCCCGTCTCTGGGATTCTCCAGGCAAGAACACTGGAGTGGGTTGCCATTGCCTTCTCCACATGACAATGCTACCCACTGCATTTTGAAAATCAGTTCTCATCTCACAAATCCACCAAATGAGCCACTTCTCCCATAATTTAATCACAAACCCCAGATGTGACCTTAGCACTGGAGCAGCTTCACCTATGGACTGGAGACATTTCCTCTGTTTACACCACTCCCAGACTGAGATCACCATGGTCCAGCTACAGCCCCCAGGTTAAGTGTGGTCCTGAGGCATTTAATCACTGTGGCCTTTATAATCTCCCGTACAGTAGAAAAGACTATTTCATGTTCTTTTCTCACTCCATGTACACATAAACCAGAAATTGAAAGAAATAATTTTTTTAAAGTTTAGAGGAGCTGGTTTTTCAAATCTTTTCAACTGTACCATGGTAAAACATGTAATAAAAACTTCACATACTTAACTTGTATAATTTTATAGTTTTTGAAACATGGATAAACCCATAAAACCATCACTACAATCAAAATAATGAGTATAGGGACTTCCCTGGCAGTCTGGTGGTTAAGACTTTGTGCCTCCAATGCAAGGTGGCACAGGTTCAATTCCTGGCCAGGGAATTAAGATCCCACAGGCTGCTCACTGCAGCCAAAAAATAAATAATAATGATAGTTTCCTTGTACTCTTATAATCTTTCCCTTCTATCCATCGTAGTCTCTCTCCCCATGCAACACTGATCTTTTTGTTTCTATAAATTAAAATGCATTTTCTATAATTATATATAAATGAAATCATCCAGTATGATATTTCTGGCCTGACATTTTTCACTCAGCACAATTATTTTTGAGATTCATCCATGTGGCAGTATATTTCAGTCATTCGTTTCTTTTTATTATTGACTGATATTCCATTGTGTGGATGTATCAAGATTGCTGTTCACTGATCTGTTGATGGACATTTGTGTCCACTTTGGGGCCATGAGCATTCAAATACAAGTTGTACGTGGACATTGTTGGGAAACAATGTCCAGTGAAAACTTTCACTTGTCTGTGAGCTAAGAACATTGGTATTTGTATTAAGAGATAATCAAGTAGCACTACTGGGGATATACCCTGAGAAAAGGATAACTGAAAAAGACACGTGTACCTCAGTGTTCATTGCAGCACTATTTACAATACCTAGGACATCGAAGCAGCCGAGATGTCCACCAGCAGATGAATGGATAAAGAAGCTGTGGTGTATGTGTGTGTGTGTGTGTGTATACGTACACACACTGGAATATTACTCAGTCATAAAAAGGAATGCATTTGAGTCAATTCTAATGAAATGGATGAATATTTTGGCCACCTGATGCAAAGAACTGACTCATTTGAAAAGACCCTATGCTGAGAAAGACTGAAGGTAGGAGGAGAAGGGGATGACAGAGGATGAGATGGTTGGATGGCATCACCAACTCAATGGACATGAATTTGAGTAAACTCTGGGAGTTGGTGATGGACAGGGAAGCCTGGCGTGCTGCAGTCCATGGTGTCACAAAGAGTCAGAAACGACTGAGTGACTAAACTGAATTGAGAGCCTATTATAGAGAGTGAAGCAAGTCAGAAAGAGAAAAACAAATATCTTATATTAATGCATATATATAGAATCTAGAAAGATGGTGCTGATGAACCTATTTGCAGGGCAGCAGTGGAGACACAGACATAGAGAACAGACTGTGGACATGAGGGGAAGGAGAGGGCGGGACAAACGGAGACAGCAGCATGGAAACACATACACCACCATATGTAAAACAGGCAGCCAGTGGGGATGTGCTGTATTACTCAGGGTGCTCCAACAGGTACTTTGTGACAACCTAGAGGGGTGGAAGGTGGTTGGAGGGAGGAGGAGTGCCGGGGACCAGCCCCGGTGGATCCAGGGTATTCGAAGCGGGGACGGCGTCGGCGAGGATCAGGAAACAACTGCTTAATTAAACGTTAATTAAGGATATAAAGAGTAATAGAATGAGGATAGCTCAGTGAAGAAATTCAGTGGAGAAAAGAGGCTGAATAATTCAGCCAGAAGGTAAGAGAAAGAACGACATGGTGAGACCAAGTTTCGGTGAACAAGGCCCGCACTTTATTTTCCAAAGTAGTTTTTATACCTTAAGTTATGCATAGAGGATAATGGGGGAAGGGGTAGAGTCAAGCAGCAAGCCAGGCTTTCTTCCTGCAAACTTATCATATGCAAAAGTTTAGGTGATTTGCATCATCTTCTGGCCCAGAGGCCTTTTCCTCTAAAGGTGATCATTCTAAAGTCAGGCGCCAGCCTCCAAAAAGCATTAGATAAAGTTGCATTCCTACAGAGCAAAGGTGTGGTGGGCTATAACAAGAAAAAGAATTAATTCAAGGGTCCCAGGTTACAAACATTAAAGCTACTATTTACACCAATTATATTAATCAATACACTGCCAGGGACACAGCAGGTAAGGGATATGGAGACTTAGCAGCAAACATTGGCCCAACAAGTGAGAATCCCTTCACCAATACAATTTCTAATCAATCTTTTAACTACTCAAAAGAATCTGTGTTTAGACAGTTTAGAACATCTCCTGCCTCTCACAGTTGGGAGGCTCTGAACAATCACATGTGGCCGGAAAAACCTATTCAGGCAGGCTAGAGGACTTCCAAGGGAGTTTGTAGGTTGAAACACTGTCACACCCAGGAATTATTACTGGAGCTGTAAGCTAACTCTTTTTTCAGAGAGGTAGTGGGGGACAGCCCCCCGTAAAGTCAGAGGTGTAGGTGAAAGCACAAAGCAGAAAGTAGGCAGACTCTGGTTTTGGGGGTAGATTGCTCGAGAATTTCCAGGGAGACTCCTGAGGCTTGATCCCGCCTTTGCGTATGTCAAGCCTCCTTCCTCATGACCTTTGCCACGGGCGGAGCTCGCTCCCCACAGAGGAGGGCCAAGATGGAGGCGACGTATGTATACCTATGGTTGATTCATATTGATGTATGGCAGAAACCAACACAATATTGCAAAACAACTGTCCTTCAATTAAAAATAAATTTTTAAAAATGGAGACAACAAGAGAGATGTGAAGTCTTCTCTTTCCCTGCGTGTGTGCATGCCCAGTGGCCTCAGTCATGTCTGACTCTTTGCAACCCTATGGACTGTAACCTGCCAGGCTCCTCTGTCCATGGGATTCTCCAGGCAAGAATATTGGAGTGGGCTGCCATTTCCTTCTCCAGGGGATCTTCCTAACCCAGAGATCGAACTCGTGTCTGCTGCATCTCCTGCATTGCAGCAGCTTCTTTATCCACTGAGACACCTGAAAAGCCCCTTCTCTCTCCCTAAAGACATCATTCATTTCCATTCCAAACGATAATGACCCTAGAGACCTTCCTTCCCCTCCTTAGAGAGGCTTCACTTACATTCTATATACTCCGGAGCAAAGCTTGCTTTCTCTTTCTGTCTCTGGAATAGAAAAAGGGGTATATTTGCCACCTGTTCTCTATACAATCTGAGATACATAATTTTAGAATCTCTCTCCTATGGTGCAAATTCCTTCCCATGCATAGGACTATTAGGCCTTTATTGTATTAGCCTGTGGATTACTGAAACTTGAAGAAATGGCACTAAGATGCTCCTTGAGTAAATAATTGATATGTCCTTTGACCCAGGAAGATAAAGACAAAAAAAACTTTAACTGACATATGCTTTCATTTCTCTTGGATAAATACTTAAGGGTGGAATTACTAGATCATATGGCAGGTGGATATTGCACTTTTAAAGAAGCTTCCCAACTGCTTCACAAATTGGATATACCACCTTATATTCTCATAAGCAATATATGAGGACTCCCATTTCTTCTCATTCTCTCCAACACTGGATAACCATTCTAGAAGATGCACAGTTTCATCTCATTGTAGTTTTAATTTGCATTTCCCTAATGATTAATGACATGAAGCATCTTTTCATGTATTTATTTGCTATCTGTAAATCTTCTATGGTGATATGTCTGTTCAAATTTTTGGCCCTGTTTATAAATTTTTTCAGGCTTCCCTGGTGACTCAGATGGTAAAGAATCCATCTGCAATGTGGAAGAACTGGGTTCGATCTCTGGGTTGGGAAGATCCCCTGGAGGAGAGCATGGTAAACCATTCCAGTATTCTTACCTGGAAAATTCCATGGACAGAGGATCCTGGCAGGCTACAGTCCATGGGGTTGCAAGGAGTAAGACACAACAGAACGACTATGCACACACATAAATTAATTCTCTCGTTCAGTATTATAAATGCTCTCTGTTCAAAGTCATAAGCAAAGTACACTTTTATTAATACAATATTCCAAGTGCAGAGAAAATGCTAAGAAAATGCTGAAAATAAAAAGACTTGCCTTTACCTTTAGTCTATATTAAATGTTTGCATCACTTTTTCAATTATTTAACTTTTCAAGATATCTTTTTGCAATTCTGTAAAATAAAAACTTTCATGATTCATTTTTTATTAAAGACCAGAAATCTGCAAACACATAGCGATTGTTAGTAAAGATTTTGAAAATTTATCTTTTCTTAAGTTAATTTAAATAAGGTGACCTATCCCTTGTTGACCAATGGATTTCACACTGCCTCTTGTGAACAGAGCCAATGAGGTGAAAGTACACATTTCTTCCCCTTTTATTTGTATTTCCAAATAACTTATGAGTAGGTAAATATATCCTGGGGAAGAAAACAACATTATTATCAAAGCATATATTACTTATTTTTCAATGATCTTTTCCACACTTTCTAGGGTTTCTTTAAAAGTAGGATTACCATTAAAACTAATTAAAAAGTGTTATTCAATAGATCTTTCACTTTTTTTTTTACTATGAATTAGTAACAAGGAATCAGTTTATATCAGAATCCTTTCCATTTTCCAACTCTATTTAAAGTGGTATTAAATTCATTTTAAAACTTTTAAAAGTAGTAGACTAAGAGTTCTTTCAATCAACACTTTGTGACATAAATTAAGGTATATCTGCCTACCCTTCAGAACAATGCAATGCTTATTAGGAAGTGCTAGCTGGGAGCCACTTCACTGGACACATTTAATTTACACTTGGCCTACTTCTCCTCACAAACCACCCCTAATTGAAGTCAGGTATAATTATATAAAGTTTGAATTTTTTTTTTTGCATGCACCAGTTCATCATTTCAGATATACTTAAGCTTTCCATTTGTCTTCCATTATTTTTCTAAAATGTTAGTTCTTTGAAGAAAATGATGTAGTAGCTCACCAAGTTAAATTGAATAATCCTTTTCATTCTGAGGACTATGTAAATGTAATCCATATGACTTTATTATTTATTTCCCTTATTAACTGGATGGTGTTGATTTGTCTTTACTTAAATCCTAACACTACCTAAAACTCTTCTCAAAGTTATAAAAGAGTTCTTAAATATAGGACTCTTTCTGACTAAATTTTAAAAAAATAATGACTTTGAATGATAGTTGGTGAAACAATTAGCATTTTTTCTGGTTTCTTTTAGGTGGAGGCATAATATAATTTTATTTTTCAAGATATTAATACTTTTACAATTTCCTTGTTTACCTTATCTCTATATAGTGTCATTTGAGTTGGGTAGCAGCTACGCAGAAACTATCACATAACCTTAAATAGAGTATACTAATTTGTGGCACAAATTCATCACCCAGCATGTTTTAAAATGACCAGCTGTTAAAACATTAGTTGTTTGTTTAGTTGCTAAGTCATGGCCAACTCTTTTGCAACCTCATGGACTATAGCCTGCTAATCTCCTCTGTCCATGGGATTTCCCAGGCAAGAATACTGGAGTGGGTTGCCATTTCCTTCCCTCAAACATTAATAGATAATTCTTTAATACATTCACTTAAAGATAAAGTATTCGGACTCCAACATCAAAAACCCCAAACTTCCTTCAATGGGTTAGATCTAAATATATTTTGTTAAAAAGCAATCATAGAACTGACTTTATTTTTTTTTTTTTATTGGAGTATAGTTGCTTTACAATGTTGTGTTAGTTTCTGCTGTACAGAGAAATAAAATAGAATCAGAAGAAAAAAAGCAAAGCAATCATGAAACTGATCAGGAATTCCAACTGTGACCAATATGAAAATATAGAGACTGAATCTGAAAGAACTGAAACCAGTAAAAACAGATATCAGGCAATGAAAAAAAGTAATGGAGTTAGGAAACAAAAGACATAAACCTTACTACTGCTCAAACTACTGTCTTCACAACATTTCTAGGCTGTGACCTAGAAAGGGGAACCCAGACAGAGTCTGGAAGAGTCTATTATTAAGGAGATGGAGTTGAGAGTTCATGGAGACCAAAGCAGCTAGAATTCACAGCACAGAGAACCAGAGATGAGAGAGCTATGAAGAAAAAGAACTCCAGAGTTCTGAAGAGGATTCCTCTCAACTATTCAAAGTACTGATGAGTTCATGTAGGCTAAGCTGAGCGCTGAAGAATTGATGCTTTTGAACTGTGGTGTTGGAGAAGACTCTTGAGAGTCTCTTGGACTGCAAGGAGATCCAACCAGTCCATTCTGAAGGAGATCAGCCCTGGGATTTCTTTGGAAGGAATGATGCTAAAGCTGAAACTCCAGTACTTTGGCCACCTCATGCGAAGAGTTGACTCATTGGAAAAGACTGATGCTGGGAGGGATTGGGGGCAGGAGGAGAAGGGGACAACAGAGGATGAGATGGCTGGATGGCATCACTGACTCGATAGACATGAGTCTCAGTGAACTCTGGGAGTTGGTGATGGACAGGGAAGCCTGGTGTGCTGCAATTCATGGGGTCGCAAAGAGTCAGACACGACTGAGTGACTGAACTGAACTAAAGAAACTACCTGAATCTAGAGAATAAATTATCTGAAAACAACAAACAGACAAAGCCTTAAATAAATGACTATTCCCACAAGTCAAGTTGGGATACTTGGTAATTCACAGGATATTTGGTAGATTTACTTGAAGGATATTACCTCCTTAAAGCAAATAATTAGCCCTAGATGAAACAGTGTTTGACCTCACATAACAAATCTTAAAACTAAACCAGAAAAATCAAAGTGTTCTCAAATAACTTAACCTCATTTTTGAACAAAGCTCAAGAATATTCATATTAGTAATAATAGAAAAAATATTTAGTATAGGTAATATTACAAGGTCTATTGTGCAATAAAAAGTTATGTATATACAAAAGCATGGGAAAAAATGAGAAAAAAAACCTAATAAACTCAACCCAGAACTGACACAGATGTTAGAATTAGTGACAAGAACACTAACAGAATTATCAAAACTTTATTCCACATGATAAAAAGCTACATAAAGATTTAGCATTTCAAACAGAGACACAAAAGATATAAAAAATACAAATTAAATTCTAGAGATAAAAACTTTAATATATGACATGTAAAAAAATGCACAGGATGAGAGTAACAACAGACTAAACTTTTCAAAGAAAAATTTAAAGAAATAGCAATACAAATTATTGAAAATGAAAAAGAAATCATAAAAAGACTCAAAAACAAATGAGAGAATTAGTGATCTGTGGTACAACTTCAAGTGACCTAATATCTCTGTAATTCAATTGTCCAACCATTAATAGAGAGAAAGGGCAAAAAGTTATTTGAGAAAATACTGGAGAAAAACTTCCCAAAATGTATTAAATGTATAAACCTACACATTCAGAACATCTATAATGTTCAAGTACGTAAGAGACAAAGGAAAACTACAGAGAGTCACATCATAATCAAACTTTAGAAGAGCACCAAATAAATAAATTAGGGATCAATAGAAGGCAGAGCACCAAAGAATTGTGCTTTCAAACTGTGGTACTGAAGGACTCTTGAGAGTCCCTTGGACAGCAAGGAGATCAAACCAGTCAGTCTTAAAGAAAATCAACCCTGAATATGCATTGAAAGGACATATGCTGAAGCTGAAGCTCCAATACTTTGGCCAATTGATGCAAACAGATGACTCATCAGAAAAGACCCTAATGCTGGGAAAGATTGAGGGCAGGAGGAGAAGAGGGCGAAAGAAGATGAGATGATTGGATGGCATGACCTATTCAATGGACATGAACCTAGGGGAACTCTGGGAGATGGTGAGGGACAGGGAAGCCTGGCTTGCTGCAGTCCATGGGGTTGCAAAGAGTTGGACACAACTTGGCAACTGAATAACGACAGAAATATTTCTTTAAAAAACTATCAATTTTTTAAAGTAAATAATGTATCCACACAACCATAGGTCAAGAAGAAATCAAAAGGAAAATTATAAATATTTGAAGTGAGTGAAAATGAAAATATATAAAACCTGTGAGATGAAGCTAAAGCAGTACTAGGTTAAGAAATTTATACAATGAAGTATCTTTATTAGAATAAATGAAAAAGTTCAAATAAATCTCAGTTCTGTCTTAAAAAACTAAAAAAGCACAGTAAGCTCAACCTAAAGTAAGCAGAAGAAAAGATATAATAAAGTGAAAGTGAAAAGTAAAGTTGCCCAGTAGTGTCTGACTCTTTGCGACTCCATGGACTGTAGCCTACCAGGCTCCTCTGTCCATGGGGTTTTCCAGGCAAAAGTACTGGAGTGGGGTGCCATTGGGGATCTTCCCGACCCAGAGATTGAACCTAGGTCTTCCGCATTGTAGGCAGATGCTTTAGCTGCTGGGCCACCTGGGAAGTCCTAAAATATAATAAAAATTAAAGCAAAAAAAAAAAAATCAATGAAATGGAAAACAGAAAAACAATAATAGAGAAAAATCAATAAAACCAAGAGAAAGTTCTTTGAGAAATAGATTTAATCAAGTCCCTAGCAATAATGATCATTTAAAAAGGCCATAGATTTCTAATATTAGTAATGAGAGATATGTATCACTACATATTCTCTGGATATTAAGCAGACTATAAAGGGATATAGTGAATAATTTTATGTTAATAAATTTGACAATTTTGATAAAATGGACCAATTCTTTGAAATAAACAAACTACCAACAATCTATAATAGGACTTGAATATCCCTAAATCTATTAGAGAAATTGAATTTGTAGTTAAAAACATTCTTACAGAGAAAATTCCAATTCCTAATGACTTCATTGGTGATTATTTTCAGAAAACCTAAGGGAATATTTTCCAACTCATACTATAAAGCCAACATTGACCTAAAAGCAAAACAAAATATTATATGAAAGTACAAGAGAAAAATACCCCTCCTGAATATAGACACAGTGTTATTTACAAAATTTTAGCAAACGAAACCCAAAACATAAAAAAGGAATAATACATTTTGATCACGTGGGATGTAAACCAGAATGCAAGGTTTGTTTAACATCTGAAAATCAATAAATATAAAACATCATAATAGAAAACTAAAAAAGAAAAATATCATATGATCATAATCCCTATTAATACAGAACAACTTATTCAACAAAATTCAACCATCATTCAACATTTTTTAAAAGCCTCCAACAAGCTAGGAATAGAAGGGAAGTTCTTCAACACTGATAAATAGCATCTACAAATAATCCTACATGTAGCATCATTCTTACTGGTGAAAAACTATATGCTTTCTCCTCTCAAGAAAAAGAAAAAAATTGTATTCAGGTTTGAAAAAGGTAAAGTTTCCTTTATTCACAGATGACAGCATCATTCATGTAAAAAAAAATCCTATAGAATCTAGAAAAATGGGAACTAATAAGTGAGTTTATCCAGGTTGGAAGATACAAAATAAATATGGAAAATACAATGTATTTATATAAGCAGTGAACAATCAAAACTTGAAACTGGAAGAGATATAAGAAAATTACTGCTTTTTCCCTCAGAAAATTTAGGAGCTTCTTTCTGGAGCATACATTTTGCTCAAAATAATAACTATTTTAATAATTTAACTAAAGAGACATATTTTGGAAAAAAATTTAAAATTGAAAAGCAATACTGTAGTAATAAAAATGTGAAATAATTAGGGATGAACCTAACAAAAGATGTGCACGGGTTATACACTGAAAACAAAAACACACTGCTGTGAGAAACTGAAGATCGAAATAAACAGAATGATAAACTATATTGATGAATTATGAAACCCAATATTGCTGAGATATCAATTTTCTATAAATTGACATGTAGATTTGATGTCATTTCAATTTAAATCTCCAGACACTTGGTTTTAGAAATTGACAAACTAATTTTAAATGCACAGAAGTAACAAGCACTTATAATAAGCAAAACAACTTTGGTAATGAAAACCTAGAGGACTAATACTATCTAATTTCAAGACTTACTTTAAAGCTGTAATAATCAGAACAGTGTGATTTGGTATACAGATAGAGAAATAGATGAATAGAACAGAATGGAATAGAATAGAATAGAGTGCTATCATAGAACCACAAATGTTAAAAAAAAAAAAAAAAAAGACAGCTAATCTTGAATAAACATTCAAAGATAAGTGACAGTGAAAGTGAGTCGCTCAGATATATAAGACTCTTTGTGACCCCATGGACTATAGACCACCAGGCTCCTCTGTCCATAGCATTCTCTAGGCAAGAATACTGGAGTGGGTTGCCTCTTCCTCCTCCAGGGGATCTTTCTGTCCCAGGGATCAAACCCTGATCTCTCCCATTGCAGGCAGATTCTTTACCATATGAGCCATCAGGAAAGTCATTATATATAATGATTTTTACAAATGGTGCTAGAACAACTGGATATTCATATGAAAAAAAATTAACATTGATCCACATCTTTCACTGTACACAGAAGTTAGCTTAAAATGAATCATAGGCCTAAATGTAATACATTAAACCATAAACCTCTAGAATGAAATATAACATAAAAAAATATTTTTTCTTCGATTGGGCGGAGACTTCTTAGATAAATTAACAGCATGATCCTGAAAAGAAACACTGATAAACTGGACTTCCTCAAAATTAAAAACTTCTATTCCTTGAGAGACACTGAAATAAAAATATAAAAACAAATCACATATCAAGAGAAAAATACTTAAAAATCATAAATCTAATAAGGGACTTGGCTTCCCTGGTAGCTCAGCTGGTAAAGTATCTGCCTGCAATGCAGGAGACCCCAGTTGCATTCCTGGGCCTGGAAGATCCCCTGGAGAAGGGACAGGCTACCCACTCCAATATTCTTGGGCTTCCCTGGTGGCTCAGATGGTAAAGAATCTGCCTGCAATGTGGGAGGCCTGGGTTTGACCCCTGAATTGGGACGATCACCTGGAAAGGGCATGGCAACCCACTGCAGTATTCTTGCCTGGAGAATCCCCATGGACAGAGGAAAATGGTGGAGGCTACAGACCATGGGGTCACAAACAGTCAGACACAACTGAACGACTAAGCACAAACCCAATAATGGATTTGTATTTACAATATATAAATACCTCTCAAAATGTAACAAATAATCCAATTTTTTAAAATGGGTTGAAAATTTGAACAGAGATTTTTACCAAAGATAATAATCGAAGATAATATATCAACAGCTGATAAATATATGAAAATATGATCAACATGATTAATCATTATGAAAATATAAACTGAAATGACAGTGAGATGCTACTTAATATTTGTTAGATACAGTGGAAGTAAGAAATTGATTGAAGGGACTAGATCTGATACACAGAGTGCCTGACGAACTATGGACAGAGGTTTGTGACATTGTACAGAAGACAGGGATCAAGACCATCCCCATGGAAAAGAAATGCAAAAAAAGCAAAACAGCTGTCTGAAGGGGCCTTACAAACAGCTGTGAAAAGAAGAGAAGTGAAAAGCAAAGGAGAAAAGGAAAGATATACCCATTTGAATGCAGAGTTCCAAAGAATAGCAAGGAGAGATAAGAAAGCCTTCCTCAGTGATCAGTGTAAAGAAATAGAGGAAAACAAGAGAATGGGAAACACTAGAGATCTCTTCAAGAAAATTAGAGAAATCAAGGGAACATTTCATGCAAAGATGGGCTCAATAAAGGATAGGAAATGGTATGGACCTAACAGAAGCTGAAGATATTAAGAAGAGGTGGCAAGAATACACAGGAGAACTGTACAAAAAGATCTTCATGACCCAGATAATCATGATGGTTTGATCACTGACCTAGAGCCAGACATCCTGGAATGTGAAGTCAAGTGAGCCTTAGGAAGCATCACTACAAACAAAGCTAGTGGAGGTGATAGAATTCCAGTTAAGCTATTTCAAATCCTGAAAGATGATGCTGTGAAAGTGCTGCACTCAATATGCCAGCAAATTTAGAAAACTCAGCAGTGGCCACAGGACTGGGAAAGGTCAGTTTTCATTCCAATCCCAAAGAAAGGCAATGCCAAAGAATGCTCAAAACACTGCACAATTGCACTCATCTCACATGTTAGCAAAGTAATGTTCAAAATTCTCCAAGCCAGCCTTCAACAGTACATGAACTGTGAACTTCCTGATGTTCAAGAAGATTTTAGAAAAGGCAGAGGAACCAGAGATCAAATTGCCAACATCTGTTGGATCATCGAAAAAGCAAGAGAGTTTCAGAAAAAAAAATCTCTTCCTGCTTTATTGACTATGCCAAAGCCTTTGACTGTGTGGATCACAATAAACTGGAAAATTCAACAAGAGATGGGAATACCAGACCACCTGACCTGCCTCTTGAGAAATCTGTATGCAGGTCAGGAAGCAACAGTCAGAACTGGACATGGAACAACAGACTGGTTCCAAATAGGAAAAGGAGTACGTCAAGGCTGTATATTGTCACCCTGCTTGTTTAACTTATATGCAGCACATCATGAGAAATGCTGGGCTGGAGGAAGCACAAACTGGAATCAAGATAGTCGGGAGAAATATCAATAATCTCACATATGCAGATGACACCACCCTTATGGCAGAAAGTGACGAACTAAAGAGCCTCTTGATGAAAATGAAAGAGGAGAGTGAAAAAGTTGGCTTAAAGCTCAAAATTCAAAAAACTAAGATCATGGCATCCGGTCCCATCCCTTCATGGTAAATAGATGGGGAAACAGTGGCTGACTTTATTTTTGGTGGCTCCAAAATCACTGCAGATGGTGACTGTAGCCATGAAATGAAAAGACGCTTACTCCTTGGAAGGAAAGTTATGACCAACCTAGACAGTATATTAAAAAGCAGAGATGTTACTTTGCCAACAAAGGTGGCTATAGTCTTTCCAGTGGTCATGTATGGATGTGAGAGTTGGACTGTGAAGAAAGCTGAGCACCAAAGAATTGATGTTTTCGAACTGTGGTGTTGGAGAAGACTCTTGAGGGTCCCTTGGACTGTACGGAGATCCAACCAGTCCATCCTAAAGGAGATCAGTGCTGAGTGTTCATTGGAAGGACTGATGTTGAAGCTGAAACTCTAATACTTTGGCCACCTCATATGAAGAGCTAACTCATTTGAAAAGACCCTGATGCTGGGAAAGATTGAAGGCAGGAAAAGAAGGGGACAACAGTGGATGAGACGGTTGGATGGCATCACCGACTCAATGGACACGAGTTTGGGTAAACCACAGGATTTGGTGATGGACGGGGAGGTGGCATTCTGTGGTCCATGGGGTTGCAAAGAGTCAGACACGACTGAGCAACTGAACTGAAAAAAACTGAAAATTAAATATACCACACCAAGTATGATAAGTACACTGCTGGTGAAATGTAAAATGGCACAACCTCTTTGAAAAACAACTTGGCAGCTTATTAAGAACTTAAAAATATACCTATACTGTGATCCAGCTATTTCACTAATAAGTATTTACCTAAAAAAAATGAAAACCCATGTCCATACAAAAGCTTGAACATGAACAGTCATAATGGCACTTTTTTTTTTTTTTGCAATAGTTCACAACTAGTAACCACCCAAGTGTCTATCAGTAAGTAAACGTATAAACAAAGTGGTGTGGGCACACACTGGATTACTTACAGCAATAAAAATGAATTAGCATTTGATGCACAGAACATGATGGACGAAAAATAATTATGCTGAGTAAAAGGACCTATGCTCACTGTCCAGTTCCTTTTGAGTGAAAGCTAGAAAATTAAAACTGATCTATGGTGATAGAAAGCAAGAAAGAAGTTGTCTGGGGATAGAGGGGAAGGGGCAGGATTATAAAGGAACTAAAGGAAGCTTTGGGGGGTGATAAACGCATATATTGAAACAGTACCTATTTGATGCATGCACTTTATGGTGTTCCAATTTTACATTAATAAATTGTTCTAACATTTAAAAAAATAAACAGACAAAAGTCAGGTAGAGACAGGAAATGATCAGGTCTCCTTAGCATGAAAGTGAAAGTGAAAGTGAAATGGGCTTGGGTCCAACTCTTTGCAACCTTATGGACTATACAGTCCGTGGAACTTTCTAGGCCAGAACACTGGAGTAGGTAGCTGTTCCTTTCTCCAGGGGATCTTCCCAACCCAGGGATTGAACCCAGGTCTCCTGCATTGCAGGCAGATTCTTTACTGTTTAAGCCACCAGAGAAGCTCAATGAGAGATATGGCAAACACTGAGTATTATTTAGGCAAATATTAAAGTTCGTTTGCAAAGCTCTGAAGTGATCTAAGGAGTCTCTGTAAATGATGAGAACTGGGGGAGCTGAAGAGGCAAAGGCAAGAATACTGGAGTCAGTTGCCATTTCCTTCTCCAGGGGATCTTCCTGACCCAGGAATAGAACCCCTGTCTTTTATGTCTCCTGCATTTGCAGAAGGGTTCTCCACCACTAGTTGCCAACACAAATCAGCCATAATTACACATATCCTCTCCCTCCTGAGCCTCCCTTTCCTCCCCTGATCCTACCCCTCTAGGTCATCACAGAGCACTAGGCTGGGTACCCTGTGTTATACAGCAACTTCTCACCACCTGTTTTACACATGATAGTGTATATATGGCAATGATACTTTTTCTATTCATCCCATTCTCTCATTCTCCCTCTGTGTCCACAAGTTCATTTTCTAGATCTTTGTCTCCATTCCTTGACCCCAGCCTTTTTTAGTTAAGTGTATGAATATACTTGATGATTCAGGAAGTTGTTTCAGGTTGGATTTACTGTCAATAGAAACAAAAGAAATTTTAACTGATATAGTGCCTTTTTTTTTAATCTTATTCTATGGGGTGAATTCTCAATCATTCAAAATTACAGCAATTACATGGAAAATTGAGATTTGACAAAACCATTAAAACCCTACTTGGTCTCCCAAGACCTTGCCTTCATCTATGCTTCACTCTCAGAAACCACAGGGAAACAAAGGGACTGTATTTTCTCTGCATCCCATGAGCTGGTAGTATCTATTGATAATAAAGTATCACTGCTTTTTTCCTAACTAGGTTTAATTAGGGCTGATAGGTTTAGCCAATAAAAATACAAAGATTGTATGGGATGTGTTTGTACTAAAATATTATTTGTTGTTTATCTGCAATTCAAACTTAACTGGGTGCTGTGTATTTTATCTGGCACCTCTAAGTGAGATAAATAATCTCAGATTTCTATCTCTGACATCCTATATCCTGGAACCATTTCTGTTAACAAACAGAAATCATTTTAGGCATTTCAAGCAGAATGAGATTAAACAGAGAATTCTATACTTAAAACTACACTAGAAGGAAGGAAAATAAAGGTCATGGAAATTTCCTTCTACATCTCATGTGTACTACTAGTGCTCACTCAGAAACTGCCAGAAAGCAGTTCCACTGGTCATAGCTATCTAAAGGCTAGGCAAACCACATGTCTGATAAAGGGTTAATGTCCAAATATACAGAGAACATATATGACTCAGTAGCCAAAAAATAAATGAGTAAAGGATGCTGAATAGATGTTTTGGGTTTTTTTTTTTTTTTCCCAAAGAAGAGAAACAAATAGTTCAAAGGTACATGAAAATTGCTTACTATCACTAATCTTTGGGGAAATACAAGTCAAAGCCACATGAACAATCACCTCACACCATTAGGATGTCTATTATCAAGACGATGAGATAAATGCTAGTGAGGATGTGGAGAAAAGGGAGATCTTGTACATAGCTGGTAGAAATATAAACTGGTATAGTCATTATGGAAAACAGTATGGAGAAAGTTCCTCAAAAAGTTTAAAACAGAACTACCATATGATCTAGCAATCCCACTTCTGGGTACCTACCTAAAGGAAATGGAGCCAGGACCTTGAAGAGATATATGTGCTCCTATGTTCCTTGGAGCACATAGCCAAGGAATGGAAACAACCGAAGTGTCTGTTGACAGATGAATGGATAAAGAAAAACGGTGAATATAAAATATGAAATATCATTTAGCCTTAAAAAATAAGAAAATCCTGCCATTTACAACAACGTGGATGAACATGGAGGACATTATGCTAAGTAAGTCAGAGAAAGAAAAAGAAAGTACTAAATGATCTCACTTATATGTGCAATCTACAAAATGAAAGAAGTTGAACTCAGAAACACAGTAGAAAAGTGGTTGTCAGGGGCTGGCAGATTGGGGTAATAAGAAGTTGGTAGGAGAAAACAAGATGGCAGAGGAGTAGGTGAACGTGGAATACATCTCTCTCCACAGATACATCAGGAATACAGCTTCAGACACAGAAGTGCATACAGAACACCAGCTGAGAGTGGACAGGATTACCTGACGAGTGGGAAAGAGTATATAGAACCAAGCAAAACTCTGTAGGATGAAGGAACTAGGGGGAAAAACAGGAGTGTTAGTAGGACTGGACCTGCCCTCGGTGGATGCAGGAACTGAAGCAGGAGTCCAATCCCCACATCAGGGCAATTGTCTGAGTCAGAGCAGAAACATTTAAGGTTAAGAGTGAAACAGCTGATATGGGGTGGTCTAAATGGAATGAGAACAGACAGTCCTTGCTGTAGCCATACATACCCCGGACAGGAACACTGTTCTCTTGGAAGGGGCAGCAGCTGGGAGCTGGAGTTAAGGGATTGTGGAGCAATCCCAGGACAAGGGCTGCTGTTGACTGAGGAGAGACAGATTGAGAGAATGTGAGGGAGGAGATCATGGTGGGAAATGCAGGTGGAGGAAAGCCACGCAGCCATGGAAGCAAGGCAATACTGCTGAGTCACACGTAGCAGGTGGGGCCATCACCATAGCCTCTCTTTCCCCACATGCCAGCATCAGCAGCTGAACAATAGAGAGGCTGGCCCATCAAATGCCTGATGCACTGAACTACAGAGTAGGACCCCACCCAGGGTGCCCCTTTAAGTGGCTGATGCTCTGATCCACAGGGAAGGACCCCAGTCAGGGGGTCCCCTCTATGTGCCTGACCCACTGAACAATGGAGAATGACCCCAGGCAAGGGAGCCCTCTAAGTGCCTGAATGGGCGGAGCAACGGAGAAAGACTAGCCAAAGAGGCCATCTGATTGCCAGCTATAAGACACTTGAAAAAAGACTCTGATAGGGCCATAACTCCTGTGGTGGAGGCAGTCTGTGTCTCTGCACACTTGGTGCCACCAGGGTCCCCACAAGTCAAGCAGCTGCACTACCTTCATGCTCAACTCTCACTGGGGCAGAGCTGCCACAGGAAAAAAAAGGCTTGCGTTTATGTGCACAGGGTCGCTTCGGTTGTGTCCGACTCTTTGTGACCCTGTGGACTGTGGCCTGCCAGGCTTCTCTGTTAGAGAGTGGGTTCTCCAGGCAAAAATACTGGAGCATACTGGCCAAGACTGGTTGCCATATCTTTTTAGAGCACTGTATTTCCTACTACCCTGGCCACCAACCTCCCTGAGTACCTGGTGCTGCCAGAACCCCTGTGACCCAAGCAGCTGCACCACCTCCACACCTGGCCCTCACAGGGGCAAACCCAAGCCCTCCAGGGAAGCCTCAGGAGCTAAAGCCCATGGACGACACACATGTACAGGTGGAAATAAAACCACACTTGAAACCCAGGGGCAGTGTGGCTAAGGAAAAAGACCTAAAACCTTTCCACCAGCTGTACAAGCTGCAGATTAAATCCACACGATCAACTAAGAAGACTGTGTCCATGGAATATATAAAAGGCCATTGAGAGTGCCCACAAAAGAAAACGCACTAGCTCTGATAGCTGTGGACCTTGGAGGCAAGAACACATAGAGTAGGACCAGATTAGAATCTGAGCAGCCTCCACAGCAGGTCCAGAGATCAGCACAGTATTGGAGGGCATCCTAGGGAGGTAAGGTGAACTGTGATTCCTGGTATGGCAAAGGACTCTGACAGCAGTGATTCAAAAAAAACATTTATTATTCTTCTTTTTTGACTTGTTCTGTAGATTCTTTGGATTTTTTTTTTTTCCTTTTTTACCCCTCTGTTGCAGTTGTCAATTTTATTGGCACTAAGAAATCCAATTAAGCTTTTGAGTTTTTTTTTTCCTCAGTCACATTTTTTATTGTTGTCATAAACTTCTGCTTCTACTTTGGCTTTTGCAGTTCTGTGGAGTTTTCCTCTTCTTTTTTTCTTTTCTTTTAATTTTAATTTTTTAAACCTATTATTATTTTTTCCACATTTATTCCTTTGTTTGCTTTTCCTACTGTTCTTTTTCCCTTGCAGTTAATCTTTATTGTCTATAAATCCTCTTTATCTACCTCTATCTTTGCATATCTATTCTTTCTTTTTTTTCTCTCATCTCAAAATATTTGTTATATTTATTTTCATTGCTTTATTCCTCAATTGGCAACTTGCTTTAGTTTTGTTTTCCAGTTTGTGCTTTAATTAGTTTTGTTCTGGTAGATATAATTTCTGGTTTCCTTTCTTCGCCAGGTCAATCTACTGTACTTTATTTTTGCTGGACTGTTTTGACTTTGCTTATGGGTGTATATATATGTGTGTATATTCAGTCACATTTTCTATTGTTATAAACCTCTGCCTCTACATTGGGATTTGCAGTTCTGTGGAGTTTCCCTACCACCCCCCACCTCCCCGCTGTTTCTTTCCTCTTCTGTTTTCTTATCTTTTCTCCTTTTTATGATTTTAATTTTTAATTTTTTAAACCTATTGTATTTTATTCCTTTGTTTGCCTTTCCTACTGTTCTTTTCCCCTTGCAGTTAATCTTTAATGTATGTAAATCTTCTTCATCTACTCCTATTTAACTTTGCATATCTATTCTTTCTTTCCTTTCCTCTCAACATATTTGTAAGTTTAGTTTCCATTGCTTTATTCCCCACTTGGCACCTTGTTTTAGTTTTGTTTTCCAGGTTGTGCTTAAGTTAGTTTTGTTCTTAACTGGTAGATATAATTTCTGGTTTCCTTTCTTCGCCAGATCAATCTACTGTACTTGTTTTTTGTTGGACTGTTTTCACTTTTCCCATGGGTGTATATGTATATGTGTACATTTCATTATTTTAATTATTATTTGCCTCATTTTGTAACTGCCATTTGTCTGGGGTTCATCTTCAGTTTCTCACTTTTGGATATTTGTTTTAATCTCACTTAATGCCATAACAAACCACTTGTGGAATCTTCATTCCTGACCAGAGATCAAGCCCCAAGCCTTTGGAGTGGGAACACTGACTACCAGAGAACTAACCCTAGGGAGTATCAGATAGTGAGAACTCACACAAAGGAAACTACTTGAATACAAGACCCAGCATCACCCAACCACCAGTAGCACCCTGCACATGACACCTCATCTAAACAACAAGCAAAACAAAAACACAAGCCCAGTCATTAGTAGACAGGAGTACCACCTCACTCAGCCTTGCCCATCAGAGGAAAAACAAACAAACAAACAAAAACTCAGCACAAATCTCACCCTATACGAAGCTCACACAAACCACTGGACCAACCTTAGGAGGGCAAAAAACAAAAGGAAGAAAGAATTCAACCTTTATCAAGGAAAGAATTCAACTTTTCTTGAAGCCTGGGATAAGGAGATCTCAAACAAAATAACTTCAAAAAAAAAAAAAAGAAAGAAAAGGCAGAGAAATACTGCACAAATGAAGGAACAAACTAGAAAAACAGAACTCCAAATAAATGAAAAAGAAATAGGAAAATTACCTGAAAAAGAATTTAGAATAAAGATAGTAAAGATGATCAAAAACCTTGAGAACAAAATGGAGAAAATGCAAGAATCAATTAACAAAGACCTAGAAGAGTTGAAGAAAACATATAGAGACAAACAGCACAATCACTGAAATTAAAAATACTCTAGAAGGAATCAATAGAGCTTCCCTGGTGGCTCAGATGGTAAAGCGTCTACCTAAAATGCGGGAGACCGGGGTTCAATCCCTGGGTCGGGAAGATCTCCTGGAGAAGGAAATGGCAACCCACTCCAGTACTCTTGTCTGGAAAATCCCATGGACGGAGGAACCTGGTAGGCTACAGTCCATGGGGTCACAAAGAGTTGGACATGACTGAGTGACTTCACTTCACTTCGGAAGGAATCAATAGCAGAATATCTGAATCAGAAGCACAAATTACTGAGCTGGAAGATGAAAGGGTGGACATAAATTCTGAAGAGCAAAATAAAGTATAAAGAATGAAAAGAACTGAAGACAGTCTCAGAGACTTCTAGGACCATATCAAACACCCCAACATTTGAATTAATTATAGGGGTCCCAGAAGAAGAGAAGAAAAAGAAAGGGTGTGAAAAAATTTTTGAAGAGATTTTTTTTTCGTTTTCTTTTTTTAATTTTATTTTATTTTTAAACTTTACATAATTGTATTAGTTTTGCCAAATATCAAAATGAATCCGCCACAGATATACATGTGCTCCCCATCCTGAACCCTCCTCCCTCCTCCCTCCCCATACCATACCTCTGGGTCGTCCCAGTGCACTAGCCCCAAGCATCCAGTATCGTGCATTGAACCTGGACTGGCATCTCGTTTCATACATGATATTTTACATGTTTCAATGCCATTCTCCCAAATCTCCCCACCCTCTCCCTCTCCCACAGAGTCCATAAGACTGTTCCATACATCAGCGTCACTTTTGCTATCTCGTACACAGGGTTATTGTTATCATCTTTCTAAATTCCATATATATGCATTAGTATACTGTATTGGTGTTTTTCCTTCTGGCTTACTTCACTCTGTATAATAGGCTCCAGTTTCATCCACCTCATTAGAACTGGAGAGAGGGTGTGGAGGAAAGGGAACCCTCTTACACTGTTGGTGGGAATGCAAACTAGTACAGCCACTATGGAGAACAGTGTGGAGTTTCCTTAAAAAACTGGAAATAGAACTGCCTTATGATCCAGCAATCCCACTGCTGGGCATACACACTGAGGAAACCAGAAGGGAAAGAGACACGTGTACCCCAATGTTCATCGCAGCACTGTTTATAATAGCCAGGACATGGAAGCAACCTAGATGTCCATCAGCAGATGAATGGATAAGACAGCTATGGTACATATACACAATGGAGTATTACTCAGCCATTAAAAAGAATTCATTTGAAGAGATTATAGTTGAAAATTTCCCCAACATGGAAAAGGAAATAGTCAACCAGGTTCAAGGGGCACAAAGAGTCTCAAACAGGATAAAACCAAGGAAAAACACACCAAGACACATACTAATTAAACTAACAGACTAACACAAAGGAAATTAAAACTAAAATTAAATTAAATTTTAATTAATTAAATTTAATTTAAAATTTTAATTTAAAATTTAATTAAATTAAAAATTAAACTAACACAAAGAAATCATATTAAAAGCAGCAAGGGAGAAGCAACAAGTAACATACAAGGGAAACCCCATGTGCTTAACATCTAATCTTTCAGCAGAAACTCTGCAGACCAGAATGGAATGGCAGGATATCTTTAAAGTACTGAAAGGGAAAAATCTACAACCAAGATTAATGCACGCGACAAAGATCTCATTCAAACTTGTAGAAAAATAAAACTTTTCAGACAAGCAAAAGTTAAGAGAATTCAGTACCACCAAACCAACTTTACAACAAATGTTAAAATGGACTTAAATAGTCAAAAATACAACAGAAGAAAAAAGATCTACAAAATCAATCCCAAACAATTAGAAAATGGCAATAGAAACATATATATCAATAATTACTTTAAATGTAAATGGATTTAATGCTCCAACCAAAAGAAACAGACTGGCTGAATGGATACAAAAACAAGACTCATATATATTGCTGTCTACAAGAAACCAACTTCAGAGCTCAAAACACATATAGACTGAAAGTGAGAGGATGGAAAAATATATTCCATGCAAAGGGGAAGCAAAATAAAGCTGGAGAAAGAATCCTCATATCAGACAAAATTGATCTTAAAATAAAGAAGGTTACAAGAGATAAGGAAGGACACTACATTATGGTCAAGAGATCAATCCAAGAGGAAGATACAACAATTGTAAATATCAAAGCACCCAACATCAGTTCAGTTCAGTTCAGTCGCTCAGTCGTTTCCAACTCTTTGTGAACCCATGAATCGCAGCACACCAGGCCTCCCTGTCCATCACCAACTCCCAGAGTTCACTCAGACTCACATCCATCGAGTCAGTGATGCCATCCAGCCACCCCATCCTCTGTCGTCCCCTTCTCCTCCTGCCCCCAATCCCTCCCAGCATCAGAGTCTTTTCCAATGAGTCAACTCTCGCATGAGGTGGCCAAAGTACTGGAGTTTAAGCATTATTCAGCTTTAGCATTATTCCTTCCAAAGAAATCCCAGGGATGATCTCCTTCAGAATGGACTGGTTGGATCTCCTTGCAGTCCAAGGGACTCTCAAGGGTCTTCTCCAACACCACAGTTCAAAAGCATCAATTCTTTGGCGCTCAGCCTTGTTCACAGTCCAACTCTCACATCCATACATGACCACAGGAAAAACCATAGCCTTGACTAGATGGACCTTTGTTGGCAAAGTAATGCCTCTCTTTTGAATATGCTATCTAGGTTGGTCATAACTTTCCTTCCAAGGAGTAAGCGTCTTTTCATTTCATGGCTGCAGTCACCATCTGCAGTGATTTTGGAGCCCAGAAAAATAAAGTCTGACACTGTTTCCACTGTTTCCCCATCTGTTTCCCATGAAGTGGTGGGACCAGATGCCATGATCTTAGTTCTCTGAATGTTGAGCTTTAAGCCAACTTTTTCACTCTCCACTTTCACTTTCATTAAGAGGCTTTTTAGGTCCTCTTCACTTTCTGCCATAAGGGTGGTGTCATCTGCATATATGAGGTTATTGATATTTCTCCCGGCAATCTTCATTCCAACTTGTGCTTCTTCCAGCCCAGCGTTTCTCATGATGTACTCTGCATATAAGTTAAATAAGCAGGGTGGTAATATACAGCCTTGACATACCCCTTTTCCTATTTGGAACCAGTCTGTTATTCCATGTTCAGTTCTAACTGTTGCTTCCTGACCTGCATACAGATTTCTCAAGAGGCAGGTCAGGTGGTCTGGTATTCCCATCTCTTTCAGAATTTTCCAGTTTATTGTGATCCACACAGTCAAAGGCTTTGACATAGTCAATAAAGCAGAAATAGATGTTTTTCTGGAACTCTCTTGCTTTTTCGATGATCCATCAGATGCTGGCAATTTGATCTCTGGTTCCTCTGCCTTTTCTAAAACCAGCTTGAACATCAGGAAGTTCATGGTTCACCTATTGCTGAAGCCTGGCTTGGAGAATTTTGAGCATTACTTTACTAGCATGTGAGACGAGTGTAATTTTGCGGTAGTTTGAGCATTCTTTGGCATTGCCTTTCTTTGGGATTGGAACGAAAACTGACCTTTTCCAGTCATGTGGCCACTGCTGAGTTCTCCAAATTTGCTGGCATATTGAGTGTAGCACTTTCACAGCATTATATTTCAGGATTTGAAATAGCTCAACTGGAATTCCATCACATCCACTAGCTTTGTTCGTAGTGATGCTTTCTAAGGCCCACTTGACTTCACATTCCAGGATGTCTGGCTCTAGGTCAGTGATCACATCATTGTGGTTATCTGGGTCGTGAAAATCTTTTTTGTACAGTTCTTCTGTGTATTCTTGCCACCTCTTCTTAATATCTTCTGCTTCTGTTATGTCCATACCATTTCTGTCCTTTATCGAGCCCATCTTTGCATGAAATGTTCCCTTGGTATCTCTAATTTTCTTGAAGAGATCCCTAGTCTTTTCCATTCTGTTGTTTTCCTCTATTTCTTTGCATTGATCACTGAGGAAGGCTTTCTTATCTCTTCTTGCTATTCTTTGGAACTCTGCATTCAGATGCTTATATCTTTCCTTTTCTCCTTTGCTTTTCACTTCTCTTCTTTTCACAGCTATGTGTAAGGCCTCCCCAGACAGCCATTTTGCTTTTTTGCATTTCTTTTCCATGGGGATGGTCTTGATCCCTGTCTCCTGTACAATGTCATGAACCTCAGTCCATAGTTCATCAGGCACTCTATCTATCAGATCTAGGCCCTTAAATCTATTTCTCACTTCCACTGTATAATCATAAGGGATTTGATTTAGGTCATACCTGAATGGTCTAGTGGTTTTCCTTACTTTCTTCAATTTAATTCTGAATTTGGTAATAAGGAGTTCATGATCTGAGCCACAGTCAATTCCCAGTCTTGTTTTTGTTGACTGTATGGAGCTTCTCCATCTTTGGCTGCAAAGAATATAATCAATCTGATTTTGGTGTTGACCATCTGATGATGTCCATGTGTAGAGTCTTCTCTTGTGTTGTTGGAAGAGGGTGTTTGCTATGACCAGTGCATTTTCTTGGCAAAACTATATTAGTCTTTGCCCTGCTTCATTCCATATACCAAGGCCAAATTTGCCTGTTACTCCAGGTGTTTCTTGACTTCCTACTTTTGCATTCCAGTCCCTTGTAATGAAAAGGACATCTTTTTTGGGTGTTAGTTCTAAAAGGTCTTGTAGGTCTTCATAGAACCGTTCAACTTCAGCTTCTTCAGCATTACTGGTTGGAGCATAGACTTGGATTACTGTGATATTGAATGGTTTGCCTTGGAAATGAACAGAGATCATTCTGTCGTTTTTGAGATTGCATCCAAGTACTGCATTACAGATTCTTTTGTTGACCATGATGGCTACTCCATTTCTTCTGAGGGATTCCTGTCCACAGTAGTAGATATAATGGTCATCTGAATTAAATTCACCCATTTCAGTTCATTTGAGTTCGCTGATTCCTAGAATGTCGACATTTACTCTTGCCATCTCTTGTTTGACCACTTCCAATTTGCCTTGATTCATGGACCTGACATTTCAGGTTCCTATGCAATATTGCTCTTTAAAGCATCAAACCTTGCTTCTATCACCAGTAACATCCACAGCTGTGTATTGTTTTTGCTTTGGCTCCATCCCTTCATTCTTTCTGGAGTTATTTCTCCGCTGATCTCCAATAGCATATTGGGCACCTACTGACCTGGGGAGTTCTTCTTTCAGTATCCTATCATTTTGCCTTTTCATACTGTTCATGGGGTTCTCAAGGCAAGAATACTGAAGTGGTTTGCCATTCCCTACTCCAGTGGACCACATTCTGTCAGATCTCTCCGCCATGACCTGCCCGTCTTGGGTTGCCCCATGGGCATGTGTTAGTTTCATTGAGTTAGACAATGATGTGGTCCTAGTGTGATTAGATTGACTAGTTTTCTGCAAGTATGGTTTCAGTGTGTCTGCCCTCTGATGCCCTCTTGCAACACCTACCGTCTTACTTGGGTTTCTCTTACCTTGGGCGTGGGGTATCTCTTCAGGGCTGCTCCAGCAAAGTGCAGCCGCTGCTCCTTACCTTGGACGAGGGGTATCTCCTCACCGCTGCCCTTCCTGACCTTCAACGTGGGATAGCTCCTCTAGGCCCTCCTGCGTCCATGCAGCCACCGCCCCTTGGAAGTGGGGTTGCTCCTCCCGGCCGCCACCCCTGGCCTCGGGCATGGGGGCATGGGGTAGCTCCTTCTGGCTGCCGCCCCTGACCTGGGACTTGGGTAGCTCCTCTCGGCCGCTGCCCCTGACCTCAGACTTGGGTAGCTCCTCTCGGCCGCTGCCCCTGACCTCAGATGTGGGGTAACTCCTCTTGGCTGCCGCCCTTCGGGCATGGGGTCCTCCCAGCTTCTTCCCCTGACCTCGGACGTAGGGTAGCTCCTCTCAGCCGCGCTTAAGTGCGCCAGTCACAGCTGCCCACACTTAACATAGGAGTACCCAACATGGGAGTACCTCAATACATAAGACAAACACGAACTGACATAAAAGGAGAAATTGACAGTAACACAATGATAGTAGGAGACTTTAAGACCCATTCACACCAATGGACAGATCATCAAAACAGAAAATTAATAAAGAAACACAAGTCTTAAATGATATGTTAGGTGAGATGGATCTCATTGATATCTTCAGGACATTCCATCCAAATGCAGAATAATACACCTTCTTCTCATGTGCACATGGAACATTCTCCAGGATAGACCAGATCTTGGGTCACGAATCAAACCTCAGTAAATTTAAGAAAATTGAAATCATATCAAGCATCTTTTCTGACCAATGCTGAGACTAGATATCAATTACAAGAAAAAAACTGTAAGAAACACAAACACTTGGAGATTAAACAATGCTTCTAAATAACCAACAGGTTACTGAAGAAATCAAAAAGTAAATCAAAAGATTTCTAGAAACAAACTACAGTGAAAAGATGACTACTCAAAACCTATGGGATGCAGCAAAAGCAGTTCTAAGAGGGAAATTTATAGCAATACAATCCTACCTCAAGAAACAAGAAAAACATGAAATAGACAACCTAACTTTACACCTAAAGCAACTGGAAAAAGAAGAACCACAACAACAAAAATAGAACCAAAATTAGTAGAAGGAAAGAAATCATAAAGATCTGAGCAGAAATAAATGAAAAATAAATGAAACAAACAATAGTTAAGATTAATAAAACTAAAAGCTGGTTCTTTGATAATTTAAACGTAATTAACAAACCCTTAGCCAGACATATCAAGAAAGAAAGAGAGAAGAATCAAATTAACAAAATCAGAAATGAAAAAGGAGAGGTTACAACAGACAATGCAGAAATACAAAGGATTATAAGAGACTATTATGAACAACTATATGGCAATGAAATGGATAACCTCGAAGAAATGGACAGATTCTTAGAAAAGTTCAATCTTCCAAGACTGAGCCAGGAAGAAATAGAAATTATGAGCAACGCAATTACAAGCACTGACATTGAAG
Organism: Bison bison bison; assembly: GCF_000754665.1. Lineage (NCBI taxonomy): Eukaryota > Metazoa > Chordata > Mammalia > Artiodactyla > Bovidae > Bison > Bison bison. The sequence goes on along the minus strand of NW_011494607.1, from coordinate 20,636,899 downwards.
CTGTGATCAAACATCTCCTAAAAAACAAAAACTCAGGACCAGATAGCTCCACAGGAGAATTCTATCAAACATTTAGAAAAGAGCTAATGCCTATCCTAAAACTCTTTCAGAAAATTTCAGAGGAAGGAATACTTCCAAACTCATTCTATGAGGTCACCATCACCCTGATACCAAAACCAGACAAAGACAACACACAAGAAAGAAAACTACAGGCCAATATCTCTGATCAACATAGATGCAAAAATCCTCAACAAAATTTTAGCAAACAGAATTTAGCAATACATCAAAAAGCTCATACACCATGATCAAGTTGAGTTTATTCCAGGGATGCAAGGATTCTTAAATATACAGAAATCAATCAATGTGATATACCATATTAACAAATTGAAAGATAAAAACCATATGATCATCTCAATGCTGCTGCTGCTGCTGCTGCTAAGTCACTTCAGTCATGTCCGACTCTGTGTGACTCCATAGACGGCAGCCCACCAAGCTCCTCTGTCCCTGGGATTCTCCAGGCAAGAATACTGGAGTGGTTTGCCATTTCCTTCTCCAATGCCTGAAAGTGAAAGTGAAAGTGAAGTCGTGTCCGACTGTTCGCGACCCCATGGACTGCACCCTACCAAGCTCCTCCGTCCATGGGATTTTCTAGGCAAGAGTACTGGAGTAGGGTGCCATTGCCTTCTCCGAATCATCTTAATAGACGCAGAAAAAGTCTTTGACAAAATTCAGCACCCATTTATGATTAAAACGCTTCAAAAAATGGGCATAGAAAGAACTTACCTCAACATAGTAACGGCCATATGTGATAAGCCTACAGTAAACATTATTCTCAATGGTGAAAAACTGAAAGCATTCTCCCTAAGATCAGGAACAAGACAAAGGTGTCCATTTTCACCACTATTATTCAACATAGTTCTGGAAGTCCTAGCTACAGCAATCAGAGAAGAAAAAGAAATAAAATAATCCCGATCAGAAAAGAAGTAAAGCTCTCACTGTTTGCAGATGACATGACATGTACATAGAAAACCCTAAAGATCGTATCAGAAAATTACTAGAGCTAATCAGTGGATTTAGCAAAGTTGTAAGATACAAAATCAATACACTGAAATGACTTGCATATCTATATACTAACAAGAAAAATGAAAAAGAGAAATTAAGGAATCAATCCCATTCAGCATCGCAACAAAAAGAACTAAATATCTAGGAATAAACTTACCTAAGGAGACGAACTGTACACAGAAAATTATAAGACACTAGTGAAAGAAATCAAAGATGACATAAACAGATGGAGAGATATTCCGTGTACCTGGGTAGGAAGAATCAATATTGTGAATATGACTATGTTACCAAATGCAATCTACAGATTCAGTGCAACACCTATCAAATTACCAAAGGCATTTTTTTTCACAGAAAAATTTTACAATTCATATGGAAACACAAATGACCCTGAAAAGCCAAAGCAGTCTTGAGAAAGAAGAATGGAGCTAGAGGAATCAACCTTTCTGACTTCATATTATACTACAAAGCTACAGTCATCAAGACAGTATGATACTGGCACAAAAACAGATATATAGACCAGTGGAACAAGATAGAAAGCCCAGAAATAAACCCATGCACATATGTGTACCTTATTTTGACAAAAGAGGCAAGAATATACAATGGGGTAAAGACAGCCTCTTCAACAAATGGTGCTGGGAAAACTGGACAGCTACATGTAGAAGAATGAAATTAGAACACTTCCTAACACAATCAGTTCATTTCAGTCACTCAGTCGTGTCTGACTCTTTGCGACCCCAAGGACTGCAGCACTCCAGGCCTCCCTGTCCATCACCAACTCCTGGAGTCCACCCAAACCCACGTCCACTGAGTTGGTGATGCCATCCAACCATCACATCCTCTGTCGTCCCCCTCTCCTCCTGCCTTCAATCTTTCCCAGCATCAGGGTGTTTTCCAAGGAGTCAGTTTTTCACATCAGGTGGCCAAAGTATTAGAGTTTCAGCTTCAACATCAGTCCTTCCAATGAACACTCAGCACTGATCTCCTTTAGGATGGACTGGTTGGATCTCCGTACAGTCCAAGGGACCCTCAAGAGTCTTCTCCAACACCACAGTTCAAAAGCATCAATTCTTCAGTGCTCAGCATTCTTTATAGTTCAACTCTCACATGCATACATGACTACTGGAAAAAACATACCCTTGACTAGATGGACCTTTGTTGGCAAAGTAATGTCTCTGCTTTTAAATATGCTGTTTAGGTTGGTCATAACTTTCCTTCCAAGGAGTAAGCATCTTTTAATTTCATGGTAGTAGTCACCATCTGCAGTGATTTTGGAGCCCCCAAAAATAAAGTCAGCCACTGTTTCCTCATCTATTTGCAATGAAGTGATAGGACCGGATGCCATGATCTTAGTTTTCTGAATGTTGAGCTTTAAGCCAACTTTTTCACTCTCCTCTTTCACTTTCATCAAGAGGCTATTTAGTTCTTCTTCACTTTCTGCCATAAGGGTGGTGTCATCTGCATATCTGAGGTTATTGATATTTCTCCTGACAATCTTGATTCCAGCTTGTGCTTCATCCAGGCCAATATTTCTCATGATGTACTCTGCATATAAGTTAAATAAGCAGGGTGACAATATACAGCCTTGATGTACTCCTTTTCCTATTTGGAACCAGTCTGTTGTTCCATGTCCAGTTCTGACTGTTGCTTCCTGACCTGCATACAGATTTCTCACGGGGTTGGTCAGGTGGTCTGGTATTCCCATCTCTTGAATTTTCCACAGTTTATTGTGATCCACACAGTCAAAGGCTTTGGCATAGTCAATTAAGCAGAAATAGATGTTTTGTTTTGTTTTGTTTTTCTGGAACTCTCTTCCTTTTTCAATGATCCAGCAGATGTTGGCAACTTGATCTCTGGTTCCTCTGCTTTTTCTAAAACTCGCTGGAACATCTGAAAGTTCACAGTTCATGTACTGTTTAAGTCTGGCTTGGATTACTTTGCTAGTGTGTGGGATGAGTGCAATTATGCAGTAGTTTGAGCATTCTTTGGCATTGCCTTTCTTTGGGATTGGAATGAAAACTGACCTTTTCTAGTCCTGTGGCCACTGCTGAGTTTTCCAAATTTGCTGGCATATTGAGTGCAGCACTTTCACAGCATCATCTTTCAGGATTTGAAATAGCTCAACTGGAATTCCATCACGTCCACTAGCTTTGTTAATAGTAATGCTTCCTAAGGCCCACTTGACTTCACATTCCAGGATGTCTGGCTCTAGGTGAGTGATCACACCATCGTGGTATCTGAGTCATGAAGATCTTTTTGTACAGTTCTTCTGTGTATTCTTGCCACCTCTTAATATCTTCTGCTTCTGTTAGGTCCATACCATTTCCCATCCTTTATTGAGCCCATCTTTGCATGAAATGTTCCCTTGGTATCTCTATTTTTCTTGAAGAGATCTCTAGTCTTTCCCATTTCATTGTTTTCCTCTATTTCTCTGCATTGATTGCTGAGGAAGGCGTTCTTATCTCTCCTTGCTATTCTTTGGAACTCTGCATTTAAATGGGTATATTTTTCCTTTTCTCCTTTGATTTTAGCTTCTCTTCTTTTCACAGCTATTTGTAAGGCCTCCTCAGAGAACCATTTTGCTTTTTTTGTATTTCTTTTTCTTGTGGATGGTCTTGACCCTGTGTCCTGTACAATGTCATGAACCTCTGTCCATAGTTCATCAAGCACTCTATCAGATCTAGGCCCTTAAATTTATTTCTCACTTCCACTGTATAATCATAGGAGATTTGATTTAGGTCATACCTGAATGATCTAGTGGTTTTCCCTACTTTATTCAATCTCAGTCTGAATTTGGCAATAAGGAGTTCACGATCTGAGCCACAGTCAGCTCCTGGTTTTGTTTTTGCCAACTGTATAGAGCTTCTCCATCTTTGGCTGCAAAGAATATAATCAATCTGATTTTGGTGTTGACCATCTGGTGACATCCTTGTGTAGAGTCTTCTTCTCACGTTGTTGGAAGAGGGTGTTTGCTATGTCCACTGCGTTCTCTTGGCAAAATTCCGTTAGCTTTTGCCCTGCTGCTTTCTGTACTCCAAGGCCAAATTTGCCTGTTACTCCAGGTGTTTCTTGACTTCCAACTTTTACATTCCAGCCCCCAATAATGAAAAGGACATCTTTTTTGGGTGTTAGTTCTAAAAGGTCTTGTAGGTCCTCATAGAACCATTCAACTTCAGCTTCTTCAGCATCACTAGTCAGGGCATAGACTTGGAATACTGTGATATTGAATGGTTTGTCTTGGAAATGAACAGAGATCATTCTGTCGTTTTTGAGATTGCATCCAAGTACTGCATTTAGGATTCTTTTTTTTCCTTATGATGGTTACTACATTTCTTCTAAGGTATTCTTGTCCACAGTAGTAGACATAATGGTCATTTCAGTTAAATTCACCCGTTCCAGTCCATTTTAGTTCGGAATGTTGACATTCACTCTTGCCATCTCCTGTTTGACCACTTCCAGTTTGCCTTGATTCATGGACCTAACATCCCAGGTTCCTATGCAATATTGCTCTTTACAGCATCAGACCTTGCTTCTATCACCAGTCACATCCACAGCTGGGTGTTGTTTTTGCTTTGGCTCTGTCTCTTCATTCTTTCTAGAGTTATTTCTTCACTGATCTCCAGTAGCATATTGGGCACCTACCGACCTGGGGAGCTCATCTTTCAGTGTGTTATCCTCTTGCCTTTTCATACTGTTCATGGGGTTCTCAAGGCAAGAATACTGAAGTGGTTTGCCATTCCCTTCTGCAGTGGACCACATTCTGTCAGAACTCTCCACCATGACCCATCCGTCTTGGTCGGCCCTACCTGGCATGGCTTAGTTTCATTGAGTTAGACGAGGCTGTGGTCCATGTGATTAGATTGTTTAGTTTTCCGTGATTGTGGTTTCAGTCTGTCTGCCCTCTGGTGTCTCTCTCAGTGCCTACCATCTTACTCGGGTTTCTCTTGCCTTGGACATGGGATATCTCTTCAAGGCTGCTCCAGCAACTCCTTACCTTGGATGTGGGATATCTCTTCTTGGCTGCTCACCACTCCAGAGCCACGCAGCCATACAACAATGATAAGCACCATACACAATGATAAACTTAAAATGGATTAAAGACCTAAATATAAGACCAGAAACTATAAAACTCTCAGAGGAAAGCATAGGCAGAACACTCGATGACATGAATCAAAGCAAGATCCTCTATGACCCACCTCCTAGAGTAACAGAAATAAAAACAAAAGGAAACAAGTGAGACCTGATTAAACTTAAAAGCTTTTGCACAGCAAAGAAAACTATAAGCAAGGTGAAAAGAAAACCCTCAGCATGGAAGAAAATAATAACAAATGAAACAACTGACAATGGATTAATTTCCAAAATATACAAGCAGCTCATACAACCCAATACCAGAAAAACACACAACCCAATCAAAAAGTGGGGAAAAGACCTAAACAGACATTTCTCCAAAGAAGACATACAGATTGCTAACAAACACATGAAAAGATGCTCAACATCACTCACTCTTAGAGAAATGCAAGTCAAAACTACAATGAGCTAGCATCTCACACTGGCCAGAATGGCCATCACCCAAAAGTCTACAAACAATAAACGCTGGAGAGGGTGTTGAGAAAGGGGAACACTCATGCACTGTTGATGGGAATGTAAATTGATACAGTTACTATGGAAGATGGTATGGAGATTCCTTTAAAAACTAGTAATAAAACCATCATATGACCCAGCAATCCCACTTCTAGGCATATACCCTGAGGAAACCAAAACTGAAAGAGACACATGTATCCCATTGCTCATTGCAGCACTATTTACAATAGCTAGAACATGGAAGCAACCTAGATGTCCATCAACAGATGAATGGATGAGGAAGATGTGGTACATATACACAATGGAATATTCCTAAGCTATAAAAAGGAACACATTTGAGTCAATTCTTAGATGGGTGAACCTAGAACCTACTATACAGAGTGAAGTGAGTCAGAAAGAGAAAGATAAATACCGTATTCTAACACATATATATGGAATCTAGAAAAACGGTGTTGAAGAATTTATTTATAGGGCAGCAATGGAAAGACAGACATAGAGAATAGACTTATGGACATGGGGAGAGGGGAGGAGAGGGGAGGAGAGGGTGAGATGTATGGAAAGAGTAACATGGAAACTTACCTCATCATATGTAAAATAGATAGCCAACGGGAATTTGCCATATGGCTCAGGAAACTCAAACAGGGGCTCTGTATCAACCTAGAGGGGTGGGATGGGGAAGGAGACGGGAGGGAGGTTCAAAATGGAAGGGATGTATGTAAACTTATGGCTGATTCATGTTGAGGTTTGACAGAAAACAGCAAAATTATGTAAAGCAATTATCCTTCAATAAAAAATAAATTAATTAAAAAAGAAAAAAAAGAAGTTGGTAAAAGGTTACAAGGTTTTAATTATAAAATGAATAAGGTCTGAAGATCTGATTTATAACATAGTGACAATAGTTGATAATACTGTATTGTGTAAATTTCCTAAGAAGGAATACAAGTGTTTTCACCAAAGAAAAGTAAATATGTGAAGTGGTTGATGACAACACATACATATATCAAATCAACACTTTAAATATATTATAATTCTGTTTGTAAATTATATTTCAATTAATCTGGGGAAGAGTAGATACTGTGTGTATCACTTTATATGAATTCCAAAAGCAAACAAAGATGATCTAAGGTGTCAGAAGTTGGAAGAGTGGTCACCTCAGAGATGAGAGAGTGAGACTGATTGACATGTAACAGGAAGGATTTTTCTTGGGTGTTAAAAATATTCTGTGTCTTTAACAGGGTGTTGATTACATAAATAAATACACATATAAGTAAATATTCATCAAGCCATAAACTTAATATTAATGCACCTTACAGGATATATGTTATATCTCAACTGAAAGTTTTCTCAAAAGTCATATTTACTAAAGCACACATATCTATTTATTACTATTAGCAGAAGAACAATATTTTCTACTTTCCTTACAACTTTCAAATTTTATCAAGTGACTTTCATTGATAAAAACTGGAATCATACCAACAAAAGAATTAGGGGAGTTTATTTCCCAGGATTCTGGGCCCACAAAACAGGGAACAGTGTAAAATGAAGTAAGAATAAACACTGAATATCCCTCTCAATACACTTATCTTGTGAGAATTTAATTAAAAACAAAGAATAAAAAGAATCGTAGAATATTGCACTACAGATGATATTTTAAAAATATTCCTTTTGGAATATCCTAAGATTCATAATTAAAATCCAACAGGTGTGTGTATATTTTAACCAGGATAGCAATATGAGGGAAACACAGTTATCTAGGAAGTACAGTATTAAAAATAAGTCCCTATACAATTGTATGATTAAAATCTAAATGTTCTTAGAATGTAGGAATGACAGTTTTAATTAGACTATACCTTAAGAGAACGAAACACAAGCACTGATTCTCTAACAAAAGAATTTCTACTGAAATGATAGAAAATGCAACAAAATAAAAATAGCACATTTCAACTTTCTTAACATAATACATGATATAAAAATATGAATACCTGATCTATGTTTTCATTTTCTTTGTTGCATTTACTTTACTTAGAAACGTAATCTTTAAACGTACCATGTCTAGCTTCAAGCTTAATCCAAGTTTATGATTTTTTTTAACTAGCATGTTTTACTACAGAGAGAAATATTTTGCATATTGTAAAGTATGTTGTCATTTGTGGTGGACTTTTCTATTTTTTTCAAATTAAAAACCTGTGATTATACCTGCCATAAATCAATAGCTCAATGTTTTATCCTACCACATTATAACTATAAAACCCATGTTATTATTGAGACTAGTAAGTTATAAAGCATACAAAGAACAATAAAAGTATTTTTAAAGATTTGTTGCCTACTGCTCTACTAATTTTCATTTTTAATACTATCCCCATTGCTACAGTCTGTCACATGCTCTCGTCCATCCTTCTGTAGCTGCCCAGACAACGTCATCTGACAAGCAAAGCCCATACAACTGTTTTTTTTTTTTTTTTGAAAGCCTCTCACTGTAACTTAGCTTAGCATAAATGTGACAGGTCTCCTTATGAGGAGGAACATAGGGCCACCCACTAAAGAAAGATCATTTATCCCACTCTGCCTATCATTTTATCTTTTCCCACCACTACTGTGTGGGAACCCTGGGTTCATTTGAATGTCATGTTCTCACGTATCTCAGCATGGTCCTGAGGAGAAAAGCACAGTCTCTCTAATCTAAAGTGTTCTCCCTACCTTCCTCAAATAGCATATTTTGCTACTCACTGATCATTTCCTTCTGATTTATGGTATACCACTGTGCTGCATGTGTCATCCAATAAACTATTCATGAGAACATTTGCAGCAGGATTACTAGGGAAAAAAAAAAAAAGACGACTGGAAAATTACATTTACCAACATCAAGGTTTTCTCTCTTGCCATATTCTTTTTAAAATAACGTTATTATTTCAATAGTCATTTGACATTTTCCATACATCGTTGAAGATTTTCATCTGAGTTAGATAAGAATATTTTCAAACATCCAAAATTCAGCATATCTCTGACCCACCATAACTTCTGTAATTTTTCAGTGAAAACTTTTTCTTCTTCCATTGCTTCATGGACTTTGACACTCTTCTCCCAATTCTGTTTCTTTAGTGATCTCTGAACTCGTTTTATGTAATGTTTTCAATGCTTTCCCTCTTCTTTGGTGTATTCATATAAGTCTGACCACGGTTCTCTTACAACAGTCAATATGCTTTACTTGGATATGTTTTCGTATATGTAAGTTGCATCTACTCTCTTGTTTGTTTCTGGTTTTCCTTTCTTAGCCTTTTCACCATGTCTTAATTATATTCTTTAACTATTTATGTTTTATTTTTCACCCTCATTTTTTTTTCTTCTATCTATGCATACAGGAGGCCCCATGATACAAGGGAAAAGCACTGGAGAGGCAAGAGATTTGGAGTGAATTCTTGCATATTAATTCTCTCTGGCTTTAGGAAAACCACTGCCCCTCCATGGGCCTCTCTTTCCTTCTCTGTAAATAAGAAAACTCATTGGGGTTGCTGTGTGAGGTTATAGCCCATGCTAGAAATTTTATAGTTCTAAGAATCAGTAACGGTATCTGTGCCTATATGGCCACATCTATATCTAGCCATCTTGTTCTCCGTTTTCTGTTTTTACATAAGACTAGAACCAAACTTTTCTCTGAGTTTCCAGTCCTAAATTCTGCAATATTATTTTTCTTCTCCTTTTTACTTTAACTTCTACTTTATTTGTTGTCTATTTCTTCTTGTTTTTGGTCTGAACTCCAGAGAAATCAGATTCCAAAATCTGTAAATGTTCTGCTCTATAAGTCTCAAATCTGGCAACATTTGTTAAGCTGCTTAGTTCGTGAACACATGAGCACACATACACACTCACATACACACACTTTGCCACTTCTGAAATCATACTGGTCTAAGTTCAAACCCTAGCTGTACACGTCCCTTGCTAAGCCATAGTTTCCTCAAATGTGAAAAGAATATAATATCCTTACCTTGTTGTCGTCATTGTTTAGTCACTCAATTAGGTCCAATTTTTTACCACCCCATCGACTATAGCCTGCCGGACCCCTCTGTCCATGTGATTCCCTAGGTAACAATACTGGAGTGGGTTGTCATTTCCCTTTCCAAAACATACCTTAGAGCTCTGTTATGAGAATTACATAGAATACTGGTTAAACAGGGTAGTGTTCCACACAGTGCCAGTACTTAGTAAGTTTTAAGCTATTCTTCTTCTCCACCTTCTATTTTAATATTATTTCACATGCAAAATGTAACTCAGCTCCTTGAGACAAGTCAACTTCCTTTGTCATCCACACCAGGACAGAGGACCTCCACACCTCCACAAGAACCTCCACTCCTCCTGGCACCTCCTGGTGCCACACCATGACTCCAGCGGAAAGATGGGAGTCCTTCAGATCTCTGGATCTATTTTTAATAATACATAGAAGAGTTCTTTATTTGGAGATTTTCTGACAATGATAAAAGGATTTGTTGGCAATGACTAAATTGACTCTGTAAAGAAACTACATAAAGTGTATTCTAAGGTGTGAGCGTCAGTTCCAGGTCACCTCCTCTTCCCTGAGGAACTGGCATGTCACTTGGCCAGTGTGATCAAAGTGACATTTGCCTGGAACCTCTTCTGGATTTTGTCACATGCAGATTCCCCCCTCTCCCCCATAGGAACTCCTTTGTCTTCTCATAATGAAATCAATGAATCTAACTATATCCTTACCATTATTTTTTACCTTGTCTTCTGTTATAATGGAAGACATGGCCTGCCAATCCTTTGCTTGTGCTCCAGATCCTACTTCCATTTCCCTTCTCAAAGGCTTTTCCTCTGCAGTCATCTCTTTCTCTCCTGCATTATTGATTCCTTCTTCTTGACCATGCCATTCCCATCTGCCATTGATATGTTCTAGGACATACTTTCCTTAAAACATAACCTTTCTCCTTAATCCTATAGCTAACGTAGCTAATATTCTATCTCTGACCCCCACTTCACAGCAGAACTGCTCAAAAATCTGCTCTCCTTTTTATTCCCTCAATTTTGATTCATTCTTCAATCATTCTGGTTTCCTTCACAGTGGAATCAAAACTGTTCTTTATATGGCAACCAATAAACCATCATCTGGTCAAATCCAAGCCCATCTCTCTGGTCTTCTCTTCCTTAGCCTCTTAGTAGAATTCACAGAACACTCCCTTTTTTATTAAAATACTTTTCCCTTTACCTCCATGTTGTCACACATTTTGATTTTCCTTTTATTCTATCTTCTATCTCCTTTGCTGCTTCATCCTTCTTCCAAACATCTAAATATTGGAGAATCTTAAGGCTCAGTCCCGAGAGGTTTGTTCTTAATCTTTCTGTATTTAGCCTCACCATCTGTAATCTATTCCAGCTCCACAGATAGAATTGATGCTTTTGAACTGACTTCCAAAATTTTATCTCTGGCACCACGCTCTTCTCATAGACATCCTGTATTTCTAGTTAGATATACAACAGGAATCTCATACTTGACATGTTCCAGACCAATCTTTTAACATAACCCCCTCTCCTAATCTTTCCCATCTCAGTAAATGGCACCAACCCCTTTCCTGTTACACAGGCTAAACATATAGTCTTACGTTGGATGCCTTTCCTCCCCTCTCCCAATTTAGTCTACTTAAGACCTGCCTATTATTTCCACCTGTAAATTAGATCTCAAAATACCCATTTTTCTTTGCCTCAGATGCCCCTTTACCCAGTTAAACCATCATCTTTTCATGTTACCTGGGCAGAGAACTTGGAGCAAAGGAGAATTAAAGCATAATGCTAACATATTTACATGGCAAGGAATTTCCCCATTCTTCAGCCCTGTCTTTTCAAGAAGGAGTTTCAAAGGGAAGGAGAGGCATATTGTGTATACTTACTTCATTAGAAGAATTGGGGTGAAGAAGAAAAGGGTTTACAAGTACAAAGAGCACATGGATGAAACAGATATTACTTTTGGGGGAGGTCCTTAGGCACCCCACTCCAGTATTCTTGCCTGGAAAATCCCACGGATGGAGGAGCCTGGTAGGCTGCAGTCCATGGGGTTGCGAAGAGTCGGACACAACTCAGCGACTTCACTTTCACTTTTCACTTTCATGCATTGGAGAAGGAAATGGCAACCCACTCCAGTGTTCTTGCCTGGAGAATCCCAGGGACGGGGGAGCCTGGTGGGCTGCCGTCTATGGGGTCGCACAGAGTCAGACATGACTTGACGCGACTTAGCAGCAGCAGTTAGTACTGACTGGGATTCCCTCATGGAACAGTGGTAAAGAATCTACTTGCAATGCAGGAGATGCGTGTTTGATCCCTTGTCAGAAAGATTCCCCTGGAGGAGGAAATGGTAACCCATTCCAGTATCCTTGCCTGGGAAATCCCATGGACAGAGGAGCCTGGTGGGCTACAGTCCATGAGGTCATGAAAGAATTGGACAGAACTTAGCAACTAAACAAAAAAAAAAACAGTACTGACTAGTAGAAAAGCATAATAGTAATAGCTTAAATATTAAATTAGAAATAAATCATGTTTTGAATGTGTAAATTCAAAATGATTCCAAAATGCATCAGCTCTGTCATTCTAAACTGAATATATTAAATAGGCAACTTTTCCTAAAAGCTCAAAATATTTGTGTTTTTAATATGCTGTGGCCATAAAGGAGATTTCATAGAAAATATATCTTCATGTGTGAGGTTAGAACTTAAAATAATTCTTATTTATTCTTCTTGTATCCCCATATCCTCACTTCTCATACAACTGAGAAAACAGTCATGCAGACATTGCTAAGTAATTCCTTCCTGCTCTAATGTAATAAATTAGTGACACTTATATGTATAAATTAACACTGACTCAGTTTTTCTTATGGGATCTAGAAATACCTCTTTCCATTTGAGTTACCTTCCAGTTCTCTGGTCTCTTCACTCTGGAGAACAGGAGTTGCTAATTTTTTTATTTGCGTGTTTATATAGCTCTATGCTACCTTTCTGGAGAGGGCAATGGCAACCCACTCCAGTACTCTTGCCTGGAAAATACCACGGATGGAGGAGCTTGGTAGGCTGTAGTCCATTGGGTCGCTAAGAGTCGGACACGACTGAGCGACTTCACTTTCACTTTTCACTTTCATGCGTTGGAGAAGGAAATGGCAACCCACTCCAGTGTTCTTGCCTGGAGAACCCCAGGGACGGGGGAGCCTGGTGGGCTGCCGTCTATGGGGTCGCACAGAGTCGGACACGCCTGAAGCGACTTAGCAGCAGCAGCATTAGCACGCTACCTTTCTGAAGCCTAGAAGAGGACAGATGATGAAATGCAATGGTGGAAGGACTGCTACACTCCGACTCTGTGTTCTGTTTCTATTTACCTCAGTGACTGGCTTTCCCTGCTCTCTAAAGAAAACAAGAGTTGCTGCTGTGGTCTTTCAAATATCTTAAGAGAACTAAAATCTTACTTTGGCTTCTCTCATTGCCATTTTTATTCTTTTGGCTTCTTCTAAACAACCATTTTTCTCTTGTCCTCCTCTTCCCAAGATGACACTCTTGTCCTCAGCTATTCCTTTAAATCTCTCTCTGCCAATTAGAATAGCAATGCCATCCTACTCTATAGTATGTTCTCACTCTCATTTTGTTAATACAGTGTGTTTAATTGACTCTCCCAAGACATCCTTTGAATTCTCCTCTTGATCTACTGCCATTCTGACCATAGTTTTCAATTCTATTTCTTCCCTATTTCTACTTCTAGCAAAGTCACAGTGTCTCTCAGCCACAACTTTTCTGACCTTTACATTTTTGTGTAGCATTCTTTTTTCTTAACTTATTCAGAGGAATCACTAAAATCACTTCAGGGTCCTGGCTTCTCTTCCCTCATGCATTCTCCAAAGTCTGATCCATTTTTTCTTTCCCCACCAATTTGAAGCTTACAGAAAATCCATTAATAACAAGGATTTTAATTATCTCAAACATGCCTCTTGTGTTCAATCCAACTGAGTTTCTAATCAGTGTTCCCTGGTTGAACAACTTGGCTCAACCCCCTGTGGCAAATCTTCGCTGCAATTCTTCCCTCCAAGGCATTGCCAGCAGCATCCTTTTAGAGCCTCAACAACATCTTACAAGCTTACTCTAAAACTCCTTCTGAAACTGGTCCTTATCTTTAAAAAAAAATCTAAGCCAACAAGGTGAGCTTGTTTTCCTTTTTCTCTCCTTCTTTTGTTTCTCTTTCCACACCAGCTCAGTTTCTCACACTACCACTCTTCACTTTGAAATTCCCCATTTGCAGGACACAGGCTTGGCTGAGCTGAGGACCTCCGTTGACAGCACAGCACAAGCAAGCGCCTCCTGGTGGGCACCCGCTGTACCTTTCCCCCTCCACAAGGACCACAGTAGCCTGAGCAAATGGCTCAACTGTTGCTTTCCCCTGACTCCTCCAACACCTGAACTAGTGATACCTGAGCTCTTAGCTGTAGACCGAAACTGGAAGCAGTGAAAATTGCTTTACGAGTTTGGGGACCTTTCCTCCTGATATTTTCTGTAAATTAAATGTGCTTTGCTTTCTTCTTTATTCTTTCTTTACCCCTCATCCCAGGGGCAGTCTCGCTGCCTCATCAGAAATACAAGCCTCTCTCACAGGTATAAGAGGGTCCACAAACTAACCTTAATATGAAGTCTATTTGAACTGTATTTCCTCAAGTATTTATAATTACTTCTAACCTGGAAATTACAGCGATCTGCTGTGATCTCGTCTAGCAGGGTGCCACAATCAAAGAAACATAGGCAAACAAATAAAAGTAAGTAAAAGTTATTTCAAATCTGTATTTATCCCTTAAGAAAGCCCAAAAGGCATAGTGAACTAGCCTTAAAAATCCTTTCTAGCCATCATTGCTACTCTCAATATTCTCTACACAGGCAAAGATGCTCTCAAAAATTCAACCTATATTTTCCTTCTCTCCATATTTTCTCTCTAATGTTAATGGTTAAAAATCACTCTTCCTTTTGTTCATGAATGCAGCTCCCCTGGTCTGCACACTGCTTTCCAATTTCCCTCCCTTCACCCTCAGGCCATCACTCCATCCACCAATCTTCTCCAGAACATTCCAAAGTGCAGAGGAAAGAGGTGCAGTGAATCTGCTTCTCTCACAAGAATCAGCACATCAGCCAAACTCTGCCATACTCTGTACAAGAAAGGAATTGGAAATTGACCCATCCTTTAAATTATCCCTCCTTTAAAGTCAGCACTGGAGTGAGAAAAATTATGACTGTGCTGAATATCTTATTTTCTTTTTACAAAGTTCAAGTCCGTAGTACTTGACTATCTCCTGCACAAAAAAGCATATATCCCAAGAAAAAGACGGTTCAAAAGAATACATGCACCCCAATGCATTCACTGCAGCACTATAATAGCCAAGATATGGAAGCAACGTAAATGTTCAATAACAGATAAATGGATAAAGAAGATATAGCACATACATATAAGGGACTATTACTCAGCCATTTAAAGAAATGAAATAATGATAGTTGCAGCAAAATGAATGGACTTGGATATTACCATATAAAGTGAGGAAATTCAGAGAAAGACAAATATATGATATCGCTTATATGGGGGATCTAAAAAAAGGAATGATACAAATGAACTTACTTGCAAAACAGAAACATACTCACAGACTTGGAGAATGAACTAATGGTTACTAGGTGAGGAGAGTGAGAGGAAGGGGTTGATTGGGAGTTTAAGACTGACATGCACACACTGCTATGTTTAAAATAGATAATTAGCAAAGACCTTCTGTATAGCACAGGGAACACTGTTCAATATTCTGTAATAAATGGGAAAAGAATTTGAAAAAGGATACATGTATATAAACTGAATCACTTTGTTGTACACGTGAAATTAACATAATATTGTTACCTAATTATGCTTCAATATAAAATAAAAACATTTATAAAAAGGAGTAACAAATTATGAATCAAATTATCATTGTGGGCAACTGGAGCTATTTCCTTCTGGAACTCAGAGAGACTGTAAAGAAGATACCCTCAGAGTTACCTCACTCCAGGATGAGGAAGACGGGGTATTTAAACAGCAGTTTCTATCAGACATCGATTGGGAGTTTTTTTATGGAGGGAGGAGATGTTAATTCTATGATAGTGTTCCTCTAGAACAGACAGAGAAGGATCAGTTGATCAGAGTAAACACTCAGTCAAAGAGCCACAAATCCTACTAGTTTGAAGATTTTGCAGGGTGCGTGGAAGTAGTGATCATCAAAGGGCTATGAGTATGACACCTGTGGTATCTTGCTATATTCTGTCCCTTGCACCATTCAGATTCTCTCATACATCATGAAGGTCACTCCATCATATCACTGGTTCACAATTTCTTTTGTAAAATGACTTTAGGAATATGAGCAGTTCCCACTGCTCCAGTTGATTCTGAGACCATAATTGATATGCCCTATGTACTTTATCATTCTTGCTACCTTTTTCTTCCTTTTCATCTAGCACTTCAGTTTCTCTAGGTTGCTTGCCTGGTAGGGCAGCCCAGACTCTTATCCCTGAGGGGTCTGAGTCCTGATTCTCATAACCTTGTCAGAATGTGACTGCTGCAGTGTATAATCAAAGTTATCAGGCATGGGAGACATCTCACTGAATCCCCTGGGTTTCAGACATGCTCTTTCTTTTCCTCATTAGCTACCAGCAACTCTATCCCCTCTTGATAATCAGGGTATGCTATCCTGCCAGTATGGTAATTTCTTTCTTTGCCTGCTTGTCAGGCTCCAGTACTTCGGCCACCTGATGCAAACAGCTGACTTATTGGGAAAGACCCTGATGCTGGGAAAGATTGAAGGCAGGAAGAGAAGGGGACGACAGAGGACGAGATGGTTGGATGGTATCACCGACTCAATGGACAGGAGTTTGAGCAAACGCCAGGAGATGGTAAAGGACACGGAAGCCTGGTGTGTAGCAGTCCATGGGGTTGCAAAGTGTTGGATGCAACTGGGCGACTGAACAACAACTACTACTGCTGTGAGAAGCGCAGAATTACCAGATGGTAGTCCTGGCTAAGACTGAATGGAATACTCACCACGTCTGTTTTCAGAGGACTTACTTCCCATTCTGGAAACCAAGACCTCTAATCCAGCAGAGTTTAAAGTTGTGGAGAGAGGAATCACAAATTCCGCAATCAAACTGATGGGCCACTCTGACTTACATCCCTCAGTTCTTTTTCTGTCAGGGACACAGAGTCATACAATGGCAAAAAAGTCAAAGTACATAATACCTCTTGAAAGCAGCACCCCACCTCCTCAAAGCTTCATCCCCAGCTGGCTTTATAGCCATGCCTTTAAAAACTAAAGAACAGCATTCCATTAGGCCAGCATCTTCTGGGTGATGCATTAATAGTAGAACTAATGGGTCCCTAGGTCATATATTCATTGTTGAACCTCTAACCCTGTAAGTGCTTCCCTTGATCCAAGCAATGTCATGTGGGATTCCATTATGATAAATCAGACATTCTGTGGGCCCTTTGATTGTGGTTGCTGGAAAGGCAAAAGGTCACATTTATTGTCAATCTGAAAGCAAGCTGGCATGCACAGAAATGATAAAAGCCAAAGGGATACAAGTGGGACATTGACATTATCTGTAAATTCCCTGAATCTGTCTCATGTATCAACTGGACCAAATAATAATATCTCATAGGATTTCTATGGGAACTTACTTTTGAAGCAGTATAGAAATGTATGCTATAAATATTCAGGTTTTTTTTTTTGAGAAAATCTACAAATTTCATTACTCCAACCTCCAGAAAATGAGAACCTATTTTGAGTTTTCTTTTGCATTATATTTCATACTTACCCACCTGTGGTTAATAAATCTAAGATATAAAAATTAGGCAACTAAAAAGAAAAGTGATATATGTTTAACTTATATATGAAAAACAAAGATTTCCATTTCCAAAAGGGTTGTTGCTACTAATAATGTATACAAAAGAAATTAAGAATAATTAATCTTCTAAAATAAAATCTGAAATTAAATATTTGGGTAGTTGATGGAGGGGAAGGTCATTTGTTTGATTATCTCAAAAAATATAATCAGTGAATGATACCCTTATTTCAAAGATTTAGGAAGAGTAATCATTGAAGTAGGTTTTTCAGTATTATTTCAAAACTTATTACATTCCTTTAAATGTATCAACGGTATTTTGTTTCTATGAGTATCAACTAAAACTATTTTATACTCAGTAAGTACATATCCATTTCTGTGAAAATCTAGTTTCTGCTAAGCTGCATTAATTTTTGTGGACTTTATAAGGAAAAATGATGGCATAGCCTTCAGAACATGAGGCCATATTGTAAAATGCAAGAGCCAAGTCTAATAAAAAAAAAAAAAAAGTTTACTAGAAAAGAAAAGGCATGAGGCTGAGACTGTAAGAAGAATGGAAGTTTAATCGCTCAAAGAGAGCATTTTTGTACAAAGAAGTTGTTTTTAAGAGAAAGAGCAGATCTGACCTAGTTGGTCCAAATAGTAATGTTGATGAGTGAGATAACCTTGGAGAGATAGAACAAGTTTTCTCAGAGGAATGAAAGTGTCAACTGTCAGACCTGGTAATCAATTAAATCTTTAAAAACTACTGTTATATTTAAAGAGAGACAGATGCCATTTGCAGAAATTTTGTTTTTCCTTTTTCATTTGTTATTATGGCTAAATGTAGTTGCCTTATATATACATATCTTATTACAAATAAATATCAACATGAACTTTTCTGAGACCACGGTGAAATCCGTTTGCACATTCCTGAGGCTGCTCAGTTATTCACACATAACTAAGGAATATCTAATATCTCTTCTCACCCACTGCCAATAACATATGAGTGAGCACAAAATCTTAGCTACAGCTGAGAAATCTAGTTAGATTTGTCTCAAACCTCAAAGTAATAAGAAAAATAATGGGCAAAGTTATACTCAGTAGAAAGACACGGTGAGATCCCTCCCATCCTTTCACAAAAGGCAAACATGAAAAGAAAAAATTCATTAATGACAACAAACACCTGTCTCAAGGCTTCAGGCTGGACAAATCAGGACTGATATCTATACCAACATCCAAAATTAATGTTCTCTTTTGTTCACATGGAGAACCCTAGACATGATTAAAGGTCTGTCTCTGACCACATCTCCTCTTGTATTCTTTCCACAAACACAGAAGTGCTTTCCTTCTCATCAGCCTGAGAGACAGCTGTACCACATTCTCAAACCCACACTCAGGAAAAATGTATACAATATTATAAAGCAGATTGACTTCATGTATTTTACCACCTGTGACATAAACTGGTACATATGTATATATGTATATACATTCATATACACATATATATTTATAATATATACATTTTATATATGCAGTAAGTTTTATTCTTAACTTCTTGATGAGTTAAGCTTTTCTTCTATTAGCATAGAAGTATCTCCATGAAATATTTAAAGCTGATGTTCTAGAGGAAATAATATTTTTGGCAATCCCGGGGAGTGAGGAGTTTATTTTTTCCATTATAATGCACAACTGCAGAGAAATTTGTTTTCTTTACATCTTTACACTTGGATGACATTTTGGATATTATTTTTCAGGCTACCTTAAAAGAAATGTGCATTTCAAGGTATTTAACCATGAGTGCCATTCCCCCAAAACAAGGATATATGCAAAAAGGAAAAAATGAAATGTTTAAGAAGAAAGTTACATGATTACCAGGACAGAAATTATTTTTAATCACAAGGTAACGATTTGAATCAAAATTCAAGCCCTTGGCATTAAAATTTATAGTAGCATAGTTTTCTGTCAAATTTCAGTTCAGTTCAGTTCAGTCGCTCAGTCGTGTCCGACTCTTTGCGACCCCATGAATCGCAGCACGCCAGGCCTCCCTGTCCATCACCAACTCCGAGTTCACTCAGACTCATGTCCATAGAGTCAGTGATGTCATCCAGCCATCTCATCCTCTGTCGTCCCCTTCTCCTCCTGCCCCCAATCCCTCCCAGCATCAGAGTTTTTTCCAATGAGTCAACTCTTTGCAGGAGGTGGCCAAAGTACTGGAGTCTCAGCTTTAGCATCATTCCTTCCAAAGAAATCCCAGGGCTGATCTTTAGAATGGACTGGTTGGATCTCCTTGCAGTCCAAGGGACTCTCAAGAGTCTTCTCCAACACCACAGTTCAAAAGCATCAATTCTTCGGCACTCAGCTTTCTTCACAGTCCAACTCTCACATCCGTACATGACCACTGGAAAAACCATAGCCTTGACTAGACCGAGCTTTGTTGGCAAAGTAATGTCTCTGCTTTTGAATATGTTATCTAGGTTGGTCATAACTTTCAAATTTAAATATGTATAAATTAGATTAAATTCTGTCAAAATGGAAAATTAGATCAAATATTTTGTCAAAAATGGATGTTCAATTTTTTTAACTGACTACATTACATTATACAAATGAAACACTTTTGTTCTATTCAAAGGAGAATACAAGAGTTAAAAGACAGAGTTCCTGATTATTGCAGTATTTATAGTATTATATTAATATATTTATTCTATTATGCTTTTTTGCTTGACAATTTTATTTAGATTTAATTTATGTTAGTGCTGAGATATTCAACTAATCTGATCACCATACCAAAATTCTAAAATATTAAATAAAAAAAAGATTTAAAACAAAGTTGAATTTCCATATTTGCCTCAAATACTTGGATTTTCAAAGACAGCAAATTTTAATGCAAGGGAAATTCTGTGAACTGAAGATGTCACCTTTATGTAATACTGCTATTAAACGCCTACTACAACCATTTTATAAATTTACAACAGTCTGTCTTAGAACACTTTTATATACTTAAGATGTTTAACAAAAAAATTGTGATTCTAATCCAAATTCAAATATATAAAGCTCTCCTAGTAAGTAAACATAATAAGCAAATGTATTTGAATTCAACAGTATGAGTGTGCTCTGAATATTCTGAAATCTCCTCAAATGACTCTACAAAAACATGAAAAATGATGGAGAAAAGGATGGGAAAGGAAATAATATTTCCTGAAGGCCTTTCTCTGTGTCTTTTTTGTTTTCAGCATATTACGTAGATCATCCTCAATAGCAATTGACTTCCCTTCTGTACTCTAAATCAAGGGTCGGCAAATTTTTTTCTGTGAAGAGCTAGATAGTATTTTAGACTCTACCTATCTCTGTCACAAGTACTAACTGTCAACATAGCATGAAAGTAGCCATGGACTGTACATAACTGAAGTCCCTTGTTCCAATAAAACTTTATTTGTTTAGGCTGAAATTAGAGTTTCATAAAAATTTTTATGTCAAAAATATCCTTCTTGTAACTATTTTTGAACTGTTTTCAAAGGCAAAAGTTATTCTTAGCTTGTGAGTTATACAAACAGGTGTCAGACTGGATTTGACCTACAGACTGGAGTTTGCTAATCTCTGCTCTAAATTTACCCCAGTGTGATCTGTACTTTAACAAACTAAAGTAGTGGTATTTTAAAAAATTAAATTAAACTGATGGTTTAATGAAAGATCCACTTACTTTTATTCAGTTTTATGCCTCTATGGATTCCATTTACTTATGTGTTTATTTTTTAGCATCCAAAAATCCCATAAATTTAAGTAGAAATTTATGGCTAAAATCAAGGTGATTATTCCAATGTTAAATTTTTAAATTTCATTAATTTGAAAATGAAGTCTGATGGATACATGTATATGGATGGCTGAGTCCCTTTGCTGTTCACCTGGAGCTATCACAATATTGTTAATCGGTTATATCCCAATACAAAAAAAAAGTTCAAAAGAAAAAAAGTGAAATCTAAAAGTTAATGCCTATGCTTTGTAATGAATGCTGTGTTACCTTTTAAAACATAAAACTGTAAAAGATACTCAGTATAACAGTTAAAAACTGTATTTCATAGTATATAGTAAAGTACATTCATTTAGATAAATTGTGAAAACAACTATGAATTCAAATCATATAAGCTAAGATTCAGATCAAGGAGATGGACTAGGAGGACACAGAACTCATTTCTCATCAAGAACACATCAAAAATACATCTACATGTGAAGCAACTCTCACTGAACACTAACCGAAAACTGGTTGAAAGACTCGGTATGACCAAGACTGTGAAAAAGATCCACATGGACTTGGGTAGGAGCGGAAGAGGAGTGATCAGGTCAGGACCCGAGCCCCTGGGAATGGACTCAGAGGAAATAGTATACATGGGTGGAGGTCCTCCCTAGGAGGATCTTTGTGACCCCATGGATGCAGCACACCAGGCTTCCCCGCCCTCCACTATCTCCTAGAGTTTGCTCAAGTTCATGTCCATTAAGTAACAGGCATCTGTTAGAAGTGCTCAACCCTTTCAGTCTTGGTGGGGCCATATGACTAGTTCCTCCTCCCCCAAAGGAACATGAACAGAGGGAACTGGAAGTCGTTCTGTTCTAAGAGTAAGAAGAAGCAAGTGTTCATTCTTTCTACTCTCTTTCCTTTTCCACCAACTGGTAATTCAAAGGAATTTAAGGACTTCTATTATGGGGAGATTTAAGGTGGAAATAGCCTGAATCCTTCATTCAATGGACAGACAAAAGC
The DNA here is from genome assembly GCF_000754665.1 of Bison bison bison. Taxonomy (NCBI): domain Eukaryota; kingdom Metazoa; phylum Chordata; class Mammalia; order Artiodactyla; family Bovidae; genus Bison; species Bison bison. Next base: position 20,614,654 of record NW_011494607.1, on the reverse strand, counting down.
CACCAGGAAAACAACCTTCTATGTTTCTAAGCCAATGAAATTTGAAGTTTAGTTGTGATGACAGCCAGCATCAGTCTAATAAGGATAATGTCTCAAGGGTTTTGTTGTTCAGTTACTCAGTCGTGTCCAACTCTTTGCAACCCCATGGACTGCAACACACCAGGCTTCTGTGTCCTTCACCATCTCCTGGAGTTTGTTCAAACTAATGTCCATTGAGTCGGTGATACCATCCAACCATCTCATCCTCTGTCGCCCCCTTCTCCTGCCTTCAATCTTTCCCTGCATCAGGGTCTTTTCCAGTGATTTAGCTCTTCACATCAGGTGGCCAAAATATTGGAGGTTCAGCTTCAGCATCAGTCCTTCCAATTCGTACTATTCAGGGTTGATTTCCTTTAGGATTGATTGGTTTGATCTTCTGAGTATAATGTCGCAAGGGTAACATATCCAAAGTAGAACTTTCCATCTCCAGGACATTCCTTGCCCACTCTTGGCCATCTCTATAAATGTAGCACCAACCACTCAGCTTCTTGGGACTAACACCTTGGTGTCATAAGTCCAACATCTACTTCTGAAACATAGATTATGACAATCTCCTACCTAAAACCATTCAAAATGTTGTCTGTGAACTTAGACAAAAAGTCCAAATTTCTTATTATAAGCCCTCCAGGATCTTTAACCTCACTTATCTGCCACACATACTCTCAGTACTTGTGTTCCAGCCAAAGTGACTTCTTTCAGCTCCTCAAATGCACTGAATTCTTTGCTACCACAAGAAATCTGAGCTTGGGTTACTGTCATCCCGGAATGCTCTGCCCACCCTACTTGACTTGGTTAATTCTGACCTTTGCTCAAATGTGTCTTCCTCAGAAGACACACTTCCTCTTTCCAACATTACTGTCTAACTTAGATCTCCCTTTTTTTCCCTTCCCATAACACTGTATTTTTTTCACAAACTTGTTATATTTAAAATTATACAAACATTTTTCTTTCTAATGATTCAATGTCTATCTCACCTACTGGGCTGAGATTCCCACAAGGGTAGCAGGGTGACATGGGCTGTATCTGAGGTTCCATTATTAAAAATGTTTTTTTTATGTTTCTTTTTATTTCATCCCATCAAAATGTATTTATTTTATGCACTTGGTAAATTAGTAAAATAGTACAGGCATGCAATTTTTTTGAACTGTGGTGTTGGAGAAGACTCTTGAGAGTCCCTTGGACTGCAAGGAGATCCAACCAGTCCATTCTGAAGGAAATCAGCCCTGGGATTTCTTTGGAAGGAATGATGCTAAAGCTGAAATTCCAGTACTTTGGCCACCTCATGCGAAGAGTTGATTCATTGAAAAAGACTCTGGGAGTCTGGGAGGGATTGAGGGCAGGAGGAGAAGGGGACGACAGAGGATGAGATGGCTGGATGGCATCACTGACTTGATGGACATGAGTCTGAGTGAACTCTTGGAGTTGGTGATGGACAGGGAGGCCTGGCGTGCTGTGATTCATGGGGTCGCAAAGAGTCGGACAGGACTGAGCGACTGAACTGAACTGATGCATATGCTAATTGTTGCTTCTAAAAATATTTTTCTAATAAAGCTATTCAATCAAACATTAAAAACATTGCAGTAGACCATAAAGTCCACAAGAGGAGGGATTATGTCTGTCTCTGTCCCCTTCAAATGGCCTTGCACATGATTACACTCTATAAATACTATTAATAGATAAGTGAATAATAAGCATCTACAATTTACTGTCTTTAATAATTAGTTGGAATTATTATATGTATGCTAAAGTAACTAAATCTGTATTTGTAAAAACAAATTATTCTAGGCTTGCTTTAATAAACAGACAAAAATCAATTCATAAATAATAGCATGCATTTACATATGAACAATGTTCTAAAGTCTTCTAAAATTATGTTGTCTCTTTCATAAAGGTTAAATACCTCCCATCATCTTCTTTAAGCTATTCATCTGTTCAGTTAAAATTTTCTTCAATGTAATACGAAAGGAAATGTCAGTCTTGGCAAATGATCGCCAATTCCAAATTAAATAGACTCTGAATTAATGAGGTTTTATGGTATTTTCAAAACAACAAAATTCACTCACCATGTTCAAGGTCATTGCTTCCATTTTTAAATGATAAATTTAACTTTTATGTCAGTAGTGATTCTCAAGCCCTATGGTACATTCGTATCTTGCAATCATGTCCTGGGAAACATTAAAATAATTATTGCTATTAAACTTCATGTCTTCAGTATAAACAACACTATACTTTTACAGCTTTTTAAAATCACATAGCTTCTTTACTATTTCTTAGACATATTAAAAATATAAAAATTTTTATATTTTTAATGTAATCTTTTCTATATAATATAGTTTATTGTTTAGAGCATTTCCAATTATCTGCCCTAATTTTTCCCCCCTTTGTCTAGTTCCTTTTAAGCTGAAAGAACTCACTTTCTTCCTACTGGTAAGTTATCAAAATGAAGTGACAGAAAGTTTAGCAGGGCCTTGATCTCTGATATATACCCAGTCTGTTTTTCTACAGTCAAAGCTGGAAGAATAAGTTAAGAATTCAATCAGTAGTGAATGACAAACACTAACCTCAACACACAGTTAACAGTAGTATTTCCTCTCATTCATTTATTCATTCAATAGTCGTTATTTATGAAACCCCCTTATAGGTCAAGTGTTATAGATTGACGAACAAAACAGACTTACACTCTGTCTTCATGGAGTTCACTGTTCAGCAAGTGATCAGTGTTATACCATGAAAAGATACGTGAATATATTCTTGCAAATTGTGATAAATGTTAAAAATCAAAAGAACAGATATTCTAATTGCAGTCTACTCACAAACTGGTGATCTGATAAACAAAATAACTACGATATTGAAAAGAACATTTTAAAAAAATCCCACCCTGTGTACTGGCAAATAGATGAGCATTAGCCAAGATTTTTCTGGTTAGAATTCACACACTGCTGTGATGATTCACTCTTGTTGCTGTAATCACATCATACCTTGCTTTTCCCATGAGCTTTTATCTCAGTATTCTTGAATCTTTCATGGTTACTCTGTATAAAAAATTTATGAAGAGCAAGGTGGGACGTGAAAGAAGAAGTCAAACTCAATTTTTAAGATATATATGTAAAATAATAAAATGTCTACATGGTAAACATTAAGGAACATTGAGATAAAGGCAAGGAAATTTAAATATCTCAGCAAAATAGAATGTTGGGTATAATAGTGATAAAAAATGATGAAAATAAATGATGATTTTTGTCTCCAGGTGATGAGTACATTGGAGATAATTATATAATACTGTGTTCTCTATTTTTGTGTATATTTTAAAGTTTCTATAATATAAAGATTTTTTCTAACTTTAAGAAGTAAATGGATTTAGATGTAGTGGAAGATTTTATTTAGTAATGTATGGTTTGTAGAAAAACTAAAATACATAGATAAGCACAATTAAAACTGAAATTACAATGTCATTGTGATAAACACCATTCCAAATCTTTTTCAAAGTATGTGCATGTATAAAAAAGTGGTGGTTTGTACTTGAAGAAATATAATTTATCCGTAGCAATAGGAACTAAGTGCTGGACAAAAGTGATGAGCTGATTTTACAGTTGTGACAACTTGAAAAACCCTCTGGACCCAGCTACTGTGGATTTGCCTTGAAAACAGGGCTATGAGTGAACATTAAAAGGATCAGAAGTTTGTGAGCAGAACCAACCTTCCTGTTGAGAATTTCTGGCTGAAGAAAAGAACACTGAATAAAGACTGTTCCTCCCTCACACCCAGAGGATCCTTGGGCTGAGCAGGGATGTGCACCCATGGAGGGAGCGGTGAAAGAGCAGGAGGCTTGGCCCCAACCCTATCATTTCATGCTGACAAACCACAGGGGCAACACCTGCTTCCTGCCTTGTTGGAAACCTGGTAAAGCAACCAGCATTCAATGCAGAGTGGCTTAATTCTGACTCTTGCAACATGGCTAGTAATAGCAGGATGGGTCCTTTCAACTTGAGAAATCATCCCTAGGTGTTCTTGGAAATATCAGTGAAGAAGGAACCAAAGTGAAAAAAAAAAACATTTTATTACTATTTGTAAGAAGATGTTCCACGGTCATAACATAGATGTTGGGTATTACTTATTGAAAACCATTATTTTCTGCCTAAATAATTAAGGAGAGAATCACAGCTAACTATGTATTAACATAAATATGACCATTTGTACATTTTCTTTGCTTTATTCCACTTACTAAATTGTGAACATGTCAATAAACAAACCATAATATTATCTTGCTTGCAAGTATTCCATGACAGTACTAAACTTCAGTTTGCTGTTTACCCTCTATATCTAAATATTTAGCTTGTTTCCCAATTTTTACTATTATAAAAAATGACCCATTGAGTATTTTTATAGTTAAATCTTTGTACTTATCCTTGTTTTCCTAGGATGAATTTCAAGCAGTGAAATTTCTGAGTCAATACAGTATTGCAAATGGGCAAACAAAATGAAGCACTTCCTTGATGGCTCAGTGGGTGAAAAATTCACTTGCTATGCAGGAGACACAGGAGATGTGGGTTTGATCCCTGGGTTGGGCAAAAAACAAAATGAAGGGTGTCCCAGGTGGCTCAGTGGTAAACAGTTTGCCTGCCAAGCAGTAGACCCAGATTCGATCCCTGGGTTGGGAAGATCCCCTAGAGGAGGAAGTGGCAACCCACTCCAGTATTCTTGCCTGGAAAATCCCATGGACAGAGGAGCTTGATGGGCTACAGTCCAAGGGTCACAGAGTCAGGCAGGACTTAGCAACTAAACAACAACAAAACAAAATGAACTGCCCTGAACAGAGCTCAGTATATGAAAGTATTAAATATATGATAAAGTAGACATCATGGATTAAAATAGAGTGGAATTATTTTATGATAAATACTACTAGGCTAATTGCTTAGCTATTCACTAGATTTATTTTTCATACCCCTCTTTGTTCTTAAACAGTTTAAGATGGTTTACTAAGGTATGTATCATACAGCAAGATAAGACGAATTGTAGACGGGAAAACAAAGTAAGGAAGAAACAAAGAAAATGAAAGAATGCATGTTTTTTTAATGCATGTCTTAAAATACTATATATTTATTACACATAAACCACAAACCTAGCATCAAATGAGAAGACAGAAAGTAGTTGTAGTTATTTAATTGACATAGATAATGAAATAAAGACAACCTAGTTGATAGGAAGAAGTACAAATACTTGTCCATAAACCCTGCAGGAAAATCCCCCTGGGCTTTCTTGGAAGACAAGGTATAAATGAAATGGACAACACCCTCACAGTGCATAGCAATGCATTTCATCAGGCTGTTTACTGCAACATCCTTCAACATAAGTTAATGGCATTGTGCTGAAGTGAGAATCAATACAAACTCCACAGGGGAAGGTGAGCAATAAAATGCAGTCCACACAGACAGCAACCTATTGTACTGATTCCATCCAAGACAGGGTATATAAAGGATGATAAAGAGCATATTTTTTAACTCAATCCCTCTTAAATACAGTTTCTTTCAACCAAAGCTTTGATAGATAGTGAGCATTAGGGAGTTAATACTTCCTGAAACGTGCTGTGAGCATAGCCATGTTAAACATGGTGAACAGACCAATGAATCCCCTTACAAGGACATACACCTTTGTGTAAGTCCATTTCATCTCTCTGAAGTAAGCAGAGCAAGTAGCTTTAAACAGTTTAAATGGAATAACTAGTCAGTTAATACGGAGAAGGCAATGGCAACCCACTCCAGTACTCTTGCCTGGAAAATCTCATGGGTGGAGAAGCCTGGTAGGCTGCAGTCCACGGGGTCGCGAAGAGTCGGACACGACTGAGCGACTTCACTTTCACTTTTCACTTTCACGCATTGGAGAAGGAAATGGAAACCCACTCCAGTGTTCTTGCCTGGAGAATCCCAGGGACGGGGGAGCCTGGTGGGCTGCCCGTCTACGGGGTCGCACAGAGTCGGACACGACTGAAGCGACTTAGCAGCAGCAGCAGCAGCAGCAGTCAGTTAATGGGTCCATAATCTTTCATGGTTGTAACCAAACCTTGATGTCAAGATATATTTAATATTCCTGGCTAGACTGTAAGCTCTGAGGATAGGAACCATAGCTATCTCACTCGTTGTTGTTGGGGCTGTTTAGTCTCTAAGTCATGTCTGACTCTTTGTGACCCCATGGACTGTGGTCCACAAAGCTCTTCTGTCCATGGGATTTCCCATGAAACAATACTAGAGTGGGTTGTCATTTCCTTCTCCAGGGGATCTTCCTTATTCAGGGATGGATCAAACCCAGGATCATCTCCTGCATTGGCAGGCAGGTTCTTTACTGCTAAGTCACCAGGGAAGCCCATCTCACTTGTACAAAACTCAACTATCATAGGCATTTACAACCCACCACTACCACCTCCTTATATCTCACATGGAATATTGACCAATAACTTCAGGTTTGTCATTTATAAGCCAAAGAACGGCACACATTTTGGAGAGATTGTTCAGTAAGTTAACAGTATTTGGGAGGGATTAAAAGAGCTTCTGTTTTGAAAAGGGATACACTAAAACTTGGGACCTCAAATCACTTGATTTTACTTGTGTTGATAAACATGTAAGCAAGAAGTAAAGGCTAAAATGAAGAGAGGTTTTTGACCATGTTAATATCAGAAATTCTTTCCCAGTTGCTTCATTTAGCTTAAAACTTTAATCACATTCTGTGTTCTGCAAAGTTTGAAGCAGGGGACTTTGGTTTATAAACTGGAAAAGATAAATCTTCCAGGTAGTAATTTCCGGAAGTATTATAATCCTTAAACAAACAAATCCCTAATTGATGGTGATGTGGATAGCGGTGGAGCTCCTATTCCACAGCTTTATTTCTTAGGATACACTCTGCCTCTTGAGTTGAGGGTGAGGGAGAAATGAAAGAAACATATGAGCTTTCTTTTCTTCATTCTTAATCCTTGTTTACTTCATATATGTTTTGCTAGAATGTAGGCTACTTTGTAATAACGTTTTTTTCTGTAAGACACTTGGATCATACATCATATGTAGTCCATAGTTTTAAATGAATTGTCATGAAGTTTTTAATTATCCAGTAGCATGTTTTTCCTAAATAAAATGACAAAAATAACTCTCCCTGAGATTCCAAGCTCTTTCATTCATGAGTTATCAAGAGCCCAGAGAAATGTATGGTGATATCATGATGAATTCTGAGCTTAGAATACTGGCTCTATGAAAATGTTTTCTTTGTATTTTTGTTTTTACCCTGGTTCAGTTCAGTTCAGTTCAGTCGCTCAGTCGTGTCCGACTCTTTGCGACCCCATGGATCACAGCACGCCAGGCCTCCCTGTCCATCACCAACTCCAAGAGTTCACTCAGACTCACATCCATTGAGTCAGTGATGCCATCCAGCCATCTCATCCTCTGTCGTCCCCTTCTCCTCCTGCCCCCAATCCCTCCCAGCATCAGAGTCTTTTCCAATGAGTCAACTCTTCGTATGAGGTGGCCAAAGTATTGGAGTTTCAGCTTCAACATCAGTCCTTCCAATGAACACCCAGGACTGATCTCCTTTAGAATGGACTGGTTGGATCTCTCCTTGCAGTCTAAGGGACTCTCAAGAGTCTTCTCCAAAACCACAGGTCAAAAGCATCAATTCTTTGGCGCTCAGCCTTCTTCACAGTCCAACTCTCACATCCATACATGACCACAGGAAAAACCATAGCCTTGACTTGATGGACCTTTGTTGGCAAAGTAATGTCTCTGCTTTTCAATATGCTATCTAGGTTGGTCATAACTTTCCTTCCAAGGAGTAAGCGTCTTTTAATTTCATGGCTGCAGTCACCATCTGCAGTGATTTTGGAGCCCCCAAAAATAAAGTCTGACAGTGTTTCCACTGTTTCCCCACCTATTTCCCATGAAGTGATGGAACCAGATGCCATGATCTTCGTTTTCTGAATGTTGAGCTTTTAATATTGAGCTTTTTCAACTCAACATTGAAGCCAACTTTTTCACTCTCCACTTTCACTTTCATCAAGAGGCTTTTTAGAACATGTAAAAATAAGTTATCTTATAATACAGTGGTGAACCATACATAGGAGTGGAAGTCTTACTTTTTGCTAGTATTACTTTACATAATATACATAGAAAACCAAAAATTTAAATTAAATATTTAAATAATTTAAAATCTATCCTCAATCTCAGTATTAGGAGAAATACAAATTTCTATAATGATGGTTGAACTTTACAAAGCTTGCGCTTAATCTAGGAAACCAAACTAAACTCAACTAATATTTCATTTGCCTATAACCTCAATAATCAAGAAAATTTAATTTTTATTGAAGATAGACAAAATGAAATTCAGTATTGAAACACAGTTTGCACAAATACTTGAAATGAAAAAACAGTAGAGCTGCCCTATGCTAAGTAAAACAGAGAGCAGGGTAGCACATATGTGCAATTATCTGGAAGCCCCAATCAACACTACCCATCTCTGGAACATTGATGACTTGCTGAACCATCTGTGCAGAGAATTCTAAAGTAGCAGGGGAGAGGGGATGTTGTGATGGAGCAGAAATTGAGAGGGAATAGGGAGAATTAATGGTCTAAGGATTTTTAAGGGACAGGCAGGGTCCCTGGGAGATGGCTAGAGAGAAAGAAAGAGAACTGAGTCAACAGACACGATTTGATCCACTAAGTAAAGAAGCATCTGAATGCTTACAACATGCCAGACAATGGTCCAGGCATTAATGACATCAATTTCAAATACTTGAAACAAAATCTTCAAAGACATAGGATGCGGTAGTTCTTGCCAAAGTATTATGTTACTGAAGCATAATAAGAAACATGAGTACCAAGAAATGTAGAGCAAATGGAAAGAGTCAACATGAGCAAATGAGTAGGACCAATATCTGCCAGGCTTGACCATCTCGACTAGAACATATCATCAGTTGAAGGATGCTAAAGCACCTGGGGTCCCTTTGTTTTATTTTCTCTCTTGATGGATAAATATGTTTCTTACCAGCTTGTATATTAGAATATGACTTATATTTCATAATTTAAAGAGTCAGTTTTAAGCAACAATTCTTTTTTTTTTTTCTGGTAGCATACATGGAACATATGTGGTCTCCTCAACTTCAACAAACACTCCTGATATTCTTCTTATTTGGACTTATTTGCAACTTGGAGCAAGATTTATAATTGCAAAAACCCTAAACATAACAGTGACTAAAATTTTATTTGCTTGACAAAATTATTAATATTGTAGATATAAAATCATTACAGATCTATAGATCTAAGATCAAAGCTTACTTTGAAACATATAATATTTCAAGGCTCCAGGGCCATACATGTTCTTACTGTGTCAGCTGCTTTCTTTTGACCCAACACTATTTGAAAAACTGCTGTGGTGTCTTCTCTCCTTATCTGAATTAAGGATCACATTTATCCTCTGGCCTTGTCCTCACTGAGAATCACTTAAAGACAGGGTGCCCTTCTTCTGTCAGCTGCTCACTGCTCTTCACTCACTGAATAACAAGACTCAGAGAAAACCTTAGTCTGCTCTACCCCTATTCATCTAAGGGGAAACTTTTTAGAAAAATACCAGATGCTGTGTGTAATTTTATAAATGGCAACCCAGTTAAAAAAATAAAAGCTAAATGATTATTACTACCAACATCCAAAAGATACATTCTAACATCTTAAGCACAATAGAAGTTCAATAAATATTTGCCAAATCAGTGAGCAAATTAATGATAAAGAAAATCATCCTATCTTTATACTCATTATGGAGCTGAATTATACATCTAGTCAAGGCTATGGTTTTTCCAGTAGTCATGTATGGATGTGAGAGTTGGACTGTGAAGAAAGCTGAGTGCCGAAGAATTGATGCTTTTGAACTGTGGTGTTGGAGAAGACTCTTGAGAGTCCCTTGGACTGCACGGAGATCCAACCAGTCCGTTCTGAAGGAAATCAGCCCTGGGATTTCTTTGGAAGGAATGATGCTAAAGCTGAAACTCCAGTACTTTGGCCACTTCATTTGAAGAGTTGACTCATTGGAAAAGACTCTGATGCTGGGAGGGATTGGGGGCAGGAGGAGAAGGGGACAACAGAGGATGAGATGGCTGGATGGCATCACTGACTCGATGGACGTGAGTGTGAGTGAACTCCGGGGAGTTGGTGATGGACAGGGAGGCCTGGCGTGCTGTGATTCATGGGGTTGCAAAGAGTCGGACATGACTGAGCGATTGAACTGAACTGAACTGAATGATATGATATTCCATTTACTTGTTCTATATAATATTCTCAAAGATTTTGATCTTACTGCTCTCTTTTCTAATCTATGAAACACTGTATTCTACAACTTACATATATAAAAGTTTTAATTAGGGGTGGCACATTTGTTGACCAGAGTCTTTTCTTCTCAATAAAAACTATTTTTGACCCAGAAGATAATAGAGCCAAGACTACCTCATCTATTTGGTCAATGATGACTGACCTCAAATGTCTTAAATTAGGTCAGAGCACAGGAGACCATACTGACTGAATGAAACAAGTCATTAGGCTATTTCAACTTCTAACTTCTTCAGATCTTTCTAGATGATTATAAAAACATAATTTTTTTAAAAAAAGAAAAAATAAGTGGAACACTTTTTGTACCCTCATACAGACATGACATTTAGACCTCCAAAGTTCATAATTTCCACAAAAGTTAAATGACTATTGCCAGTCACCCAGAGCTGTCATAGATTATAAAGCAATTAAGACCTTTTTAAGAGTTCATAATGACTATTTTTTCTTAAAGCACTATGGCAAGCAACAAATGACATTCAGCTGCATTTAAGTCATTTTAATGGTTTGATTGGATCACATTTATCATTAAGGCGAAAAACTCAGAAGGCACATTTTTCATAATCGCTTTGTACAAAGTACTGCTGCACATGCATTACTTAACAGACTCTTTTCAGTTCCTGAATACAAGAGCATAAAGGTAGTCTGGAAAATTCAGCTTTACCTCTATTAACTTGAGTTGGTGCATTAATACTAGACTGTATCCTCCGCATTTTATGGGCACTCTTTCTACTGCCATAGGGCCTTCATGTCCACATAATTTTTATGCATGAGAAGATATAAACAGCTATGATCAGAAGGAAGTGTTTTTGAAAGCAAGCTATAATCATAGCTAAGTCTTTTAAATGATACGACAGACAAGTGTAATGAGAAAATCTGTGTACTGGCTGGAGTGACAGGTGCTGATAAAGTCAAGTTCTGGTTATCAGGAGAGGACAGAAAGAAGCTCAGTGCTTAAGAAAAGTGAATGGAAATGTGCTGCCTGAAGGCTCTGAAGTAGACACTGAGGTCTGGATGACAGCTTCCATTCTCACTTACTGCTTACAAAAGACTGATGGCAAGTAGTAGACAAAGGAATAAAGATAGCCCCGATCCTACATACACACACACAGCATCTTTCAGCAGTTTACTTGGGAATATTAAAATTATTGTTTTTATATCCTAAACCCAGATAGAGTTCTAAAGAGTAATCAAGAATCTAACCAAAATGGCATTAACCCACAGGATTTGAAAGCATGGAATAATGAAAGCTAAAAATACATTTAAGAAGTTAGGTTTGAAATTTAAACTAGTCTCTCATGATATTCAATATATAATTGATCTGATGCATGCACTTAACTGTATGGATATAAAATAGCATTCAGTGACATTTTATTTTTACTAAACTTAGGCAACCACACTTTTTTGGAAAGCCATCCATGAGTCATTGTATGAAATCATTCCTCTTTGGTAGCACGAATATATAGGCCTTTAACCAGTCAAAAATTAAGCTATCTCCTATCATTTTTGAAATAGAGTAGATTGATGGATGGTGTATGCATGCTCAGTCATGTCTGACTCTTTGTGACCCATGGACTGCAGCCTGCCAGGCTCCCCAGTCCATGGAATTTCCCAGACAAGGATACTGGAGTGAGTCACCATTTCCTCCTCCAGAGGATCTTCCCTGAGTCTCCTGTGTCTCCTGAACTGGCAGGAGGATTCTTTACTGCCGCATCACCCAGGAAGCCTAGACTGAAGGACAGAGTCAGATAATTATGGTTTACTGGGTTTGAATGTGTCAACTTGCAGGTATATCATCCCTTTTTTCAGTCATGGTGTCAATTGTCATTATCATCATTGTCATCATCCTCAAAAATGATAGAATGTTTGTACTAGAAGGAATATTAGAGATAAAGCTGCCAAACTGCTTAATTTTCAAGAAACTAAGGTCTAAAGAAGCTAAACAATACTGGCAACCTGGCAAAACAGCAGGAACTCAAGCATCACCACACTTGCCAATACTTTGTAAGCCAATATTTAAGCCAATACTTTGCTACTAATTCTGTGCTACTCTGGATGTCTGCTTCTATTATACTGTATCTCACTGAATGTAAGGCACTATCAAGTATATGGCACACAATTATTTTATATGCCATTTTAAAAACAGATATTGGACATTAAACTATGCTATGCCATCAACTATATGCCACATTTTCACTTCAAAGGTGTTAATTATGAAAAAATGGGAATCTTAGAATTACTGAAATATGCTATCACATACTAAACATGAAGGAAAGGATCACTTCTTGGTTCAATAAAATTCATAATTAGATACTAATTGATGATTATCTAATTCATACAACAACTTTAATTCTATAAGCAATTGGGATCCAGAAGAACAAGTGACTTTCCTTAATCACACAGAGATCTGATACAAATATTAAGACAAACACAAATTTGGTCCAGCAGTGATGGCAGCTTACATAACTTGAGTCTTGTCTCAAATAGCAGGTCACTATGTGACTGTGGGTGAGTCATACGGCTCTCTCTCTGGATTACTGGTTTAAGACAAGACATCTGCAATAAGAAGGCAGCGCCCAGTGATTTGTGCGATTCTTTCCAGACTTAATGGTCTTTAATTATTCATGTATGCAATAGTATATTCTACACACACTAAATCATGGTTCTTATTAATAACTTGCAAGAGAAATGCAAAAATTTACTGACATCTTTTCTGTACCTTATACAGAACTCAGTAAAGTGAAAGTGAAAGTCAGTCATGTCTGACTCTTTTCTACCCCAAGGACTTCTCCAGTCCATGAAATTCTCCAGGCCAGAATACTGGAGTGGGTAGCTTTTCCCTTCTCCAGGGGATCTTCCCAACCCAGGGATCAAAGCCAGGTCTCCTACATTGCCATTGCAGGTGGATTCTTTACCAGCTGAGCCACAAGGGAAGCCCACAGAATTCAGTAAAAAATCTATAAAACAAAAATTCAAAATGTTTATAAAGGATCTGATTCTCGTCATGTCTACTATAATTACCACTTTCCACTCTTCCATTTCATGAAAAAGGTTATTGAAACTTCAGATATATATTGGACATCAGTATCTTTGTGATCAAAATTTGTAGGTTGTAGCAGACTTGAATGTTCCTCTTCACATCTAGATCCAACATATTAGGATTTGTTAGACATAACAAACCCTGAGCATTCACCATTCATTACATCTGCAGAACTGCCTACTGCCCTCCCACTCTCCCGAGACTGAAGGTTGAGACTTGACACAGCTCTGGACCCTGTTATGACCAGATTTCCTGATATTCTTACTCACAGTGATCATCTAGGCAGTCAAATGGGGGAGACACTCCCAGAGGACTGAGGGACCAGCACAGAAACCAGATTGAAGTTGATGTCCTGAAGGGGATGCTTTGGTATCCCATCCAAATCCATTTAGGACCAACTGAGACACTTACTTCTACAGCTGCCAGAAGTGCTCATCAACAATGGTTCACAGCTGAGTCTCGCTATAAGTAAGCATTGAAAAATGTTAACTGCTCAGTTGTGTCCAACTGTTTGTGACCACATAGACTGTAGCCCTCCAGGCTCCTCTGTCCATGTGATTTTCCAGGCAAGAATACTAAAGTGGAAAGCCATTTCCTTCTCCAGGGCATCTTCTGGACCCAGGGATAGAACCCAGGTCTCCCACATTGCAGGCAGATTCTTTACCATCTGAGCCATCAGGAAAGCATTACCCTCAACCAAAGAGAGTGTCTTCACCCAACCTTATGCCCTCACTGGGGGCAACCTATATTCAGTGATTAAGCAGTGTGGGGATACAAAAGCCCAGCACCCTTGACTCAAGGTAGGACAACTCTGAGCATCCATGACAGTCCCAGAGATCCCCATGGGGCCCACTGAGTGTTGCAACTTCATGGTAGTTCAGCTCCTCCCTTGCCCAACCCATCTGTCCTCTCTCCCTCACAGGTGTTTTCTCCAAAAGCACTCCCAATACATCACTTGCATGCAAATCTCTGTCCCAGAGTCTGATTCCCAGGGAAACCTACATAAGAAAGGAACTGTGGCCTTCTGCCCATTCTACCTCCCCCCAAAAGTGTTGGGGAGCAAGATTTAATTTATATAAATTAGATAACCTTATACTGAATAATCTCTTTGTTGCATCAATAATTATAAGTATTTTTGAAAGGCTTAGTCAGTGTGCACATTTTTACATTAAATCCACTCAATAGAATGTTTTACACTGTGGGTTTTAGACCTGCAGTTGTTTTGTTACTGCCCTCATATATTTTTGTAAACCAATTGCTGGATACTATTCTAATATAGAGAAATCTATCAATACATTCATATTCTATTCATATAAGTGTTTTTAGACTAGGTTTTATATAATGAAGGCTTCCCTGGTGGCTCAGACGGTAAAGTGTCTGCCTGCAATGAGGGAGAACTGGGTTCGATTCCTGGCTTGGGAAGATCCCCTGGAGAAGGAAATGGCAATCCACTCCAGCATTCTTGCCTGGAAAATCCCATGGACGGAGGAGCCGGATAGGCTACAGTCCATGGGGTCGCAAAGAGTCAGACACGACTGAGTGACTTCACTTCACTTATATAATGAATATAATTTCTACATGATAGAAAAAATAATTACACAGAAGAATATAAAATAAGTAACATCTCCCTTTACCCTTTTTTCTGAAGTCTAGGTCCCAAAAATGACCACTTTATATTGTGTGTGTTTTGGTTTTTGGGGAGACTGCCATCACAACTCTACATAATGTGATTGAGCTTCTTTTTTATAGTTTATAAATATAATGTCTGATACTTTTTATTAAAGATGAATTTATACTATATTCTATAATTCCTCCCACTTCTCCACTTTGTTTCATTATATTATTATATGTAGTTCTTCTAATGGTTTCTCTTTTAAGTTTAAATAGCACACTGAAGACTCAAATTTTTGATTCACACTGTGAGGTACTGTTCATTACCTTCCCACTATTTATGATAGTAGTAAGTCGTGTGACTGGACCTAAGGTGAAATAATTATAATTCCTTTCCCTTAAAAGACAAGCAACTGGCATCTTATTGTTCTGAATTCTCTTTCAACTTTTTCCCGAATTTCACTTTTCTTAGATATAATTGCCTACCTTTATTTATTGTATCCTGTTCCATCTTTATTGTATTCATTTTATTGTTATGATCATTTTACTGAAGTACTTACTCCCTGAGAATGATACTTTACAGGTAGAGTATATGAACAGTAAGTGTTCCAAGTACTATTGTGTTCAAATTATTTTTTTATTTCTCTGATAATTTAGCTGGATATAAATTTCTGGGTTTAAAATACACTCTTCTATACTTAAAATGGATAACCAACAAAGACTTATTGTATAGCACAGGGAACTCTGCTTGTATGTGGCAGCCTGGCTGGGAAGGGAGTTTGAGGGAGAAAGGTTACATGTATATGTAGGGCTTGAGCACCTTTGCTGTCCACCTGAAGTTGTTAATCAGCAGTACTCTAGCATAAAAAAAATTTTTAAGAACCCTCAAAACTTTGAAAAAATTGTTCCGTGATCATCTGCTTTCCACTGATGCCAGAGTAGTTCTCATCCCTTTCAAGTGACCTCCTTTTTTTCTCCAAAAGGCTTTAGAATTTTCTTTGTCCTATGGGTTATAAATTTCACCAGATTGTATCTAGGTGTGGTTTGGAGGTTTTCCTCAGTTTTGTTTTGTTTTGTTTTTTATTAAACACACTTGGAATTTAATGGACTTTTTCCATTTAAAAACTATCTATTTCTTCAGACCTGCACTGATGTTTTGTTTTTTGTTTCATGGCTCATTAATATCCTCTCCTCCCTCAACTTTATTTCCTATTTTTAAACTTCACATTAGAAGAATATCATATCAGTTAAAATATTCATTGATGTATTTTAGCTTTTCTAATATTTTGTTCAACTTTTTATTGCCTAGCTCTGTGTTCTCAAGTTTATCTTCCAAATAATAGGCTTAGTATTCACACAAGTCTATTTTACTCTTCAGTAATCCAATGAATGGTTTTTATTTAAGTAAACAATTTTAAGTTTTTTCTTGTTCTCTGTTTCTTTTCCATTAAAGCTTATTCTTGATTCATGGGCAAACATTCTTCTGAGGTTAATAATTAGATTTATATATATAATTTATATATATATATATATATTTTTTTTAAACTGAAATATCTTTCTAAGAGGGATTTTGGGTCTTTATGGTGGATACTGTGGTGTGCTACCCTGATTCCTATCCAGGAAGATCCTGTTACCCTAACTGTGAGCATATTCCACTGTTAGCCCCATCAGCTGCAGAGAGTCCCCTGGGCGATACCTCTTCCCTGGATTTCCGACATCTAATGGGGGCTTGACATGGCCTAACCTGGGACAACTGTGAACTGCCACTTCAGTCCAGAGCTTCCTTTATGATTGGCTGAGGTTCTTATTAGGCCGACATCACAGGTCAATTTCTGCCTATGCCATGAGAAAGAAGGAAATCGTGGAATTTATTCAGCCATGAGAAAGAAGAAAATCTTGCCACATGAAACCACATGGATGGGGCTTGAGAACATTATGCTAAGTGAGATAAGTCAGACAAAGAAAAACAAATACTGTTTGATATCATTTACACATGGAATCTAAAAAAGCTGAACTTATAGAGACAGAGATAGCATGGTTGGTGGTTGCCAGAAACTGGGATTGGGGAGAACTTGTCTAAGAGTACAAACTTACAACTAATAGATAAATTAGTTCTGGATACCCAATGCACAGTGTAGTGATTATATATAGCCAATAATACTGTATCCTTCACACTGCTAAGAGCATAGGTCATAATTATTCTCATCACACAAAAAAGAAATAATTATGGGATGCAATAGAGGTGTCAGCTAATGCTTTGGTGGTAATCAGACTGCAGTGTATAAGTGTATCAAATCAATACTTTATATCTCCTAAACTTACAAAATGTTATGTCAATTATCTCACTTTAAAAAAGAATGAATGTATCACTTCTGTTTCTTAAATGGCAAAAGGATTCAGAAAAGAGATGAGATGTTATAGATGCCAGAACAGATGATATTGACTTTGTCTCTAATGCATTCTGAAAAAGGTGGATAATAGCAGATCTCATGTTTTGTATATTACAGCAACATTAAATGAAAGTAACAGTTTCACTTTCACCCTCAATACTTTATGCCACCAAGAAAATCGCTCAGCCGAGAGTGGTTTTGAAATAAATATTATTGACTGACAAAACCAGAAGAAATTTAAAATATTTTAAACCATCGCCTCATTTCCATTTTCAAAAATGAGAGAGAGCTCATTGAGCTCCTCTGAAGTCAAAGCAGCTTGAAAAGTATGTGATAATTTGAGGGCAGGCCAACAACCTGATCCAAAACATTTCAAATGCCTAGAATAGATGTAAAATGCATCTCGACACTATAAAGACATGGTTAATCCTACTCACACAGAGTGGGAAATGCGAGATCAAATTTACTATAAATTGATTATCTTCCTTCTTTCCCTGAATTCAAGGTTTCTAAATTTCAAGCTATGAGTAATGACAAAGAAATGAACTAAATCCTATGTTTTCTGAATCTAACCATCTGCTATTCAAAATTATGTTTAGAAAAGGACACAGAGGGACAAAGCAATCAAAATCTCTTTTACTGTAAACATTCTTTAAATTAAAGAAAGAAAAATTCCTTACATAGCAAGAATCTCACATGAAAATAAACCTTGAAAATTAAGTCGTGAAAATTTTTGACCTTGAAAAACAAAGCATTGAGACATTTTTAATAAAAATGGTATATCAGTTTCAGATTTGAATCCAGGGCTTTTAAAATATAAGGTACTTAAAATTGTTTATAGTGTTATTTTGGTTTGTTTTAACAAGACTGATTCCATATATGTAGCTTTTTTTAGAATCAACCATAGAGTAGTAAAAATTTGATACTTCTAGTCTTTAAAATACATACACACAGAACAACTTCACAGCAATTTACAGATAAAAGTAAAATTTTAAATGCATTATTTCTAGTACTTATCTCTTGTGAATATGGCAAATTTTCTGGGTATTCCCATAATTATGTAGTGGTGTTTTCTATGTCTAGCTTAATTAGTTCTTATTTTTTCATATTAATGAAATAAATCACAATCATAGATAAACCAAAATAGAATACTACCCTCCCCTCAGCAAGAAACCAAAACCTTTTGTTGGAAAATAATTCTGTCCTTTAGTATCAAGAGGCAGAATGTGAAATGGCTAAGAATGTGTGCTTAGAATCAGACCCCCTGGGATGGATTCCAAGCCTCTCTATGCATGATTCTATAATTTTGAGCAGATTTCCAAACCTTTCTAAGCCCTAGTATCCTCATTGGGATTCTGATTCATGTTGGGCTCTTCTGGTGGCTCAGTGGTAAAGAATCTGCCTGCCAATGCAGGAGATACAGGTTTGATCCCTGGGTCAGGAAGATCCCCTGGAGAAGGGAATGGCAACCCACTCCAGTATTCTTGCCTGGAGAATTCCATGGACAGAGAAGCCTGGCATGCTACTGTCCATGGGGTCACACAGAGTTGGACACGACTGAAGCGACTGAGCACACACACATGCATATATATATATACACACACATAAATTATATATATACACATATTATATATATATAATCTATATACACACAATTATTATTCTCAGAGGAATTTTTACCTTGTAAATCAAAACTAAGCTTTAATGAAAAAGGAACAATCAGGGAACAAGAGCAAATTTTAAAAATATGCTTACTTTAAAAATAATTCAGTGGATGACTGGAGAGAAGCTGAGAGTTGTAAGAATAAGTATAAAATGTTAAAAATCAAACAAATTCAGAGTTTAGAAGAAGCAATAGTCTGGTTTCATGCTAAAGTACCTGTTTCCGTAAGAAGCTGGAAAACTGAGAAGCCTAAACAGTGAAATCAAAGCAAGGCAAGAACGTCTGTAACAACTTCAGGGCAGTTACTTTATCATTCCTGTTAGTCCCCTTGCTTGAAAGATGAAACCAAGGAGTTTCAACAATAGAAAGAGATAAGAGTACCCGTGCATAATTTTTCTCCATCTTTCTACCCTGATTTCACTTGGAAGTAGGAAATGTTAAATGATAATGAGAAACTAAAAGCTAATTTGAAGACTCCCCTCAACATAAATATGTAATGAGCAATGGGCCAAACCTATGATGTCCCATCAGTGGCTGTTTCAAAGAACAGAACCTGAGGGTTGAAGTGACAGCTTCCTACATAATGAGGCAGCAGTTCAGGGAGAAGGGCTGCAGGGATTTGAGGCCAATGCACCCAGCTGCCACACAATGGCAGAGGTGCCCTCACCAGCTGACCCGCCAACACTTCTGCTCCTAAGAAAAGCAGCTTTGGAATTAATGCCTCTAGCACCTATGCAAAAGACAGTGAGAATGAGTGGTATTAAAAAGCAAAGACATTGCATTGAGTTTCTTGTCTCTTTCAACTCTTGTTCCCTGTATATGTTTATATTTATCAGCTTCATGTAGCAGTGATTATTTTAATCATATTCATTTCAGAAGATTTTTAAAAAGTATTTTATCTGTATCTGCTTTAATACATTTCTATCTTTCTGCCTGTAAGCCCCAGTCTGCACTGCACCACCAAGTATCTTCTCTACCTTGTATCAGTTTCTTCAATTTGCAGAAACGAGCCTGAAGACAGTAATGAGCCTAAAGAGGGCATGCCTTGCCAACATCATATGATTTTAGTGACAGCTCATAAGACTTGGAACTGAGAGAGACATGCACTACCCCTCATTTTAGGTAAGGACTCTGAAGCCAAAAAAAGATTTAAAGAGAAAAAAAAGTGTCCAAGGTCACATGGCTGCTTCTGCACCACACCTTGCCCTGTGTTAGGGCTGGGCTATGCCGGCCTCTGCTCCACCACTGAGGCAGCAGCTGCCACAGCTCCAGGCCCCAGGCCCAACCCAGGATTCTGACTTTTCCCACTCTTCCATATTCATGTAAAGTGCCGTGCCATGGGACATATGATCTAGCTTCTAAGAGGCAAACCCAGAAGTGCAGAAGATGACAATAAGGAGCTGCCAGATTCCTGTCCCTTCCTCCCTCTCTGAGACTGTTCTGAAGTGCAGTGGGCTCCACAGCTCGTCTCATCCACAACTCGCTGTGGTTTTTCACTGTCATGCAAGTTTGGTAATGAACCACCCCGCACTGACTGATTCTCCTCCCTTGCCTCTCCTTCCATTTTGCCTCACTACTGCCCCGCTTCCTAGAATGATGTTACGGCAAAATATTTCACTCCGGGCTCTGTTTTCTGGAGAGTCGTGGCTAAATATTTTGAGTCACTCCTCTGGGAGAGGTACTCCACAAACTGGAACACATATGTGTGCTGCTTTCCCTGAGTTTACCACAAAAAGTATACCACGAACTAAGGGCTATATTTCAATACATGAGTGGTCCTAGTTTATACCTGCAATAAAATAAAAATATTTAACATCGCTCTACTAATCTTTGTTCTTTTATAATTTCCAGATTTGCATTCCAAAGTGTACTTGAAAGTCTTTTTCTCCCAGTTATTTTACTCTACCAAGCTCTTCATGGGCTTCCCAGGTGATGCTAGTGGTAAAGAACCCCCCTGACAATGCAGGGGATGCAGGTTTGATCCCTGGGTCAGGAAGATCCCCTCCAGAAGGAAATGGCAACCCACTCCAGTATTCTTGCCTGGCCAATTCCATGCACAGAGAAGTACAGTCCATGGGGCTGCCAAGAGTCGGACTCTACTGTGTGACTGAGTACACAGTGGTGAAGAATCCACCTGCCAATGCAGGAGACATAGGTTCAATTCCTGGGTGAGGAAGATCCTCTGGAGGAGAAAATGGCAATCCACTCCAGTATTCTTGCCTGAAGAATCCCATGGACAGGGGAGCCTGTCTGGTTACAGTCCATAGTGTTTCAAGGAGTTGGACATGACTGAAGCAACTTAGCACTAGCACAAGCTTTTCATAAGCTTTCATTTGAAAGCGTATTGTTTAAGCTTGAAATATTTCCACAACTTACCAAAGTTTTGATGGTACAGATTTAAAAAAAATTTTCCCCCTAAGTCAAAGTTTTAAAAGGGTGGAGTGTTGTTCTTAAAAATGCAGAGCATGAGTACGTACAAGAATAGAAGGCTTAATATTTTACCAATTCCTCCTCTATCTAGAGTAGACATGTAAGACACACATTTTCTGGAGGATACAATATAAAAAAAAGAGATAGTTGTTAAAATACTGTTCCATCACCTCTAGATTACTGACTGGAGAAAAGGTTACACCATCAAAAGAAGAAAATTAATGCATTAGCAGGGAAGACTGAAAGGATATCAGATTATAAATACCTAACTTACAGGAAGTATAGGTTTTGGTAGTTTCCATTGAATCAGTTGATTCAACTGAAGCTTTCAGATATATTTATAATTAAGCTCAATGATAGTGATATATTGGAGATGAATTATGTTTTCATTAATAGGATGTTCAAAGGATGTGGAGAGGCTATACTAGGTCCTAAAGATCCTGAATATTGTAGATATGCGGTCCAACTTGAGGACATTCAAACAATGGCATCTTGTCATAGGCCATTGGAGAAGGCAATAGCACCCCACTCCAGTACTCTTGCCCGGAAAATCCCATGGACAGAGGAGCCTGGTGGGCTGCAGTCCATGGGGTCGCTAAGAGTCGGACACAACTGAGCGACCTCACTTTCACTTTCACTTTCATGCATTGGAGAAGGAAATGGCAACCCACTCCAGCATTCTTGCCTGGAGAATCCCAGGGATGGAGGAGCCTGATGGGCTGCCATCTATGGGGTAGGACAGAGTCGGACATGACTGAAGCGACTTAGAAGCAGCAGCAGCAGCAGCAGCAGCAGCAGCAGCATAGGCCATTACAACCAAACAAAGTCAAAGAAGAATTCACAACAGTATAGGCTCTCAAAAAGGAAAATATTAGACTCCCTTGCCTTTAAAAATAAACTTTCTTTTGGATATTTTAAGGTTGTTTTCCCTGAGATACAGTGAAAGCTAAAGAGTGCTTGCTTTCATTAAGCAGGTTCCAACATAACACCACTCAGAGACTATCAACTGAAATCTCAGCACAGGGGTGGCAGTGTCTTACCAACAACAAATAATAGACCAAAGACTGAGTGAGCAGATGTCTACCACTTTAGGGAAGTAGCTACACATCCATCTTGTTTTCCTCTGTGGAAAGCTGGGTGGATTATAGTGTATGCTCTTCTTTTCAGCTTTTAACACACTGGCCTTTGAGAAAGTCATCAAATCCCTGAGAACATGAATTTCCCTTCTGTCAAGGCAGCCTTCATTTAAACGAGGCAGTGATAGTAGAAATTTATAAAACTCCTCTAAATGTGATGGCGGCTTCCTTGGCTGAATTGAGTACACAAGCCCTCACACATCTTTTTCAGAATATCAGGTACCCCTGATCTATACAATTGGTGAATAGGGATCATAATAAAAAAGCACTTCGAAAAGTATGCTTTTTGAACAAAATGTGTTTGGTATATTAAAAATGTGTTTGAAAGGGTAGGGAAGAAAGAAGCAACTTTGAAATCAGTGGTCCACTTGCTTCAGTAAAGAAAACCTTATCTTTAGGAGCTAATGATCAGGAGCAAAAAAGAAGGGAGGAGGGAGGCGCCAAGGAGGGTAGGTGCCTTAGCTAGAATAAAAATAAAAATAGCCACTGACAGAAGCTGGGAAAGATATAACTGTTGCTGATTGGAAGGTGAGCATCACAGGGAGACAGGAGAGAAAAAGAGAGAAAAGGAATAGCATATTTTCTATTTTTATCTGAAACAGGCAACATCAAGCAGTTGTCCTTCTAAGGAATATGCTATAAACTAGCTTCCTAGACTGTGAGCTCCTGGAGAACAAGGTCTGTGTCTTCTTTATATCTTTTAGCCCCAACAGGCACATAATATGTGACACATAGAAGGTGTGCAATAGATGTTTACTGGATGAATAAATGACCAGGCAGCTCTGTAGTAAGAAGGAAGCATAGCCAAGCAGGATACAGAAACACAGGAAGTTAGCTCATGGAAGATGTTATCCATCAGTGACCGCCACACACAAAGGAGCAGAGAAAAATACAGCATGAGAGACCCCCTGTCTTTTATCTTCTGTCTCTACCATTCGAGTTTTATGAGGTTCCTGAAGGAAGCCACCCTGGGCAAAGAAGTTGACAGTATCTTTTTATATTTTAATCACTGCTGACACCTAACATCCTTTCTTGAAATATAACATTCTCTTCTGAAATGGTACTATTGAGGCTAGGGCATCCCCTAGTCACCCCCTGTCTCACCTTCTTTGCCAATTTGCTCTACCAACAGCTCAGTTTTACTTCTATATCACAGACATGCATATTCAGAATCACATTTACTTTATTTACTTGTGAAGTTCACACATTCATGGCACCCATTTGATTGTGGAATAGCTTGAGAATATATTTTAGTCACATTTTATGTTTATAATTAAGAAAAATATTGGCTCAAATACCGATCTGTAGAAATAACTCGTCTTCTTCTACCACCAAATGTATTCCATGGCTATTTGTTTGGGAGGTTTTAATGTCCCCAAACACCAATTCAGAACAGAACATAGGATAAGTCATTACTTAAAGCACAGCTACACTTTAAATTGAGTGTTTAAGTGACTTTGTGAATTTGTTTTTTCTAGGTGACATTCACTTTGTTTATTGTTTGACACACCCATGTGTGATTCTCCTGAATACTAACATTAAAAAAAAACACTGCTGAATTCCTGGGACACTCCCCATGATGTCTCTTTATAGCAAGTGCGTCTGTCCCAGGAGCATATGCCACTGAGGACATACCGGGCATCCAGACCCAAGTTCTCCTTAATGGGTGACTCTCATGAACTAGCTGACACCTTGGTTTGACACACAATCCTGTCAATCCTAGTTTTCTGACCTTGGCTATTATCTTGCTTATGGCTTCATCTCTCCATTTTGGCAAATACTCCCAGAAACAAAGCCCCTTTGTTTATACCCACTAGAACTCTAGACGCATATACCACCCCAGGTGGTAGTTTTCCTCTGGTTTGTCCCCAGCTTAGAGAAAGAATTCGTACAATAGTTTGGGCTACAATAGAATATATCATGCAAACCATACATTATTATACGTGCTGATACATTATGTTTAACATAGACTTTCTCAGCATGACAAATTATCAGATACATGAAGCTCATCTTTTCAACTCTCACCTTTTGCCAGTTTTAGCAACTAAACATTGTAGCCATAAAAATAAACACACCCACCTGTGACCACGCCTAGCCTGACTTACTGTCATTCAAGGATTGGCAGACCTTACCTCAATCCAATGACCTCACAGCCCAACTCATTGGGTCACTTTCCCTCTCCTGAGCCTCACTTTCCTTGAAAGTTCCCTTTTGCTTCATTTTGACCATTTTTGTCTCATTATTCTACTGACATCTGCTTATCCTCTCAAGGAGAGACTTTCCCACCAAAACTAATACACACTAAGTTGCTAATACTAGTAAAGCTTATTACAAAATCAAGCTTTGAGTAGCTTCATTCTAGCAATGAGCAACTGTTCACTAGTGGTCAAATCTCAGTCATCAGCAGCAAAATTAAGAGGAGATATTCCAGGGAAGAAATCTTTCTCACAGGAACCTACATATCTCTTCTACACAAAATGGACTGACCTCCTAACCTCAGTCCTCAGCCTTCCAAAGTGTAAATGAGCAACATGACTAAACTCTAAGCATCCACTGAAGACATTAATTAAATGACAGCCTCTCCTATCACTGCCAATAATTAGATTTCCTATCAGGTTCTATTGTTTCCTATTAACCAAATGTCAAGGTCTCTAATTTAATAAAATTGATATATCATCATGTCAGGATGTTCCTGATAAATTCTACAGTGTTCTTCATTCAGTAAAATATTTCTTGATCTCTAGAGTCAATGACTTCATAAAGGAAAACCTGAGATTTAATTGAGCAAAATTTAGCAAATTCCATTGCTAAGAGCTTTATTTATGTGCTGCTAAATGATCAGACAATGATATCAAACTAGAAGTTCTCGTGTCAGAGATGACCTCCACACCACAGGCCAGAAAATATCTCTCAAGATTAAAATAGTAAACTTTCTCCATTAAGGCATAAAAAATAAAATTTT
>NW_011494607.1:20572613-20588937 GCF_000754665.1 Bison bison bison | reverse complement strand
TTAAGAGTGACTTAAATAGCAAAATCTATGTTTAGCAAGAGTGCAGAATGTCCCAGTCTCAAAAGTAATTATCCTGAAAGTAATGGTGAATGAAATTGAGTTTAAAATTCAATCTTAAAATTGAAAGGCATTATCAATTCTAAATCTGAGATAAAAAGAAAAGCAGAATTTGCTAGTTTTCACATCATGCCCTTGTGTGATGATTTTAAGCTTCTGTGTTTGCTTTTCCCTTCAGTTGGGAAGAACCCACTCTCCTTGACCCCTTGGCCAAGGCTCTTTCAAGACTCTTGTTCAAATGAAACCTCCTCAAATAAATCTTTCCAAATATGGTGGGGCATTAATGATGGAAAAATCAGACATTACATGCTTCATGATATGGATGTGATGCATTAGGAAATATTCATCTCTGCCTATAAAATATAATTGCAAAAAAGTAGAAACTCCATCTAATCAAGCTCCTCAATCTAACAATCAGTTTATTGGAAACATATGAACAGAAAAACCAGCTAAATGACACCCCAAAGAAGCAATTAACCAAAGGCAGAATATGGGACAGAATAAAAGATACATCATAACCAAATGCAATAGGTTGATCTTATTTTGCTCCTAATTCCAACAAAATAACTCTAAAAAGATATTTTTGAGATAATTAGGAAAATTTGAGTATGTACTGGGTATTGGATGATATTAAGAAATGATCATTAATTAGTTAGATATTATAATTATGTGGCTCTTGTATTAAAATATTCTTTTCAGTCAGAGATTCATGTTAGGTGAAATGACATGGAATTTGCTTTAAAATACCTAAGCAAAAAAAAAATGAGTAGATTATAGTTGAAATAAGATTGGAAAAATTATGGAAATCATTGAGGCTGGTGATAGGTACCTGAGGGTTCACCGAACAACATTCTCTACTTTCTGTATCTTTGAAAATTTCCATAATAAAATGTTTTAAAGTGCTGAATATATACAGTGTGGAGTAAAATCACAGAACTCTGTGTATATGAAGGTGAACAAAAGCTCCAGAGGAGCTTACAGTCTCAAGCAGGAAAAACAATTTTAAGAAATTTAATTTTATGAATAGTTAATAAATTAGAATTTGTTAGTGCTCCAGAAGAAAAATACAATGTGTCGTGAGAATGAGCCTCTGTGCTTTCCTCAACACTCAGCTCAACCACCATACCAACTCTCAGAGTTCTTATGTCCTAAGACATTCAATTTCTCTCTCCTTTGTCCCTTAAGTCTTATATCATACACAGTTTTATTCATAACATCTATTATAATTTACTGTACATATTTGACTCATGTCTGCCTAACCCATGCCCACCTCCCCTCGCCTTCAAGTTTATAAGGGCTTTAATGATAGGGAACACTATTTAATCCAGGTCTGGGTTAACTGGGCCTGTGTGGACATTACCTGGTCCCAGTACAACCAACTTCTCACCTAATGGTTGGGCTGTACACTGGTAATCATTGCTCAGATACATTACTGGAGCAAAGTTTTGAAATTGTTTGATAAGGACACAGACTTCTGATGGGCAGGCCCTCTACCTGCCACTACACTAAAGCCACATCAGGCCAAATGCCAGGACCCAGATGGACAGAAGGACTTTAGTCTGACCTTTGACACCTCAACTTCCTGACTTCACAGCTCATGTCCCCTCACTTTTGTTCACCCTAAATTGGGGTTTGAGTTTTTTTTTCTGTCCTTTGGAAAACCTCTCATTGAAGGTAGAAGAACCTAGATTCAGAGCAGAATGAAGCCAAAACTCTCCAAGAAAACCAAATATCTTCTCTCTCTCAAGTGTGTGTTGTGCTAAGTCACTTCAGCCATGTCTGACTCTTTGCAACTCTATGGACTGTAGCCCACTAGACTCCTCTGTCCTTGGGATTTTCCAGGCAAGGATACCAGATTGCATTGCCACTTCCTATAACAGGGGATCTTCCCAACCCAGGAATCAAACCCAAGTCTCTTAGGTCTCCGGCATTGGCAAGCAGGCTCTTTACCACTAGCAGCAGTTGGGAAGCCCGCTACACACCCTAATGTAATCATGGAAGAGATTATATTACCTAGTACATCCATTACCATTGCCATATTCTATTTTTAGAAGCAAGTCAAAGGTCTCATCTACACTCAAGGGCCAGACAGAAACATGGTAGTCATCCTAGGGTCTGTCTGCTACATGTATGAACAACATTTGCACTATAATATTACTATACATTAATTTGCTTTTGAAATTTCAGAATCAACTTACAAAGAATAGCTATTAATATTCATTATAAAGTTCATAACAGGAGAGATGAAAAATATTAAAAGATATGTTCTAAAGTGGTTAAATGAATAAATGGAGAATATGTTATTGAAAGTCATAAAGGTGACCACTGGAAAAATTAAAAATAAGACATAATTTTAAAAAAATAGGAGGAAAGTGAATAGTTTCCTGGTAGCTTTTTAAAAATTTTTTGAATTTTATTTATTGTATTATTTATTTTTGGCTGTGCTGGGTCTTTGTTGCTGCACAGGCTTTTCTCTAGTTGTGGTAAGTGTGGGCTACCCTTTGTTGCATTGCTGGCTTCTCATTGTGGTGGCTTCTCTTGCAAAGCACGGGCTCTAGGGCACATGGCGTTCAACAGTTGCAGCTTCCAGGCTCTAGAGCACACGCTCAAGAGTTATGGCAATTGGGCTTAATTGCTCCACTGCATGTGGGATCTTCCCAAATCAGGGACTGAACCTGTCTCTTGCATTGGCAGGCAAATTTTTTACCACTGAGCCACCAGGAAAACCCTGATATTTGTTTTTTGACTTATGTTTTCCCTTCATCTTTTATAAAGGAAATCAATACTTTCTAGTAGTCAAACTAGAAATCAACCTACAAGTATATTGTTTAAATGGTAATCACTGAAAGAAGTAAAAAACAAAACCCACTGATGCTTGCTTGTGTGGCACAGACCAGTGGTGGAAACAGGCAAGAAAGGAGACTCATCGTTGTTTTAGACTCCTGTGTATTATTTGATTCTTTTTTTTTTTTTTTTTACCCATCGAATTATTTTCCAAGGGCTTCCCTGGTGGCTCAGACGATAAAGCGTCTGCCTGCAATGAGGGAGACCTGGGTTCGATTCCTGGGTCGGGAAGATCTCCTGGAGGAGGACATGGCAATCCACTCCAGCACTCTTGCCTGGAAGATCCCATGGACGGAGGAGCCTGATAGGCTACAGTCCATGGGGTCACAAAGAGTCGGACACGACTGAGCGACTTCACTTTCTTTCACCTTTATTTTCATATTATTTTTAAACTTGCTTTAAACATTAGACATTTTAGGAATTGGGTGACAATAACACTGATGTTGAAGCTGAAACCAAGGCAGAGCCTTGGTCTTCTGATTCTAAAGCCATTCCCCATTCCCATACAACACAATGCTCAAACACATTTAAACAAAAGGCAGGAATTCTGGGTTCCAGTTCTGGATTTGCCATAATTTGTTTGGGGCAAGTCATTCACTGAACTTTAGTTTCCTCATTTATAAGTTGCATAATCATGTATACATTAGTGATTTTTAACTTTTTTTTTAAGCAGCAAAATGTACTGTTCAAGTGAAATACTGGAGTCTCAGATTTGACAAAAGCTTGAAATGAAAGGGAAAAAAGTCAAACCTGAGCTTCTTTGACTAAAAAGGGCAGAATGAACACTTCAGGCTTCAACAGCCCAGGCAGACTCTTTCAGAGTCTAGAAATTTATGCAGTCCAAGTATGTGAAAACCATCAAATTAGGTTCTAATTGAGAGGCTGGTTGGGTGGGGAGGCAGAGAGTTCACAATTCCAACAAACTTCCAGGTGGTGCTAATGTCGCTGGCCTTTTCATAAGTCACTAGATGCTCTCAAGCCCCTTTCTAATGCCTTGATGGATTTTATCTTATCTTCATTTCCTACTTAACATCCGTCTTTATGAGCCCACTGACAACAGAGATCAATCTCAAAGAGCATCACCAGCTCTCGATTTACTAGTGAAGTTTTCTAGTGAAGGAGCAGGACCATCTGAATCTGCAGTGAGGTACCAGAGCACAGTGACAGAGGACATAATCTCTGGGTGTTACAATTTCAGGTCTTAATTGTCCCACTTACTGGTTAGGTGACCTTGGCAAGTAACTTCACCTCTTTGACTATTAGGTTTCTCATCTGTAAAATGGAGATAAAAGTAGCTGTCTTCAAGGCTGTTGGGAGGATTATAAATGGTATTTATCTTTAAGAGCCTTAGCATGATGCCTTGAATGCCATGAAAAATGTGAAAATGTGAGTCACTCAATCGTGCCTGACTCTTCGCGATCCCATGGACTGCAGCCCACTAGGCTCCTTTGTATATGGGATTTTCCAGGCAAGGATTCTGGAGTGGTTTGTCATTTTCTTCTCTGAGGGATCTTCCCCACCCAGGGATCAAACCTAAGTCTCCTGCCCTGCAAGCAGATTCTTCACAGACTCAGCTACCAGGGAAGTCAATGGGCAATCAATAAATGTTAGCCATTAAAGGGGCATAGGGGATATTTTAAAGAATTGCTTGCAAAGCCTTAAATCTAGTATCAAAGTACCTGTGCACAAAGAATTCTAACCTGTGGTTGGTAGACTCACGGCAAAGGTACGATGTACAGGGCAAAAGCACATGAAGGGTTCAGTAGCAGAAATAAACTGCTGTTTTCACCAGGGCCCTACTGACTATTTACAGCCTATCAGGACAACAGTGTCATGATTTCATTACAGTTACCCAGTGTATCACCAGAAAGTATTGTTCACATAATGTGTCTCTGTAAGAACAAGTTATAAACAAAATCCAGACAAGAACAGATCTTTCCTGTCAAAACTAACTAAAATCTGCTCTGAAACTGATTCCACCTCCTTAGCTTTTCTGTCATTTTTTCCTGATAAAATCTCTACTGTTATAAGAATATATATATATATATATATATACACACACACACACACACACACATATATATATCTTATAATTATCCTCAAAACGAAGAATTAACATTCTTTCTATCATATCAAAAATATTCCCTCTAATATTTTCCCCCAGCTCACAACAGACAAGTTATCAAAATAAATTTTTGTGAAGATTCTACACCACATAATTCTAGATTTAAAGAGAGGAGGTCATACTACATTACTGGGAAACTTACTCAAGAATGCTCTGGCTCTTTCTGATTTTCTCTGAAGTGGCACTCCCTATGACAATATAATCCATTGTGTGGGATAGCCTAGGAATTCAGTGATTTGGGGCTGAAGCATCATGCTAAACTTTGGCAGAGTATTCTGCAAAGATCCAGCCTCAGTCAAAATGCAATTCCAGAAAGCTTAACCATGAATAGACAGCTAATTTAGAAAATAATTGAAAACTTAATCTGTCAGTAGAATATGAAAGAATAAATGCTAAAGCTTCATCAAATGATTACTGACTAGAGGCTGCACATATTTTCAAAAATAAAACAATTTATTAGAAGCACAGACATTGCAGAAGGGCAACTACACAAGGCAAAAAAGGAATTTGTTGAGTCTTAGTGAGTCTCCTGGGGGCTTCCTTGAGGGCTCAGTTGTAAGGAATCCACCTGCCAATGCAGGAGACACGAGAGATGCAGGTTCAATCCCTGGATCAGGAAGAACCCCTGGAGTAGGAAACGGCAGCGCACTCTAGTATTCTTGCCTGGGAAATCCTACGGACAGATGAGCCTGGTGGGTTACAGTCCATGGGGTTGCAAAAGGGTCGAACATGACTTAGGGACTAAACAACAACAACAAAGTGAGTCTCCCAGACAATACTAAAGAAAAGAAAGTGAAAGTGAAGTCTCTCAGTCGTGTCCAACTCTTTGCGACCCCATGGACTGTAGCCCACCGTGGAGATAAAGCTCACCTACATGTTCCAATATGATATATTTTGTTTTCTCAAATTAAAGAAGCAACATTGTCATTTTTATAACCTCTAGATTAAAAAGCAAGTGAATTGACTTATTCCCCAATTTTACCTCTAATGGGTTGTATGACCTTGGGCAAGTCATTCAATTTCTCTGAACTTTGACTTTTTATTGAATGAATGGATCGATCATTTCAATTATAATTTTATTACAAATATAAATATGTTTATTTTATTAAAATATATAGAAAACTATATAAACTTCTAATTTTTCTACATTTGTTCTGTGTTTATTATTGCAACCCTCTCAATACTCATTGTTTACTTTGTTCCAACCTTTCAGAAACTTAAGAGTAACAAATATCAAATGGTTAAAATAAATTGTATTTGAGAAGGAGGGGTGTATATGTGAGAAAAAGAGACAACGAGTTCACACCTAAAAGAATACATATGTGTTTAAGATAAATGAATATCCCTTTCTAAAACAAACCTAGGTTTTAGTTTTATTTGACTTGTGTATATACACTATTGCCTCCTGGAGAAGTTCAGCTTCAGAAAGAATCTGCACAGTGTGTGTTACAGTCTCTCAGGCATTTAGGGAGTTATGAGGCATCATGCCCATTAGAACTGTTTCTTCCCCATAGAATTACTCTTCCTTCTTTTCCATGACAGTTCTTCATATTATTTCCCAAAAGGCACAGAGTCTTATATCTGGTAGCACTCAATAAATGCTTGCCGAATAAAATTGAATGCTAGCCGATGTGAAAATAGAACAAAAGAAGTGGTGTCTCCTTCTGAACTTCTTTCTCCTGGGTCTATAAGTGCCTTTCTCTTACTTTGAGGTCTCAGTGTCCATCCCACCAAGGAAGTCTGCCCTTTCTCTAGTTCTCTAGTTCTCTGTAAAGCTCCTGCAGCTCAGCCACCTGCTTCCTGATGGAGTTAACCAGCATGCACCTCCCACACCAGATGGCTCCCCTCCTTTGCCTTTGCTTGGCAAAAATTTACAAACATATTTCTACGTGTCCACACCGGGACATGCATGGACACATTCAAGGGTCAAGAATCTGTATAAGCATCAGCAGAAGCAGCTCAAAGAGCCCCCAGTGAACTTGAAAGATTTGTATTGTTGCACTATTTTGCATTCTTTTCTTGTTTACACTGTTTTTTGTGTGTGTGGTATACACACACTTTGTTTTAGAAGTTTTCTTTCCCCCATCTATCATCAGAATTCCTCACAAATTTTTCAAGTTTCACACAACAAGGCCATATCAGAGAACTGAAAATGGTTTCCTTAGTCTCAGTTTCCTATCTGACCTCACAATTTTATATACCCTGATTATCAACCCCAACACCATGAGGATCGTGAGAGGAAGACTGGAGTACTTCTTTAGTGCAGCTAGAATTAGAGGGTTGGGAGGGGAAAATGCGTGGAGGAGGCAGACTTTAGAAGCTGTTTGGAAACCAAACTGGCAGATCACATATACAGGCTGAAAATTCAGTTTTCAATCCACATTTCAGAGAAGCCTATCATGGCTCTCCTTCTTTTTGACTTAAATAGTTCAAAAGTGAACCCAGTTGTCAAAATGGAACTAGAGATACTACAGAGATGAAAGTTTTTTGTTTCCTCCTGGTCCACCTGTTATGGAGCTGAAGGAAGGAATCAAATTTCACTTCTACCTCAGTTCCTCCTCTTACACTGTACAAACTAATATAAAAAGTAAGAACATAGTGACCTTAGAAAAAAACCAGAAACAAGAATTTAATTCTCAAACTCTTTTACAGCTACCTCCCTTCACTAAAAATCAGTGAGCTATCTGAGCTATATAGCTCAGTTGGTTAGTTCCATGGTCTCAAAATACAGGGAAGGACCAGCAAACCCTTAAGGTATACCAGATAAACTACAGTGGGGTCATAAATCATGTCATTTATGATATTGCTGAGCCTAAGCTTATAACTGTAAATGAATAATTTCTCTCTAAATTTTAGAAGAAGACTTTTGCTGATAACATTTTAAAACTGTCAATTTGCCCCTTGTGTCCAGTGAAATTCTTTGGCTGGTCTGTTTGGTTGGGACGTTCGTTGTAGTAGAAGTCAAAACTTGGTTTGAAAGGTCCTGGGCTTCCCAGGTGGAGCTACTGGTAAAGAACTCACCTGCTCATGTGGGAGACTCAAGAGATGTGGTTCGAACCCTAGGTTAGGAAGATCCCGGGGAGGAAGAAATGGTAACCCACTCCACTAAGCTTGCCTAGGAAATCTCATAGACAGAGGAGCCTGGCGGGCTACAGTACATGGGGTGGAAAAGAGTCAGACACAACTGGGCGCACAAACACGCACACATACATATGGCTGATTCTAGACATTATCAGGGCCATTGCATATATATTCCAACTTCCTCTGTCCATCTTCACCACTGTTCAGTAGTGTGTGTAGTGTAGTGTAGTCGCTCAGTCATGTCCGACTCTTTGCGACCCTGTGGACTATATAGCCCACCAGGCTCCTCTGTCCATGGGATTCTCCAGGCAAGAACACTGGAGTGGGTTGCCATTTCCTTCTCCAGGGGATCTTCCCGACCTAGGGATCGAACCTGGGTCTCCCGCATCACAGGCAGATGCTTTACCCTCTGAGCCACCAGGGAAGCCCTATATATTTACTTGCATGTCTCCCAACTTCACAAACTCATCCTCCACCCACCTGGAGAAAGAAATGAGAAAAATCAATAAAAGCTGATGTCC
This sequence comes from Bison bison bison, assembly GCF_000754665.1. Lineage (NCBI taxonomy): Eukaryota > Metazoa > Chordata > Mammalia > Artiodactyla > Bovidae > Bison > Bison bison. Next base: position 20,580,309 of record NW_011494607.1, on the reverse strand, counting down.
TTGAGTAATTTCCACTCCCAATTTCTTCTTGAAAAAGCAATCAAGGCAAAAACTTTATTAGTTTCACAGCCAATGGGAGGGAGAAAAATCCATCATTTTCTTAAACATTTTCCTTTAGTTGAAGGAAATCCTTCCATTAAGAGCTGTCAACTCGGAGCCACACAGTGTCGTTAAGCCACACAGAGGGTTAAAACAAAAGCACAGTGCAGGTTCCTAATATCTACAGCTGCTTCACCCCTGCCCTCCCACTGTTGCTGTCTGTCTCCATTCCTCTTCATTGGAACCAGTCTAGCATAATGCTTTTCCTGTGGACCAAAGGTTCTGAAGCCAAAAGCCATCATTTTGAAAAAAAAAAAAGAGAGAGAGAGAAAGTAATGAACATAAACATCACTTCTCAATCACTTTGCTTGCTTCCAAAAGCATTGGTGCATTCATTTTTATTACTTTCCTAACGACACTTTTCCTAAATTGCTCTCAAGAAATAGCTGAGGAAAGAAGTTGGGGAAGGAGAGAGAGAGAAATAAGAGACCAAAGTTAAGGGCTGGCATTCTGAGTGGGCGCTGTGTGTAGCTGTCTACCTCCTGTTCAGAAAGGCTTCCCACCTCACCAATTTCCTTACCCGACCAACTTTCTAAGGTTGAAAATGCCATCATTAGACTTAGAAAAGAGTTTGAATTAAAATGCTAGCTCCTACTAAATTACAATTGCAAATTCTGAGAAACCTTAAGTGATGTATGAGATCATTTTTAAGACTACAGCATGATAGCAGTAATGGATGACAAACATGAGAAACCTGAGAACAAATTTAAACAAAAGAGAGAGAGAAATTATTTCCCAAAATGATACAGAAAAATTATTGTTCAACATGATACAGATAAACCGCAAGTGACTAACTTTGAAGTCAGCATTAATTATGTTTTCAGTAACAAGAAAGAGAATCACAGGTTCTTGCGGTAGATTCACATTATTTGCCTTCTCTCTCATAGAACAGTGGTGAAATGTGCAGACTCTGGCATCAGAATACCTTTTTTGAAGCCTGGCTCTGCCACTTAAAATTTATGTAACTTTGTACATATTGCCTTACAGTCTCAACCTCCCCATCTGTGAAATGGGTATAATAATAGTGGCTGTGCATGTAAAGGTTGATGACATGTTACAAATAAAATGTTTCATTCAGTGTCTGCTACATTAGGGAAAAAACCTAAGTGTTTTCCATCATCATCATCATCATCATTATATAGGAATAATGGTTATTCCTTATTCCAAGAAGAACATGGACTCTGTGTAAGAAAATTAGATAGTAAAATGGTTAATTTGAAAATAATTCCCATTTTATGCAAATATTCCTTATAATTAAGTTCAGTGTCATATTACAGTTTGCTCATCTTAAATGATAATAGTTATCATTTGTTGAGGAACTACTAAGTACAAAGCACTGTGTTATTTACTATATGCATTCAGATTTAATCTAAAACTTGGTACCTCCTACAAAGTTTCAGTTACACTTGATGATTAGCTCTGGATAACATAAGGCCTATAATTAACAACACAATATCACATACTTAAAATTTTGCTAAGAACATAGATATTATGCTAAGTGATCTTCCCACAAAAGAAAAAATATTTCAAAAATAAATAGCAGGGGCAGGAGATAATTTTTGGGCGTGATGGGTAAGGTTATGGCCTTGATTATAGTGATAGCTTCATGGTCCAAACTCGTGACATATTAAACAGTAAATATGTACAGCTTTTTGTATGTCAACCATAACTAAACAAAGTGGTTTCAATAAAAAAAAAAAAGACACAGTACCCTGGAGAAGAGCCAATTTTTCCCAAATAAGCAGATTAAATTTTAAAATTTCTTTTCATACAGCAATTTATCTTCTAAATTTTTTTCTAGGGGAAAAGTATCATGCACAGAAATTTATATGCAACATTTAGAGCAGCATCACCCATAACTGTCAAAACAGTGGGAAGAAAACCTGGATGCCTAAAAATATAGAATTGGGTAAATACAAAATGTTCACCCTTTTGACAAAATAAGATTAAATTGTTTCAAAAAGAAATATTTAATACCCTGGGAAATTATCCAAAAAATGTAAGTAAAAAGAGCATTTTACAAAACATTATTTATAGTATATTTTCACCTGTATAAATATTAGTACAAAGTATCTAGCACAGAGCATAGATCAAATGATACTTGTAAAACACATGTAAATCCAGAGAACAAAGACAGTAGGTTGTGTAATGTTGTCAATGGTTATGTAGAGGTAGAGAGACTACAAGTGATCCTTGATTTCTGCTTTATATTTTTCTGATTTCTCTGAATTTTATATAATAGATATTATTATTATAATTTAAAACAACAACAACAAAACCTCATTCTGACTGTCTCAGAAAGTAACCAATAACTAAGAAGCTCAGCAAAGGAGAAGTATGTATAGGAGACAAGAATGAAACCCTATAGGACAGGTAAGCGAGGGCTTTAAAGACTGAGTGTAGGAAGAACCTGGACAAATTTTCTTAGCAGACACTGGGAACTGCAGCTGCTGTTGTTATAGGCAGCAGGTAAGAACCAGAACGTAGGTGTTAAAATTCCAATCCACCTCGATATTCATTAGTGTAAGACCCCACGTGACCAATTCTTTTTAGACTTTAGAACCAAAAGGAACAGCCATCTTCTCTAAAAGAAGCCATTTAGATGTACCATCTTTCGGTCGGAGTCCACATGCAGAAAATGAATATTATTGTAGTAACTAATTTATGGGCTTTGAATGCATGTGTGCTCAGTTGTGTCTGACTCTTTGCAACCACATGGACTGTAGCCCACAAGGCTCCCCTGTCCATGGAATTTTCCAGGCAAGAATACTGGAGTGGTTTGCCATTTCCTTCTCCAGGGAATCTTTCTGACCCAGGGATCAAACCTGAGTCTCCTACATTGCCTGCTTATTGAAGATTAAGTGAGACACTACACATGTGACAGAAATCACTCATTAATATTAGTTGCTTTTATAATTACTATCAGATTTCCAGTAGTCATGTATGGATGTGAGAGTTGGACTATAAAGAAAGCTGAGTGCCGAAGAATTGATGCTTTTGAACTGTGATGTTGGAGAAGACTCTTGAGAGTCCCTTGGACTGCAAGGAGATCCAACCAGTCCATCCTAAAGGAAATCAGTCCTGAATATTCATTGGAAGGACTGATGCTGAAGCTGAAACTCCAATACTTTGTTCACCTGATGCGAAGAACTGACTCATTGGAAAAGATCCTGATGCTGGGAAAGAAAGAAGACAGGATGAGAAGGGGACAATAGAGGATAAGACGGTTGGATGGCACCACCAACTCAATGGACATGAGTTTGAGTAAACTCTGGGAGTTGATGATGGACAGGAGGCCTGGCGTGCTGCAGTCCATGGGGTCGCAAAGAGTCGGACATGACTGAGCGAGTGAACTGAACTGAATTGAATGAAGCATATACATATCACTGTCTTTCCCTATTTGCCTAAGTATCTGGGGAGTCCTGAGTAAAACTTAACTTTCAAGTGTACTAACTAAATTACCCCTCATGAACAGACTATTTTCTATCTTTGCTTTTACAAAATTTTGCTTTTTTATTTTGTTTCAGTTGGTCAGTTCAGTCATTTTGTTTAGACAGTATTAAATATTTAATATTTTTCACAAAGTTATACAAATTACCTTCTATAGGAAGTAACCTTTTGGTTTTAATCTCTTCATTCTACTCCTCTTTCTAACAAACAGCTTATCTCATCTCCTTCATACTTCATACTTAAGAAGCTTCATACTCAAGCTTCTCTTAAGGATTTTCTAACTCACTGATCAATTTCCTTTCTCCTCAAACTTCTCTAATCTGATTTTAATCTGTTGTGGCAAAATCAGACCACTGAAGTGCCACCTTCTAAGGTCTGCAATGGCATCTGAATAACTAAATTCACTGGGTATTTTCACGGCTCCCACTCCAGTATTTTTGCCTAGAGAATCCCATGGACAGAGGAGCCTGGCAGGCTACAGTCCATGGGGTCGCAAAAAGTGGACACGACTGAGAGACAAATACTTTATCTGACACTCAACAGTGCTTGTCACTATTCCTTTCTCTTTGATTTGCTTCCACGACACCCCTCACTTAATTCTTCAAAAACCTCTGGCCCTTCCTTCTCTTTCTTAACTCACTGGTTCCCTCTCCCCACACTGGCCACTACAGTCAATATCTTCACATGCCAGGCTTAATCCCTCTCTTTGCTCTCTATAGTTACATATTTGTTGATCTTCCTGGTGATTTCACCTTACTCATGCTATAATCCATCTGATGATTCTCAAATTATCTCCAGCTCTAGGCCCAAATAACCAGAGCCCACCAGCTTTCTCCACTTAGATGTCTCAAAGGACATTTATGTTGTCATCTGAAATCCAAAATCATAGTTTTCCCCCCTAATTGTTTGAATGGCTTTATAAACCCCAACAGCAACAACAAAAATAATTCCCTTTCTCTAACCCCACATACAGTTTATTAATTGGTCTTACATGAGCTTCCCTCATAGCTCAGATGGTAAAAGCATCTGCTTGTAATGCAGGAGACCCGGGTTCAATCCCTGGGTAGGAAAGATCCTCTGGAGAAGGAAATGGCAACCCACTCCAGTTCTCTTGCCTAGAAAATTCCATGGATGGAGAGACTTTGGGCTACAGTTCATGGGGTCGCAAAGAGTTAGACACGACTTAGCAATTCCACTTTCACTTACATAAGTTACTAATACTTTTCTCTTCTGCCCTGCAACCAACCTGGCCCAAACTATCACCTCACTTGTGTAATACCCTTCAACCAACTTTGTTCAAACTATCACCTCACTCATGTAATATCCTCTTAATCAGTTCCCCCAGGTCTGTTTTACCCATCACAAGACCATTCTCCATGTTATCTGACAAGAGTATTAAGTTTAGATCATAACCAAATGTCTGTTGTTGTTGTTGTTTTTTATTTGGAGGAAAATTGCTTTACAATGTTGTGTTGGTTTCTGCCTTACAACAATGCAAGCCAGCCATAATTATACATAAATCCCCTCCCTCTTGAACTTCCCTCCCCTCTCCCATCCCACTTCTCTAGGCTATCACAGAGTGCCAGGCTAGGCTCCCTGTGTTACATAACAACTTCTTATCAGCTATGAATTTTACATTTGGTAGTGTATATATGTCGATATCACTTCCTCCATTCATCCCACTCTCTCCTTCCGCCATTGTGTCCAACAAGTCCATTCTCTATATCTGCATCTCCATTCCATCCTTGCAAATAGGTTCCTTAGTACTATTTTTCTATATTCCATATATATGTATTAATATATGATATTTGTCTCTTTCTGACTTACTTCACTCTATGTGAAGTAAGCTAGGTTCATCCTAGCTTGCTTAACCTAACAAGCTCTAGGTTCATCCACTTCACTAGAACTGACTCAAATCCATTCTTTTTATTGTTGAATAATATTCCATTATGTATATGTTCCACAAATTCTTTATCCAGTCATCTGTTGATGGACATCTAGGTTGGTTCCATGTCCTAGCTACTGTAAATAATGCTGCAGTGAACACTGGAGTGCATGTATCTTTTTTGATTATGGTTTTTCTCAGGAAACCATATTCCCAGTATTTCTCAGGAAACTATTCCCAGTAGTGGGATTGCAGCGTCATATGTCTCTACTGTTTTCAGTCCTTCATTCTTGGGGTAAAATGCAAAGGTTTAATCTGACCTCTGAGACCTCGAATGATCTGGCCTCTCCTTTCATACTGCTCTCCCTCTTATCCTCTGCTTCAGTTTCACGGGTCTCCACCCAGTTGCCTGAATATAACACCAGTTTCTCCCTCACCTTGAGCTTTTGAATAAGCTAGTCCTTCTGCCTAGAATACTATTTCATTCTCCCCCCTTATTTTGTATGTACTTCTTACCCTTTTATCTAATGTTACTTCCACAGGGAACCCTTCCCTGGGTCAGATCATCTAATCCATGATCTTGTAGCACCAAGTTTATTCCCTTCATAGCCCGGTGATTGCAATTACATAATTATTTGCAATTGTTTGAATAGGTCCTTGCCCACTAGTTAAGTAGTTAGTTCAGTCCCTCAGTCATATCCAACTCTTTGCGGCCCCATGGACTGCAGTTTCTTGCTCACTACTATGTCATAAATCTTATGAAGTCAAAGTCAATTTCTGTTTTGCTTGCCAGGGTTATTTCAGAATCTAGCAGAATCTGGGGTGTCCAGTACATATTAATTGAATGAACACACAGTATATTTGACTTACCCACTTCTCCCCATACCTAGTGCCTCTCCCAAGTCAGATATGCATCATCACTTTCCTAGGTTACTGTAATACTCCTTAACTGGAATCCCCACCTCCCAGTCTCTCCCCCTTTTAGCACACTATATGATTCACTGCCAAATGAATCTTCCAGATGTAGAACCCTGATCATTTCATTCCCAGCTCAGGAACCTTGACTGGTTTCCCACTGCCCACAGAATAAATCCACATTCCTGATGGTCTCCAACCAACCTTTCCAATCTTATTTTCCCACTAATCTTCACAGGCCCTGTGCCCTGGTTAAACTTCACTGTGTGTGATCTGAGACTTTTTGTGATTTTCTTGCTGCACGTGGGATCCTTATTTTTTTTTTCACAGTTTCTTTCACCTAGAATATTTTAATGATGCCCCTACCATCTCTACATATTCAAATATGTGAAATTTTCCTAATTTAGCCAAAGCCTAATTCCTCCAAAAAGCTTTCTTTGATTTCTTCTATCTAGAAATAATCTCTCTTGCTTTTGAATTCCCATCGTTTCTTTCCTATATCTCTTGAATCAAGACTATCGTTTTCTAGCATTTATTAGAGCTATTTATTAATACTATGTGAAGCTCCACATCACTGCAAATTCTTTGGAGGCAACACTCAATCAGTGCCTCATGCAATGGAAGAGCTACACAAATATTCACTGAATTTTAGGCTTGGGTAAGTATATGAATTATTCTAGTAAGATGCTCATTAAAGATTATTTCATAATTAGAAAGGGAAAAAACTCATCTACATTACCATTCCTTTGAGGAAACAAGTTGATTTTCATTGACCCAGTAGGTAATTTTCTTTGTTCACTTGCTTAATTTATTCTAATCACTAAAGTGGCAAAAAAATGATACAGGAGAAAATTACACTTTTAGCCTTTTCCTCCTTTTTTGATGATAACTTCAGGAAATGTCTGCTCGAGATCTTTTTGATAGAATATAATTATTATCTATAGTCTTTATCTGTTTCTTGCTAATTCCATTTGGGTGCTCCAGCAGACAACTGAAATTCTTAGTTTTTCTTTTTGCCTGAACTGCTGCTTTCAGCCAGCTTAGACAGCTCATACTGTGTTCAGATCAGTCACTCACTCATGTCCAACTCTTTGTGACCCTATGAACCACAGCATGCCAGGCCTCCCTGTCCATCACTAATTCCCAGAGTCCACCCAAACCCACATCCACTGAGTCAGTGATGCCATCCAACCATCTCATCCTCTGTCGTCCCCTTCACCTCCTGCCCTTAATCTTTCCCAGCATCAGGGTCTTTTCAAATGAGTCAGCTCTTCACATCAGGTATTGGAGTTTCAGCTTCAGCATCAGTCCTTCCAATGAACACCCAGGACTGATCTCCTTTAGGAT
>NW_011494607.1:20527667-20572403 GCF_000754665.1 Bison bison bison | reverse complement strand
GTCATAACTTTCCTTCCAAGGAATGAGCGTCTTTTAATTTCATGGCTGCAGTCACCACCTGCAGTGATTTTGGAGCCCAGAAAAATAAAGTCTGACACTGTTTCCACTGTTTCCCCATCTATTTTCCATGAAGTGATGGGACCGGATGCCATGATCTTCGTTTTCTGAATCTTGAGCTTTAAACCAACTTTTTCACTCTCCTCTTTCACTTTCATCAAGAGGCCCTTTAGTTCTTCTTCACTTTCTGCCATAAGGGTGGTGTCATCTGCATATCTGAGGTTATTGATATTTCTCCCAGCAGTCTTGATTCCAGTTTGTGCTTCCCCCAGCCCAGCGTTTCTTATGATGTGCTCTGCATATAAGTTAAACAAGCAGGGTGACAATATACAGCCTTGACGTACTCCTTTTCCTATTTGGAACCAGTCTGTTGTCCCATGTCCAGTTCTAACTGTTGCTTCCTGACCTACATACAGGTTTCTCAAGAGGCAGATCAGGTGGTCTGGTATTCCCATCTCTTTCAGAATTTTCCACAGTTTATTATGATCCACACAGCATATGGTGTACCTAAGCCATTTATCTCAATGGGTTCCTGCTTCATCTTCTGAAGTAAGGAGGCAAACCAGGGAGAGAAAGTGCCTTTCCTTACAAATCTAAAGGTAGAAAGAGGAAATTAACCCATCAGCATTGCAGTGTGGACTGTTGTCACAACTTTATCCTCAAAAATTTAGAACCAAGTGAATTTTAGGAACATGAATTCAGATTAAGAGATCTCATAACAATGTCTTTAAACTTGCTTTGTATATTTAGGGTGATTATACAAATATAAGGCATTGTTAATACTAACCAGGTGTGATCCAAAAGATTGATATAAACGTAACATTTAATTGTGCATGAAGCCATTGCATGTTATTTGAGAACCTAAAGTTTTTAGACAAGAAGTGACTCCATTCTTACCTTTCAGGCTGAGTGACCTAATGCAAAGGATATTACGGTGAAGTCAGGAAATGTGTGTTCTGGTTCCATCTTCCCCTTGCTTATCATGAGTCCTTGGAAAAAGTGCAAAACCTCTCTGAGCTGCAGATTTATTTTTCCTGAAATGAAATGAGTATCTATTCTACCTGTCTTTCTGGATATTTTTTGAGAATCAAAAGAAAACAAATGAAATAATAATTATGAAAGCATGGTGTAAACTGAAAGCACATGATTTTAGTGACATATTTTCAGCCTAATGAATTAATATATGACATGAAATTCAAATCATTTCCAAAAATATTTACCATTAACCAAATTTTAACTTTGCCCACCTTTATAAAGGGTGATGAGAGCATGCCTTCATACCTAATTGAGTGTAGTCTATCCTTATTTCTTCAAATAATCTGTTCTTTTTTAGGTAATGCCATCACCTTGAGATTATTCTCACAAAGCCTATTCCCTCAAAGCTGAAGTCAGTCCTCTTCTTCTCTTCATCTTTTCCAAATTTCCAAAATCTGATTTAAAATGCTGATCTTAGCAGTAGACAGACTGAGATGATGGATATTGATTTATGTTTTACCTCATTACCCCACAGGTCTTCCTTCAAGCTATATTCCAATACCAGTTCACTTACCCTAGCATCATTCATTCAATCATATTTGTTGAGCATGTAATATATGGAAGGCAGTAGAGAATGCAGCACTGTAGAGAATACAAATCTGTGTTTGGTTCTAGCTTGTCTTTCCAGGAGTTTACACTTCCGATAGAGGAGACAACATGCAACAGGTAATACTGTCAGAGAATGCTTTGGTGTCAACAAAAAACAGAATATTTTTTAATTTGTGGAAGCTTTATTATGAGAAAGTAACTTAGACATTCAGATTGTCCCAGAAAGTTGACTTGAAACAATATTTTTACTTCTCTCAGGGCCAGTTGTGTATTTAAATGCTGTAAGTCCTAGGCTAGCAGCATTTGCTAACTTTCTTCACATGTTTAAGTCACAATCTTCTTTACCAGGACCAGGGGACCTCCTGAATCTAATCAAATCCCTCCCACACTGTGTTGCTGATTAATTTTTAGGTAGACATTTTAGGAGACAATGATGTTTTTAATATGCATAACACTACTGACACCAAATAAAAACATAACTCAATGTGGCATTTTTATGTGAAATAGAATGTTAGAAATCTTCTAATTCAAGCTCTTATTTTACAGATTTGTAAAACTGAAGCCCTTCAAAATTCAGAAACTAGTCTGAGGTTCCATAAGTAACTAGTAACTAATGTGTGACTGTTTCTCCTCCCAGGCCAGGGTCTGATCTACATTTCAAAAGAATATTTTGCACAGCCAGAACCATAAACAAAATGAAAAGGCCACCTACTGAATGGTAGAAAATATTTGCAAGTCTTATATCCCAAAAGGAATTAATATCCAAAGTGTATAAGAGTATAAAACGTATTAGCAAAAAAAAAAAAAAACAATAAAAAATGGACAGAAGATTTGAATAACATGTATCCAAAGAAGACATACAGAGGGCCAACAGGTACATGAAAAGACACTCATCATCACTAGCCACCAGGGACACTAACACCACAATAATGTATCATCCCACACCTGTTAGAATGGCTATTATCAAAAAGGCAAGAAGCACCCAGTGAAAGGGAGGGTGTGGAGGAAAAGGAACCCTTGTGCACTGTTGGTGAGAATGTGAATTGATGAAGCCACTAAGGAGAACTGTATGGAGCTTCCTCAAAAAATTAAAAATAGAATTATCATGTAATATAGCAATTCCACTTCTAGTATTATCCAAAAAAATGAGAACCGTAACTCAAAAAGATATATGCACCCCCATGTTCACTGTAGCATTATTTAAAATAACCAAGATATGGAAACAAGCTAACTGCTCATTGATGGATGAATGGATCAAGAAGATGTGATTATATAGGCTATTATCCAGTTAAAAAAAGAAGGAAATCTTACCATTTGCAACAACACAGACAGAACCTGAGGAGATTATGCTAAGAGAAGTCAGTCAGACACAGAAAGACAAATACCATATGATCTCATTTATATTTGGAATCTAAACAAAAATATCAAGCTCATAGATACAGAAAACAGATTGGTGGTTGCTGGAAGTGGGTGCTAGGAGTTGGGCAGAATGAGAGAAGAGGATCAAAAGGTACTAATTTGCAATTACAAAATAAATACATCATGGGGATATAATGTACAGCATGGTGACTAGTATGATTGATAATACTGTATTAAAAACTTGAAAGTTGTTAAAGTAAATCTTAAAAGTTCTCATCAGAAGAAAAAGTTGTAATTATATATGGTGATGGATAATATCACACTTGTGGTCATCATTTTGCAATATGTATAAATATCAAATTATTGTGTTGTAGGTAGTACATCAATTATACCTCAATTTAAAATTTCTTAAAAAAAAAAGGAACACCAGACACTTTTTGCAGAGCTGAACCTCTAATTTGGAATTGAATGTGGTTAAAGAATTAAAGGCATGCTTGTAGCTTAAAATAAATTTCTTTTTCATTTAAAAATTTTAAAAAAGACTTTGTCTTTCAGAGATGAAGATGCAGAAAGAGAAAATAAATCCCATGAAAGGATGGAAAGGAGCTCTGTGCTGCATGATCCTAGCTATTTAAAGTTTCTCTTCCCTCAACACTGCCTCTGCCAATCACTGTGAAGGGCAGTGTGGTCCTAGAACAGACACGGTATTCCCATTCCTGAGACCAACACTCTGGTTCCACCTCCATTTAATTAATTCTGATCATAAATACGTTGCCCTTTTCTGTGAAATTAGAAACCAAGTCCAGTTCAGTTCTGTTCAGTCGCTCAGTCATGTCCAACTCTTTGCAACCCCAGGAACAGCAGCATACCAGGCCTCCTTGTCCATCACCAACTCCCGGAGTCCGTCCAAACCCATGTCCATTGAGTCGGTGATGCCATTCAACCATCTCATCCTCCATCATCCCTTTTTTTTCCTAGCCTCAATCTTTCCCAGCATCAGGGTCTTTCCAAATGAATCAGCTCTTCGCATCAGGTGGCCAAAGTATTGGAGTTTCAACATCGACATCAGTCCTACCAATGAACACCCAGGACTGATCTCCTTTAGGATGGGACTGGTTGGATCTCCTTGCAGTCCAAGGGACTCTCAAGAGTCTTCTCCAATACCACAGTTCAAAAGCATCAATTTTTCTGTGCTCAGCTTTCTTTATAGTCCATCTCTCACATCCATACATGACCACTGGAAAAACCATAGTCTTGACTAGACAGACCTTTGTTGGCAAAGTAATGTCTCTGTTTTTTAATATACTGTCTAGGTTGGTCATAACTTTCCTTCCAAGGAATGAGCATCTTTTAATTTCATGGCTGCAATCACCATCTGCAGTGATTTTGGAGCCCAGAAAAATAAAGTCTGACACTGTTTCCACTGTTTCTCCATCTATTTGCCTTGAAGTGATGGGACCGGATGCCATGATCTTTGTTTTCTGAATGTTGAGCTTTAAGCCAACTTTTTCACTCTCCTCTTTCACTTTCATCAAGAGGCTTTTTATTTCCTCTTCACTTTCTGCCATAAGGGTGTTGTCATCTGCATATCTGAGGTTATTGATATGTCTCCCGGCAATCTTGATTCCAACTTGTGCTTCCTCCAGCCCAGCATTTCTCATAATGTGCTCTGCATAGAAGTTAAACAAGCAGGGTGACAATATACAGCCTTGACATACTCCTTTTCCTATTTGGAACCAGTCTGTTGTTCCATGTCCAGTTCTAACTGTTGCTTCCTGACCTGCATACAGGTTTCTCAAGAGGCAGATCAGGTGGTCTGGTATTTCCATCTCTTTTCAGAATTTTCCACAGAAGAAGTTTTAAGACTAGAGTCCCTAAACCTCTGTGATATTTTTCTTCCCTTGCCACCTTAACCCTACCCACAAATGTAAACTTCAGTAATAATAGATGTGCTTTAGGTCACTCACTGGCTCTAGAATGGAATGCTAACGGTCTAGGCAGATGACGCTTTCACAGTGTGTTCACTCACACTGTGAGTGGACTCACACAATCCCTTCCCTTTGTCAGGCAAGTGTATGCTCCTCAGTTCTGTCTCATCACAACAAAGATTTGGAGTGACGGACATTAAAGCCCTCAGTGTGTCACAGCTCACAGGTCTTGGACAGACTGTGTTATAGCTCTTAGACAAATCAGTGTTACAGCTCCGTGTTACAGCTCTATTTTATTTAGAAGCTAGCAGGAAAACCCATCCTCGAGGCGTTGAGGGCATGTCGACCCAAAGATGCGAAGAGAAGAGCGCCCCAGCGCGGGAGAGAGAGAGAGACTCCTGGCCCTTTGGGTCCTCTTTTTATGTGTCTTTTCCTTCCCCCTGGGCCTGCCCTATGTAAATTGGGCTAGCCAGGAGTGCTGTTTGTTCTACCTGAGGTCCTCACTCGGGTTCTCAGACCTTCCTTTGTTCTATTCTCGCAGGCTTTTCCCTTCCTTGTCTTTTAGCCACCACCATCCTGGACTCTTGTTTCCTATTCTAACTACCTAACACCTTGATCCTGAGGTAGAAGAGGCAAGTACTGCTAGTGAAGAAACCACACAGAGAAAGCATGTGCAGAGGGTACTTCTAGAATCTTCCAACCCCCAATCAAATACATCTCCAAATTATTCCCAGAAAAAAATAAAAGAACTTTTCAGATAAAATTTCAAGTATCTCTAAGTTTTTGTTCCTCACTTCTTTTGCAATTCAATTTTCTTTATGTCAAAATTTACATTGCTCTGCATCTTGTCCAGAAAGACCCATAGATTGTTAGCTCAGGAGGGCTAGTAGCATGAATTGAATCTCCATGCCAAACACAACAATTGGGCATAGAAGGCACTTAATTGTTTTTTTAATACATCAATTAACAGCTTCAAACAAGCAGATAATTGCCATTATTTCCAAATGACGCATGATAGTTGAGAGAAATCATCTGCTTTTTAATTCAATGTATATATATGATGATAAAGACTTCCCTGATGGCCCAGACAGTAAAGCATCTGCCTACAATGCAGGAGACCCGGGTTCAATCCCTGGGTTGGGAAGATCTCCTGGAGAAGGAAATGGCAACCCACTCCAGTATTCTTGCCTGGAAAATCCCATGGACAGAGGAGCCTGGTAGGCTACAGTCCACGGAGTCGCAAAGAGTTGGATACGACTGAGTGACTTCGCTTCATTTACATGATGATAATAAGCCTGATATATTAAGAAAATACTGACTCACCCAGAAATAACAGTGATATCACTATGCTCACAAAACAAACATAGGATTCCCAAATTCTCCTTTTGTCTGGATCCCAACTAACCATCCAGTTCACTATGTCTGTGTTAGATACTACATTAAATAATCATAGCTTCTCATTGAAGATAGAATATCCCAACACAAACCCTTTAAAAGCTATTTTTGCTGAATAAATAAGCTGGTTGGTTACAAAAGTTATTCATGTGGATAATTTAGGAGACTATGAGGTCAGGAGAAAATAAATTTCATTTTACATACTCTAAAACCTTTTACATTAACATCTTTGATCAAATGAATGGATTTCTTTATCATGAAATGAATTTAGGATCTACTACTTCAAAGACATCATTTTCTTATTTCCTTGATATTTTAATCCCTGCATTAAATTTGTCATAATCATTCAGACTTTCTTTGCATTTTCATTTTTCAGTCATATGTGAACATTATTTGCTTGAAAAATTTGCTCTCACTTGACTCCTAACACTTCCCTCAAAATTCATCATAGATGAAAAGTTCTAAAGTAATACTGAATTTTTCATTTTTAGCAATATGTAGAATGACTTCATTCTTGCCTTGAAGGAGCTTTTTTTGAAGTTACTAAAAGATATGCAATAGAAGAAACAGAAGGGAATTAAAATCTAACTGTGAAAGTGTCTGTAAATGAACACAAAAATAAGATGAGAGATCCAGAAGACCTCAGACCTTTTCAACTGCAGAGCTGCATCCATTTTAACCAATGGATTGGTATGTCCAAAAGTGGGTGAATATTCTATGGAGAATATTCTATGGCTGTAATGAAAGAATATAGTGCTCTGAACATAGATTAATTGGTGAATTTTAAATTGGTGAGAGACTTTATTTTGGGGGGCTCAAAAATCACTGCAAATGGTGACTGCAGCCGTGAAATTAAAAGACACTTGCTCCTTGGAAGAAAAGCTATGATCAGTCTAGATAGCATATTAAAAAGCAGAGACATTACTTTGCCAACAAAGGTCTGTCTAGTCAAAGCTATGGTTTTTCCAGCAGTCATGTGTGGATGTGAGAGTTGGGCTATAAAGAAGCTGAGTGCAGAAGAATTGATGCTTTTGAACTGTGGTGTTGGAGAAGACTCTTGAAAGTCCCTTGGACTGCAATGAGGTCCAACCAGTCCATCCTAAAGGAAATCAGTCCTAGTATTCATTGGAAGGACTGATAATGAAGCTGAAACTCCAGTACTTTGGCCACATGATACAAAGAGCTGACTCATTGAAAAAGACCCTGATACTGGGAAAGATTGAAGGTGGGAGGAGAAGGGGACAACAGAGGATGAGATGGTTGGATGGCATCACCGACTAGATGGACATGAGTCTGAGTAAGCTCCAGGAGTTGGTAATGGACAGGGAAGGCTGGCATGCTGCAGTCTGTGGGGTCACAAAGAGTCAACCATGACTGAGTGACTGAACTGAGAGCATTGGACTTATTATTTGGACACTGGGTCATTCTTTGCACCCCACTAATTCCACATTAATCTCAATGTTAAATAAATCATTTAACATATCTAATTATCATATTCTGATTGTGCTATAAGGATTATAAAAACATGTCACTTTTCTACAAGTGTGAGGGGATGTTAATTATCTACAATATGTCTCAAGTAGTCTGAGGACAGCACTATGGAGAACTACACAAAACTGAAGGGATTTCTAAAGAGAAACAGATTTATGGAGGGGAAAAAATGAGAAAACGTATATACTGGCTGAATTACAAGTTTTAAAAGATGATCAAGGTATTTAGCCAATAATTTCTGTCATTTCAGTGCATTTGATATCAAAAAAATCACAGACTCATTACGAAATGTTATATGGTAGACAGACGGTGTTCTCTTGACAATATAGCAAAAGTTCATGAATGGAAGGCTAAGTGTTAATTGTGTTGGCGGGATGCTAAAAAAAAATATGGACACTTCCTATTTAAGGCAAACATTTCAAGAACAGACCAGATTGCTCAGTTCTGATTTTTCAGCAAAGAGGAAGAGCAGTGGGTGCTTTCATTTTTCTTTTGAGGAAGGGCATTAGTCAGAGGGCTCTCATCATTTCCTATTTGCACAGGATTCTGAATTATCATCTGGCCTGAACTCTTAGATGCCACTGATTTCACAACAATTTACTATGATCACATTGTGAGTAATTGGCAATATCTTGATTTATATACTGTAAACTGAAAAATGGACATGGCACATGACAAAGCATCTAGAATTATGTCATCCATTTCCTTGAGGCAAAATCAGTAACAATGACATGATAAAGATATTGTACTTTAAAGATCTTACAAAGAAGATATTTAATCCGCCTCCAATATTTGCATTATGGAAAATATTCATGATTCATCTAATATTTACATAGTAGCTTTCTCTAAGGAAAGTGTTTTCATGACATGATTATTCTCAGAACAGTTAAAAGCAAGTGTTTGAGGTTTTTTTTTAAACAGAGAAGTTGCATTGTATTTAACAGCATTGCTAGCACTGGAAACCCAGGTTGCTTATCTCTTAGGCAGTATTCTATGCCACACTTCATTCACTCCTTCTTCAACCAATGGATGAATAACTCTTATGTGTCAAATACAGTGCTTGATACCATGAAAAGAGTACACAGGTTTGGAGCCCAAGTGTTCTGCTTTTGAAAATGAACTTCAGTTCAGTTCAGTCACTCAGTCATGTCCGACTCTTTGCAACCCCATGAACCTCAGCACGCCAGGCCTCCCTGTCCATCACCAACTCCCAGAGTTTACCCAAACCCATGTCCATTGAGTTGGTGATGCCATCCAACCATCTCATCCTCCATTGTCCCTTTCTCCTCCTTCCCCCAATCCCTCCCAGTATGAGGGTCTTTTCAAATGAGTCAGCTCTTCACATCAGGTAGCCAAAGTATTGGAGTTTCAGCTTCAACACTAGTCCTTCCAGTGAATATTCAGGACTGATTTCCTTTAGGATGGACTGGCTGTATCTCCTTGCAGTCCAAAGGACTATCAGGAGTTTTCTCCAACACCACAGTTCAAAAGCATCAATTCTTCAGCACTCAGCTTTCTTTATAGTCTAACTCTCCATATATCCATACATCCATACATGACCACTGGAAAAACCATAGCCTTGACTAGACAGACCTTTGTTGACAAAGTAATGTCTCTGCTTTTCAATATGCTGTCTAGGTTGGTCATAACTTTCCTTCCAAGGAGTAAGTGTCTTTTAATTTCATGGCTGCAATCACCATCTGCAGTGATTTTGGAGCCCAGAAAAATAAAGTCAGTTGCTGCTTCCACTGTTTCCCCATCTATTTGCCATGAAGTGATGGGACCAGATGCCATGATCTTAATTTTCTGAATGTTGAGCTTTAAGCCAACTTTTTCACTCTCCTCTTTCACCTTCATCAAGAGTTGTTACTAAATGCATGACAATGAGCAAATTGATGAGCTCTTTGAAACTTTCTTTCATGTATGATGTGGGTATCTACTTGACTCCGTTGCTTTGAAATGGGATGCTGTAAGTTAAGTGTCTAGTATATTATAGATGCTCAATAAATGCAAAGGAGGAAAAAAGAAATAAGAGAAGTAGTGAGACTAAGAAGAAAACAGAATCAAATGGAAAAGGGAGGATATAACTATTCATTTTTAGCTTCAACTCCTTCACTTTAACCACAATCATTGATTGTTATTCTCTTTCATATCTTCCCAAATTCAAACCACAACCACAATGGAAGTTCTGGGCATCAGGAACAAAGCTGACTGTTTACCTTACACTGGCAAAGAGCCAATGGCAATATTTCTGCAAAACATGTCTTTAAAATATTGTCTGCCCCTGGCTTCCTTTCTGCCTCTTTCTGCTGATCCCCCTCTTTCTCCTGATTCCCATTCTTCTTTCCTCATGGTTTTGTTTCCTTTCAATCCTCATCTTCTTCACTCTCTCCTCTGCAAAAATATAGTTTTTCCTGAAAGTTTTATCCTGTGAATTTATTTCATCTTTCTGTATATTCTCCTTCCCCATGATCTCATCCACTCTCATAACTTCAGCAATTCAAACCTCTCCTCCTGAGCCCAATGTTACCATGTGCTCCAAATCGCATTTTCAACTCTGCTTGACATCTCAGCTAAAGTGCCCGCATTGGTCTATAACTACACAGGACAGCTTTCAATTGCCCTCCAGATCACCATCCATCCTGCTGTGTGCCCTGGAGGCTGACCCAAATGGAAGACATTAACAGCTCTGTTGACCTTTGGCTTCCATTCATGCTTGGTCAAGATGGGAGATCTCAAGAGAAAGCAGAAGTAGGGAGGAGAATAAGGTCAGGATATTTTCCCTAAAATTACTCTGAACTGGCTGCCTCTTTCTCCCAAAGGCTTTCTGCTTTGCAGAGTTTTCTCCTGGTCCTGATAAAGCTTCTGTCTCATACCACTTCAGACCTAGCAATGGTGATGGTTCGTGCTTTAACAAGGCCCAAAGAACTGTGTTATCTATCCTTTATGGTTCCCCCCACATAACTAGTCATACCTTTGAAAACTACTTTTATTAAATTCTCCTCCGTGATCCAAATTGAATGTGTCATTTGTTTCCTATCTGGACCCTAGGTAGTACTTCTTACATTCTTACTAAATCTCCAATCCTCTCTCAATAATCTAGGTGCTAGAGTACTGCAATGATATAATACTTCTCAACCTCTCACCTCTTATCTTTCCCCACCATCATATCTGCCAGACCACATTTCTTATACCATGGCACCAAACCTACTCTTCTTTTCCTCAGACTCTTTCAGTGGCTCCACATTTCCAGTTAAGTGAAGTCTGGGATATTTCACCTAATATTTCAACTAATATTTAGGCCCTTCTGCAATAAGGCCACCCTGTCTAACTTCATCTTCCACCACTTGTCCAAGTGAACTTAGATCTAGATGCATTCAACAATTACAAAATAGTGAGTATTCAAATATTCACTATTTCAAAACGTAAGAACACTTCCCCACTAGCAAAGCTCTGCTCATGCTCTTCTTTCTCCAATCCCTTTGCTCCCCACCAAACAAAAGCCTACCCTTTCATGTCCATCTTAAATGTCACCCTTTTCATGAATTTCGGTTACATGAACTAGTTTCTGCTCTTCAATTCCATATAAACTATTGGTATTTTTCTTATTTGTTCTTAATTATAATTATTTGTGTTCTATTAATACCTTGAATTCCAGGGCCTCTTGAACACAAAGTGTATATCTTAACCCATTTTTCATATTTGACCTACACATAGTGGTCTGTTAAATAATTGTTAATCAAAATGGAAAATAAAAATTGTCATATTATATTATCATACATTATATGTATATTTTATATATATATTATTATTATTTAGTCACTAAGTCATGTCTGACTCTTTAGCAGCCCCAGAGCCTGCAGCCTGCCAGGCTCCTTGGTGCATGGGATTTCCCAGCAAGAATACTGGAGTGGGTTGCCATTTCCTTTTCCAGGGCATCTTCCTGACCTACAGATTGAACCCACATCTCATGTATTGGCAGATAGATTCTTTACCACTGAGCCACCAGGGAAACCCTATATATATATATATATATATATATATACACACACACATACAGCCAAAAGTTATGAAAATACACCAGTTCTCGTTCTTGATATGACATATACCTCCTTGGCAGTTGTATAATTGCGTTATTCTTTATCTGTCTATTTATAGTTTTTATAGTTTTGTGCCTACACATAGTTAAAAGAAAAAGAGTAATTTCCTCACCAATTCTATTATTGCACTCACAACAGGCAATCAGATGGGACTCTGCTGTACTAGATTTTTGTCCCATGTATCCTGTAGGAAGCTACAGTGAAAGCACGGTCACAAAGACTAAGCTAAATGTCAAAAATCCAAAAATGCTAACTTTTATAACAGAAGATGAAAGGGTAATATCTCCTGGCCTATTTGCTACCCCATGTATACTAGTCCATTGATGCTCAGAATCAGGGCAGAGCAAGAATAGAACTTCCAAATTCCCAACAAGACAAGAGAAAGTTGCAACTTTAGTACAGCTCAACTTTAGTACAACTCTCTTATTTCCATATTAGCTGTCTTGTCCAAAGTCAGGCTGTTTGAGGCCAGTCGGCCACCAAAACAAAATACTACAGGGTCTTTGCTTGTACGTTTATTGGCCCATATTCACCAATTCATTCAATTACTCATTGAATACAAATTTATGGAGGCCTACAATGTGCTGGCCACAGAGAATCAACAAATAACAAAGAAAAAAGTAATAAAAATTATAAAGAAATGTTTCAGGGAACTTACAAGCTGATTGGAAAGGAACAGATTTCATCTCTTTCCTTTTCAAAAAGATGTCTAGGAGAAGACCTTTTTGCTCTCACCCCAAAACATTAAGGCACATATATGATATAAACATTCTTAGCAGTTAATTTTTTATATTTCAATATAGAATTCTATTATATGACACATATTTATAACATATATCATGTAATGTACTTGATATACATCATTATACAAAATGGAAAAAATGGTGAGTTCTTTGGGCAGTTAAAATTTTAACTATTGGGTGGCGAATACTTTGCTATTTCACCATCCTGAAGCATCCCTGTGGAGCCATTGGGATCTCAAGAGCAGGATTTGAAACCTCCCCTACTTTTCCAATGTGCCTCTTTGACATCCTCTCGAGTGGGGATAGGGGATTCTTCTTCATCACTAGAGGAAGTCTTCACTAACACTTCAGTGGTTTTTGACTTGTTTTTTAAACCAAAATACAGAAGTGGATAAAGATCTTGAATAAAGAACCTCACAGTCAAATTCTACTGAGTCTATGTGAATAAGGAGTCAAACAATCCAGAAGAATGTGAATTCCAGAACCAATGGTTAATTGTTTGATCTAGTTCTTAGAGGGTTAGGTGCCACATCAAATTAAAAACTGCATGGTTCTTGTTCTCCAGGAAACTAAAGATCTATTTTGGCCTTTGTTTTAAAAGAGAATCCATGAGACTTCCCTTGGCTAAGACTCTGTGTTCCCAACGCAGGCAGGTGGGGTTCGATCTCTAGTCAGGGAACTAGATCCTTTATGCTGCAACTGAAGATCCCACATACCCCAACAAATATCAAAGATCCCAGGTGCTGCAACTAAGACACAGTGCAGTCAAATAAATAAATATTAAAACAACAACAACTGAATCCTCAAGTGGACCAGCGTTCATTTAGTTTTCTGTTTTACACAGAAGCAATACTCAGCTTCCCTTTGCGGGGTGGACATTGTGAATGACCTGAATGAATGCTGGGAGCAATGACTCCTTCTGTTTCAGTTGAATGATGTTTAGTGACTTTCTAGCTGTCTGACTACCAGACCTAAAACAGTGAAAGATCCTGTTTGTGCCTACTTTCTGAAAATAGCTTCCCCAAACCCTCGGTTTTGATCTAACACAGAGAGTAGTAGAGTAGTCATTCCTGTCTGAAGTTACATTGTAACCGAAAGTAGAGGTCAGTTCCACCTGAAAAACTGAAGAAGTCTGAAAAGAGTAAAAGAAAATATGTACAAATAGATAATAGCAACATTTACAATGAGAACATGGAGGAAATATTTTTAACAAATAATTCTGAGTAATATAAAATGAATAAAGAAACAATATTTCTAAATATTATATGAAAAGAGAATTTTTAAAAAGAGAAAATGTCTACTATGAGAATAAAGAAATAAAAGTAAAATAAAAGCAGTGAAATAACACCCAGCACATTGACTGAAAAATGCCAACCAAAGCAGGGGGTGCAAAAGTGTGGTTGACATTTTACATCTAGCATGTGAGCTTTCCTAAATTTTTCTTTCCTATATTTTTTCTCATCAAACCTTTATAGTCAAGGACCAAGACTACATCATGCTGTGAAAATGAGAGAGGAGAAAAGATTTAATGACCAGAAGCTAATAATAATAACTACATGGAATGAAAAGGAATTTGGACAAAGCAAACTGTTATATGACAAAATCATCTTCTAAAGGTATAAGTTAATCTTTTTCATCATTTTATTGGAACAAAGGACAAATTGAAACATAAGCATTAGCTACTAACCTTCTGTCATAAAGATCTGATCTGTCTCTGTAATTGCTTTAAGAACAGCTTATTTCAAAGAGAGTAAGAGGAATATAATATCACAAACCACAAAAATCAAAGTAACTTATTTGTTAAGCAGGTATGCTAACAAAAGAAGTTGGAAAGACTCCTCTAAACACTAAAATCAGTGGGGTGGCCTTCTGAGCCTTTATCCAAAGAAAACAAAAACACTCATTCGAAAAGATATATGAACTCCTATGTTCACTGCAGCATTATTTACAAGAGCCACAATATGGAAGCAATTGTGTCTATCAACAGATGAATGGATAAAGAAAATGTGAGATGGATAAATACATAGAGGTTGAGAGGGAAAAAAATTTTTAATGAATAGTCATAAAAAATGAATGAAATCTTTTGGACATAGAGAGTATTGTGTTAAGTGAAATAAGACAGAGAAAGATAAATAGCATATGATCTCTCCTATGTGTAGAATCTAAAAAAAAAAAAACAGAAACAGACTCTCAGATACAAAGAATAAACAGGCGGTGGCCAGAGAGGAGTGGATGGAGGGTTAGGTGAAGCTGGTGAAGAGGACTGAGAGATACAAACTTCCAGTTATAAAATAAGTTATGGGGATGTAATACATAGCATAAGTGAAAGTGAGAGCAAGAGTGGACTATACACTCCATGGAATTCTCCAGGTCAGAATACTGGAGTGGGTAAGCCTATCCCTTCTCCAGCGGATCTTCTCAACTCAGGAACCGAACCAGGGTCTCCTGCATTGCAGGCAGATTCTTTACCAACTGAGCTATCAGGGAAGCCAGCATAAGAAGTATAGTTCATAATAATACTGTAATAATTTTGTATACTGACAGATGGTTACTAGATTTATCATGGTGATCATTTCATAATATATTTACATGTCTAATCACTATATGGCACACCCGAAACTAACATAATATTGCACATTAACTATACTTCAGTAAAAAGTCAACTCAAATGAAATCAAATCAGATCAGTGGAATGGCCTGCTACTAATGTTCATTCCTTACTTTTTACAATAGCCTGCAGTCATATTATGGAAATCATATGTCAGAAGAGCTGGCTGGCCTTCACTGAAACCTCTGTCTCTGACATCAAGTGTCAGAATACAGGTGTATAAGTTGAATTGTATCTTCCCCACAAAATTCATATGTTGAACTCCTAACCCCCAGTATCTTAGAATGTGAATTTATTAGGAAATAGGGCCATTGGCGATATAATTAGATACGATGAAATCATACAGGATTAGGTAATCCTTCTACAGAGAGGAAATTTGGATACAGACGTGCACACAGGGAGAATACCATGTGACAATTAGAGTTATGCTGTCCCAAACCATGGCAACCACCAGAAGCTAGGAGACAGGTCTGGTACAGGTCCATCGCTGGAGCCCCCAGAAGGGAATACAATCCTATAAACACCTTGATCTTGGATGTCTAACCTTCAAAATTGTGAAACAATAAATTTCTTCCATTTATACTGCTGAATTTGTGGCTTGTTGTTGTTATTCAGTAACTAAGTTGTGTCCAACTCTTTGCAATCCCATGGACTACAGCACACCAAGTTTCCCTGTCCTTCACCATGTCCCGCAGTTTGCTCAAACTCATGTCCATTGAGTTGGTGACGCTATCCAACCATCTCATCACTGACATTTCCTTCTCCTCCTGCTTTCAATCTTTCCCAGCATCAGGCTTTTTCTAATGAGTTGGCTCTTCCCATCAGGTGGCCAAAGTACTTGAGCTTCAGCATCAGTCCTTCCAAAGAGTATTCAGGGTTCATTGCCTGTAGGATTGACTGGCTTAAATTCCTTGCTGTCCAAGGGACTCTCAAGAGTATTCTCCAGCACCACAGTTTGAAAGCATCACTTCTTCAGTGCTCAGCCTTCTTTATGGTCCAATTCTCACATCAATACATAACTACTGGAAAAATCATAGCTTTGACTATACAGATCTTTGTCAGCAAATTGATGTCTCTGCTTTATAATACACTGTCTAGGTTTGCCATAGTTTTTCTTCCAAGGAACAAGTGCCTTTTAATTTCATGGCTACAGTCACTGTCCACAGTGATTTTAGAGCTTCAGAAAATAAAATCTGCCACTGTTTCCATTTTTCCCCATGTATTTTACATGAAGTGATGGAACCAGATGCCATGATCTTAGTTTTCTGAATGTTCAGTTTTAAAACAGCTTTTTCAGTCTCCTCTTTTACCTTCATCGATTTATAACACTCAATTTGTGGTACTAGAAACTAATGAAACTGGGCTATAAATACTCTATTAGATTAATTAATTCCTATAAGTTGTTTCCCTCATGGGCTTCTCTCATAGCTGAGTTGGTAAAGAATTCGCCTGCATTGTGGGAGACCTGGGTTTGATCCCTGGGTTGGGAAGATCCCCTGCAGAAGGGAAAGACTACTGACTCCAGTATCCTGGCCTGGAAAATTCCATGGACTGTATAGTCCATGGGATCACAAAAAGTCGGACACAACTAAACAACCTTCACTTTCACTTTCAGTCTCACTCCCATGGTGGAGAAGTCATGAGAACTGGTCAAGTTTATTGTTAAAGATAATCTGTCTCTACTTTAAATCAGAACCTACGGGTGAAAAATTGTTCAATTATCAAACCACTTATGGTGAAACTGAATTGCTGAATTAGAATATTAATGGGAGATATAGATTTAGAAAAGTCTTGATACACCCTAAAATCATAGAAAAAGGAAAATTCAAGTTGCTTTAATCCTTAACTACTCTACAGGTACATGCATTTTTTTTTCTCCCCAAAAGAGTCATCGCTGTATCATGAAGTTTTAGAATTACAGAACTAAATAAAAGGCCCAATAGATTCTACAGTGCTTTTTCACATCCCTGGCTTTAGAAGTATGATTTAAAAATTACACACATGAAGCCCTAAAATAATGCTTCCTGAATAAAATAGTAGAAGCAAAATAAATGGATGTACATTCTCAACATGATAGATACTGGGCATACAGAATAAAGTATGTCTTGTTTCGTGGTTAATTTGAAATTATAAACCTAGAACCATGTGAGACCATCATTATTGTCCAGATAGATTATAGCAGATGAAATCTATTAATACATATTTACTGTAAATTTCATTAATTAAAAAGATCCTGATATGCTGCTATATTAACAGTTCTTTAGTAAATATCATCTCTTCAAATATGAAGACTGGTGGCATTACAAAAGGGAGAAAAAGAACCCCATGAATTACATGTATAAAATGTGTTGCCCTAAGGACAATACTTAGAAAATAAAGATGATAAATAGGGTATGATGTGTTGTTGCTGTTCTTCAGTCAACAGCAACAATCACACATCAGGATATGATTGTATTTTATACTAAAATTTTTTACTAACTCTTGGCTTTAATTTCATAGATTGTTTACTTCTTTATTTCAGTCATATTTATTGATGTACAATTTACACATATAACAAACTTCATACTTTATAGTGTTCAGTTCTGTAGGCAGTTCTGGTAACTGCATAGAATTATATAACCCTCACAGAACCAACAAACAGGTTCATCACTCCATAAAATTCCTGCTACAGATTGAATGTTTGGATCCTTCCAAAACTTGTACATTGCTACCAACTTGATGGTATTAAGAGATAGGGTATTTGGGAGGTCTTAGGTAATGAAGGTGTGTTTTTCATTAACAAAATTAGTGCCCTTATAAAACAGAACCCACAGAACTCTCCAACCACTACCACCATGGAGAACACAGCAAAGACACTGAATCTGCTAGTACCTTGATGTTCAACTTTCCAGCTTTTAGAACTATGAAAAATACATTTCTTTCATTTTTAAGCCACCCAGTCTATGGCATTTTTGCTATGGCAGCCCAAACATATTAAGACTCTCCTTCTACACCCATTATTATCTGACAATCACTGATCTGTTGCCTGTCTCACACTTTTGCCTTTTCCAGAACATCATACACATGGAATCATTCAATGTTGTTGTCATTCAGTAGCTCAGTCAGGTCCAACTCTTTGCTACCCCATGGACTGCAGCATGCCAGATTTTCCTTTCACTGTCTCCCAGAGGCTCCTTTTACCCAACACATTAGTATTTTTGAGAGTCAGCTATGTCATTGCCTGTATCAGTAGTCCATTTCATTTTATGGTTTAGTATTCTACTTTATGGATGTCCCACAGTTGATATATACATTTATCAGCTGCTAGATATTTTGGTGGGCTTCCCTCATGGCTCAGATGATAAAGAATCTGTCTGAAATGCAGGAGACCTGGGTTTGATCCCTAGGTTGAGAAGATCCCCTGGAGTAGGCATGGCAACCCACTCCAGGAGAATCCTCACGGACAGAGGAGCCTGGTTGGCTACAGTCCATGGGGTTGCAAAGAGTCAGACACAACTGAGTGACCAAGCACAGCACAGGCATTTTGGTTGTTACTAGTTTAGGAGCTATTACAAATAAACCTGCTATAAACATTAGTGTATAATTTTTTTTAATTTCTTTTAGGAAGAGTATTAATGCCAGACCTTATTTTAAGTGCTATATTAAACTTCATAAAAAACTGGAGAATTATTTTCTACAGTAGCTATATTATTTTATGTTCATATCAGTAATGCCTAAAGACTGATGCTGAAGCTCCAATACTTTGGCCAGCTGATGCAAAGAGCCAACTCATTGGAAAAGACCCTGATGCCGGGAAAGAGTGAAGGCAAAAGAAGAAGAGGGAGGCAAAGGATGAGATGATTAGACAGCATCGCTGACTCAATGGTATGAATTTGAGCAAACTCTGAGAAACAGTGAAGAACATGGAAGCTGCTGTGCTGCAATCCCTGGGAAGACGAAGAGTTGGACATGACTTCGCGACAGAACAACAACAATGCCTAAGAGTTCCAGTTGCTCCACATCCTTGCTAGTACTTGGTAATAGCAGTTTTATTTTTGTATTTTAAGCATTTTAACAAGTGTATGGTGTTATCTCTTTGTGGATTTAATTTGCATTTTTGTCAAGAAAAATGCTTATTTGCCATCCATCTTCTTGGTAAAGTGTATATTCAAATCTTTTACTCACTTTTAAATTAATTTTTTAAAAAAAATTTATGATTATGTTATGAGATTTCTTTCTATATTCTGGATACTGTTGTTCAGGTGCCCAGTCATGTCTGATTCTTTGTGACCCCACGGGCTGCAGCACACCAGGCCTCTCTGTCCCTCACAATCTCCCAAAGGTTGCCCAAGTTCACATCCATTGCACCAGTGATGCCATCCAGCCATCTCATCCTCTGATGCCCTCTTCTCCTTCTACCCTCAATCTTTCCCAGCATCAGGGAGTTTTCCAATGAGTTGGCTTTTTCCATCTGATGACCAAAATACTGGAACTTCAGCATCAGTCCTTTCAATGAATATTCAGGGTTGATTTCCCTTAAGATTGACTGATTTGATCTCCTTGCAGTCTAAGGGACTCTCAGGAGTCTTCTCCAGCATCACGGTTCAAAGACATCAATTCTTTGGCTCTCTGCCTTCTTTACAGTCCACCTCTCACAACCATACATGACCATTGGGAAGATCATAGCCTTGACTATATGGACTTTTGTTGGCAGAGTAATGTCTCCTCTTTTTAATACACTCTCTAGGTTTGTCATAGCTTTCCTGCCAAGAAGCAATCATCTTCTGATTCTGGATACTAGTTCTTCATAAAAGATGTAGGGATTTGAAAATATTTTTACTCATTCAGTGACTTATCTTTTGATTTTTCTAAACTGTGCCTTATGGAAAATAAAAGTTTTTAATCTTGATGAAATCAAATTTTTCTTCTATTCATCAAGATTTGGATATCATTTCTAAGAAAATTTTGCTGAACTTGAAATCACAAAGATTTTCTCCCATGTTTATTTCTAGAAGTTTTATAGTTTTAGGTTTTACATTGTGGTCTATGATCTACTTTGAGTTAATTTTTAAATGGATGCAAGGTATGAATCAAGATTCTTTTTTGTTTCACATTGATATTCAATTGTTCCAGCACCATCTGCTGAAAAACAATCCTGGATTTCCAGCTTCAGTTCCAACATGCAAAGAGCTTGGAAGTCATCACTCTCATCCTTACAAGAAAAATACCGAACAAACTGAAAATCTATGACTTTTCTTGGACCCAACAGAGAAATGAGATTGCAGGGCAAACTGCCACCCCCTGAACCTGGAGAGACAAGTGAATGTAAAGAATCGCAGCTTAATCTTTAAATCTAAGAGTAGAAGCCACTAAGCATTCCCAGGTGGCCAAGTAGTGAAGCATCTTCCCAAGTAGTGAAGAATCTGCCTGCCAGTGCAGGAGACAGAAGAAATGCAGGTTTGATCCCTATATTGAGAGGATCGCCTGGAGTAAGAAGTGGCAACCTATTCCAGTATTTTTATCTGGGAAACCCCAGGAACAGAGGAGCCTGGTGGGCTGCAGTCCATGGGGTCACAAAAAGTTGGGCACGACTGAGTACACACACACACACACACACAAAGCCACTAAATAGTGGGAGCACATAAAGATAATTTAGACATTATTAGAAGTTGAGTGTGGATTAGTATCAAAGTAAGAAACTCCTCAGAGTCACAGTTTTAGGAGGGCTCCCAACCACAGTGGGATTAACCTTCAGAAATCCCACCAAATTCAAGTAAGAACAGAGCACTAGGATTAGAGAACTTTGCTGAACATAGTACCTCTTCATCTTTACATCTTCTGAGATACTTTTTTGCATTTCTCAAACTTGGGGTTGTATTATCTACTTTTGGACTCATACCTGTTTCTTATAATTAAGATGCCAAATAATTACAATGTTAACTACACTTATTTGGTTTATAACTACAGGTGAAACATCTATCACAAGTACAATTATTAATAAAATACTTGTGAGGCACATAAAGATAAATGGAAATATAAGCTATCATAGCCATTAGAATTTATCAAACAGTAAGCCATCTTTTAAAAAGCAAAGTCAAGTCACTCAGTTGTGTCCAACTCTTTGCAACCCCGTGGACTGTAGCCTACCAGGCTTCTCCATCCATGGGATTTTCCAGGCAAGAATACTGGAGTGTGTTGCCATTTCCTTCTCCAGGGGATCTTCCCGACCCAGGGATCAAACCCGGGTCTCCTGCATTGCAGGCAGACGCTTTACCCTCTGAGCTACCAGGAAGCATCTTTTAAAGGAATATATTATTAAAATGTAAATTGAAAATAATAACCTGCTAATAATAAATTCAAAAGGCTTTTTAAATTTGGTTGTTTCTGAAATGTTTTGTACAAAGGAAAAGTAGAAATCAGTACATCCAGTAAGGTAAAGACCAGATTGGATAAATGCAGGAGCACATAAAAACTAATAACAAATGAAAAGCTGAATCACATTCACTGATAAGAACATCTTTCAATAATGTGGCTTGAAAACTTGGAAGGAACTAGAAAAGGAATGATACCACAATGCTACAAGGCCAGTAAGAATAACATATAAATATGCATGAGGAGTAGCTTGATTGATGGAAGAAATGTCTGCATTTTTCCAAATAGAAAAAGGAGCTAGGCAGAAATGACTTAAGTGCTTCCTTATTGTAGAATTTAAGAATAAGATCAAGAAACACTGCAAAGAAGAATGGATGGAGTAAAAATGAGCAGTGCGAATTGGAGAAAATAAGCATGCAGGCACTGATAAACCCAGATCACACATACAGAAATAAGGGGGGAAATTTAAGCAGAAATAAAAGATTTGGAAAAGGTCACACAGATATGGGATATACCAAAAATAAAAATTAACAGAGGCAATGTGTTTCAAATATTGAAGCACAGACATAAATGTCAGCCACATGCCAAGAAAATAAAAGAGATTTAAACAATAAAATCTCACTTGAAACTACAGAGAAGACTGCAAACAGCTAAACAGAACACCTAAAGGTCATGAAAGTATATAATCAAAAACGCATTTGAGTCAGTTCTGATGAGGTGGATGAACCTAGAACCTATTTTACAGAATGAAGTGAGTCAGAAAGAGAAAGATAAATATTGTATTCTGACACATATATAGGGAATCTAGAAGAATGGTACTGAAGAACTTATCTACAGGGCAGCAATGGAGAAACAGGCATAAAGAACAGACTTATGGACATGGGGAGAGGGGAGAAGAGGGTGAAATGTATTGAAAAACTAACATGGAAACTTCCATTACCATGTGTAAAATAGACAGCCAAGGGGAATTTGCTGTGTGGCTCAGGAAACTCAGACCAGGGCTCTGTATCAAACTAGAGGCGTAGGATAGGGAGAGAGACGGGAGGGAGGTTCAAAAGGGAGGGGATATAAGTATACCTATGGCCGATTCATGTTGAGGTATGACAGAAAACAACAAAATTCTGTAATTATCATTCAATAAAAAAAATAAATAAATAAAAGGATTAACCCACAATAGGTTACCACAATAGCTAGTGTAAACTTTTTTTTTTTATAAAACATGATTGTTGTCTCATTTCTTTCATGAATTTGAAAGATGAAAAACACTAAAGAAAAGCCAATGATCTGGAGTGTAATTATTTTTTAAATGATTGCAGTAAATAAACTATGCAAAAAAATACAGGAAAAAGTATATTTACGTTTATCTAGTGCTTACTATCAGAGAAGGTAATGGCACCCCACTTCAGTACTCTTGCTTGGAAAATCCCATGGATGGAGGAGCCTGGTAGGCTGCAGTCCATGGGGTCGCTCAGAGTCAGACACGACTGAGCGACTTCACTTTCACTTTTAACTTTCATGCATTGGAGAAGGAAACGGCAACCCACTCCAGTGTTCTTGCCTGGAGAATCCCAGGCACGGGGGAGCCTGGTGGGCTGCCGTCTATGGGGTCGCACAGAGTCAGACACGACTGAAGCGACTTAGCAGCAGCAGCAGCAGTGCTTACTATATACATAAGCTGTGTCACTTGAACTTCACAGTAATACTTTAAAGTCAGTATTAGTATTCACACTTTATAGTTAAAGAAACTAAACTCAAAGAATTTAAGAAATCAACTGTAGGAATATATCTCTAAGCCAAGCAAAAGGACTCAGATATAGGTCTCTGAATGTAACGTTCATCCTTTCCCACTTTCTATGTTGCTCCTCTAATACAACTAAATCTAATGATGAACAAAATAGAAAAAACGTACAGTGTAGATTCTAGGAATCTGTAGTAGAACTAAGGAATTCACTGCAAAATTCATTCGACTTGGTTTGGTGTTTGAAAATTTTCAAAATAAAATGTTACCATCTGGGGTTAACGAGATACCTAGAAGTTTAAAAGATCCAACTAGAAAGGAAACTCTTAGACATTACGTTGCTTACAAAGAATACCAAAAGGCTTAAAGGCCCATGGGCACCTTCACTGGGGTACCAAAAAGACATTAACATCTCTTTTGGATAAGATATTTATAGCTCTATAAGGCTCCCGTGGAAATAGAGACATGTTTCCTGGAAGAAGACCACAACTTAAACCATTTAAATCCATGAACACATGATGCTAAGGACATCCTCTTAATACTTCAGAAATCAGAGACAGAGGCTCTGGAATAATGGGACTGAGAACAGATATACTTTGATACTGAAAATAGTAATAATAACAAGAGCAGCTTCACACCTGCACTGTGTATGCTGTGTTACAGCCACTGTTCTAAATACATAATAAGTAATAACTCATTTAAACTTCTTAAAAACCCAATAAAGTACTGATACTAGCAGTTTTATCTGGAGGAGGGCATGGCAACCCACTCCAGTATTCTTGCCTAGAGAACCCCATGGACAGAGGAGCTTAGCAGGCTATGGTCCATTGGGTCACAAAGAGTCAGACATGACTGAAGTGACTTGGCACGCATGCAACAGTTTGATTCCAGAGGACATGCTCTCAGTCATGTACTCTTTCTGAGGTTAATTGCAATCTCTTTGGAATCCCTGGATATCTGGGAAATAGCAGAAAATATTGAAAGTGATAACGGTCAAAGTCAGGAGATGGGGAAAGGGTTAATGGTGAAGTGGGATTGAAAATAAACAGAACTATTGATACATGACTTCAGTTGTGTGCTTACCAGTACATTTCTTATAACAGTATAAGAAAGGAAAATAAGATATCAGCAAGATGTTTTCAATCAAATAAGTAGGGAGAAAGAGGATATGAAGTCAATAAGAAAAGAAGTGAAAAAAAAAGGAAGAAAAGAAATGCTTACACACTGGAAGAAATGAAAGTTGAGCAAGAAGAGCGGAAGATGATAAACAGTGAAGAACTCTGAAAAGTTTTATTTTTAAAAAGGAGAATATTTCCAAGTCAACAGTAATAACATTTTAAATAGAAAAGTATCTGAGGATAGAGTACGGAGTGAGTCTGTTAGTGCAAATGTAAGGCATATCCAAATCATTATGCATTGCTATGCAAATGTATTTCCTTTAAAATGTTTCCAGTTGCATTATTTCATTTCATTACTATGTTTTGCTACCCGGCATCCAAATACTTTCTTATGGAGGAAAATCCCTCATTGTACCTTATGAGGGAAGTCTCCTCCTCTGATTCCCAGGAACTTCACGCCCTCAGAGAGAGTGAATGTATATAATCTATGGTTAGCCAACTGGTGCTCCCACTGAGGACTGGAAGTCTTGTGGGTGTGATGCACACTCCAGTGACTGGAGTCTAATGCAGAAACTCAGATTAGAGCCATGTCAGCTCCAGTCATCAGGCAGAATATAGAAGTCTCCAGCAGGAAACCCAAACAGACTGCTCTGACACGTGACCTCGGCTGCACTGCCTGCTACAAATGCCTTGTTGCTTGCTATTCCTAGGCTAATCCATTAGTGTTTTTGTCAATTCATTTTCAGCTAAAATAGTCAGATTTCGTTTTGTTGCTTGAAACTAGAAAACTTCATGAACAACAACAACAGGAACAACAAAAATGGTCCCCTGGAGGAGGCTGCAGCAACAAGGGCAAGATATAGAAGGCCACACAGCAAGAGAGGAATTGTGAGTGTCAAGACCTACTGGTGACCCTTCTTCCAGCGGTACTGAACAGATTAAAGAGAATGACTAGTTAATATCCCTAAATGTTTGCCTTAAGAAACAAACTAATACATAGATATTAGGTCAATAGGAATTAGACCTTCTCTGAATAGAATAAAGGATTTCTTAAATCTTGAAACTTTAGGGTTGAGGTGGCCAAAAGCTGCACTAAGCTCTGGATGAGTGACTTATTCAATTATGTCCACTGAAATTTAGAGCTTCTTCAGGTTTCTTTCACACAAAAATTACAGTAGCAGTGAAGAAAGAATAGTACCCTATAAACTGTGATGGAGTAAATAAAAGGCTTTAGGAGACACAAAGCATTCTGAACCCCAACTTTCATTCTCACCTCTGTGAACTATCAGTCCCTCACTGTCTGTGAGACTATTCCTCCTTACCTGGGGAGTTACCTTTGCATGTTCAAATCCTGCCCCTTCTGGCTCCTTCTGCTTCAATCCCAGTGTGCCTGGAAGGTCAGATGCATCACTGTCTGATTCACTGTGCTGCCTTGAGCAGCTGGGAAGGATTATAATTGATTGCTCAGCCGATAATTAGAAACTCGGAATCACTGGTAGACTAACAAAAATGAACGTGCTGAACAGTCCTCACTGACATCCATTAGGAAATCCTGTTGGCTCTACATTCAAAATAACTTCATGATATGACACTTCTGATCATCTCAGAATACAACACTGAGATGATAAGATGATGGTAGCTCATCACAGTCTGAGGCTCCATCATCTCCCATCAGGATTATTGCAAAAGCCTCCTAACAAGTTTCTTGAATGCTACCCTTGCCTCGTCCACCTTCATCCCTATAGAGCAGGAGTGCTAAATCTCTGGGGTGTAATGACAGATGATCTCAGGTGGAGATGATGTAATAATAGAAATAAAGTGCACAATGAGTGTAATGCTCGTGAAGCATCCTGAAACCATCCCATCTCCCCCTCCCACCCTGGTCTCTAGAAAAATTGTCTTCCATGAAACTGGTCCCTGGTGCCAAAAAGGTTGAGGACCACTGCTATAGATTATTCCTGGCTCAGCAGCCAGATGGATCTTTAAGAAATTGAAGTTATGCAGTGTCCCTTTCTTCAAAACCTTGCCAAGGCCCTCCACTCACCAGAGTAAATCCAAAACCTTTATACTGGCCCATAAAGCTCTACATGACACAGCTCCAGCTGGCCCTCTGAACCTTTCTCCTACCATCCTCCTCCTCACCCACTGCTTTGTCCACACTGGCCTCTGCTGGTCCCTGAACTTGCCCAACACACCTTGGGGCATTTTTCCATTTACTGCTCCTTCAACCTAGAACACTCTGCCCCCGAAGGCTGTGTGGTTGGTTCCTCACCGCTTTCAAGTTTTTCTCACCTTCTCAAGGAAACATATCCTAAACATCCTGTTTAACTCTGCAACCCGATCTTTTCATCCTATCTGGCAATCTCTGTCTCTCTCGACTTCCTCTACTTTTTCCCCCATTGGCTCTCATCCTCTTCTAACACAATATGAAATAATTTATATGTTTACCATTGATCTTCAGTCTTCTTGTGGTAAAAGATAAGTCTTCATGTGTCAGGCTTCCTGTGCTGGTTTTTGGCTCACCTAATTTGCCCTCAAATTCCTTCTGAGCCCTTCCTCCACTCAGCTCTGTATCTAAGAGATGGTGACCTCTACAGGCTGCACTCCCAGACACCCAGCCAGTCTGGACCAAAGGGAACCAGGAAACATGAAATTGGTTAGTAAAGTAGATATTATATCTTTCACCAACCCCCAATCCCGCCCCACCACACCCACTATACCATGGCCAGAATCCTGATGTTTTTAGAAAGATCTTTAACATCAGTCCCCTAAGATTCTATTAACTGCAGTGAAGATGTGCAGTTTATTAAATAGGAACCTGAAGGTTTTAAAGAGTTAATGTCACTTTAAAATGAGCTGAACATAATCAGGTCAAATCTTTAGGGAAAGAAATGAGGTTTTGTTTAATTTGCTCAGGTATTTGTTTTGCTCTATACAGTTTCCCTCAAAATTTTAAAACTATCACATTCATTTGAAAAGGCATATAAGTTGAAAATTATTACAGAACACTTCTAAAGCTAATTTGTCTTCTCTTGATTATTTTCCATAAATATTCCCTGATGGCTCCTTCTGTCTTTTATGTTTTTTGGAGTAGTTTTGAAGTGTCTGAGAGATAGTCGTGGTGAGCTAGCTGCATGCGAGCGTTCCAAAGTCTGTTTCCATATTTCCACCCGACAGTAGGCTATTTGTTCTTGGATATGTCCCGAGGCAATCTTGACACAGAAATGCAAAGTAATCACAGTTATCCAGAAGCTTTGATTAAAACTTACAGTGATAGCTTTGGCAGCAGAAATATTCTTATACACCAAGGTGTCATAAAGCTTGATTTTTAGACTGTGATTAGATAATGAATCCACATAATCCTGCAAAAGCACTTTTAAATTTATTGCAAAGGAAGCCATTTATTTAGCCCAGTTCTGACCTAGCCATTTTATAAATATTATCTTTTTTAATTTTTACAGTCCAGCTAAGGCTATATTATCATTCCCACTTTACAGGTGAAAAACTGAACTCATATAGCTATATGTGGCTATATGTGAGTCTTATAGCTATATGTGACAGCAGTGAGATCTCCGTACAGCTCTCCCTGATTCCAAATTCTCAGATTTCCACTACTCTGTCACCTTGGTGTTTTTTTTTTAATAAAAGGTAGAATGGAAAGAAATAGGGTTATATAAATATCTACAAAAATTTTATGATCCCCAAATAATACTAGCTCATTTCAGGAAGATCTCAGGAGAATGATGTGTAAAAATTCTAGCTCTGCTACCTAAGTTCTCTTGGTCCTAAGTTCTCTTGACCTAATTTCTCTTGGTCCATTTCTTCTGAAAAAAGAGAATAATAAATCTTTTCTATGATTGTTCTAAGGGCTAGCAAATTCTGGCCCATCAGCCAAATCTAGCTCATCTCCTGTTTTTGTACAGGCTGTAAGCTATCTCTAGTATATCCTGCAAGGGATATAACGTAGGTTTCTCTACGCAAACCAGCAGATACAGTGGGAAAGGGAGCCAACTGGAAGTAAACTGCTTGTTGTCTTTTGTGATGGTGGCACCTATATATAATATGTATAACAATAATTTCATTATTTCTAAATTGGTAAAGAAAAGACTAAGCAGATACATGGATGATGAGTTATTGAAGAATCCAGGTTGAATACACAGTGAAAATTTTCTCTACTACTATTAAATAATAATAATAGATAAACTTTTCATGATTTAATATGTACCAGTCACTGGGAAAAGTATATGTAAGGGTCCTTTAAACTCTTACCATCAACTATTATGGCTGACAAAATTTAGAGAGGCTTAGTTTGTCTGATGTTCGGCAAATGGCAGAGTTTGCAATTAAAGCTCATGGTTTTGGGGGGTGGTTCAATTTTTTGGCTGTGCCATGTGGGATCCTAGTCCCCCAACTAGGGATTGAACCCAGACCCCCTGTATTTGAAGCACTGAGTTCTAACCACTGGACGGCCAGGGAAGTCCCTTAAAGCCCATGTTTTTAACCAAAATTCTCCTAAGCAGTGTGGAGCATCATAGTATACTGCTGAAATATAATGTAGCTTCACTCCATGTCCTCTACCCTCTTGCAAGGGCACAACATCTTAGGAAAATAATTTTAATTGTTCAGAATGCCATAGCACAGAACATTAAACAGAGCAATACTTAAAATCAGCTATATAAAGTTGTGAAATATCCATTATGGATCATTTGTTCTGCAGTAGTAAGAATCATCAACTTTTTTCAACATAACATTTTGGAGGGAGATCTTATCTCTACCATAAAACCCCCTAATAAATTCCCCCCTCCCGGTAGCCACATCTTTGTGTAGTCTGCTCCCACACTGACTCTCAGTATGCCCACATGCCTTTCTTTGGCCAGTAAGACACAGCAAATATAACACAAGCAGAGGGTTAATAAGTGCTAAAATGTTGGTGCATGTTCTTGGAAGACTCCCATCAAATTATCCTGCTGGAGAAACTACATGGAAGAGAACTAAGCAACCTCGGCCAACAGCCCCAGACATGCAAGTGATATACTGTGGACCATCCAGCCACAAGTGAAACCCCAGATGACTGCAGACACAGGAATGACTCCAGACAGGATCAGCAGAAGAATCGCTAGCTGAACCTAGCCAAAACTAAAGAAGCATCAGTGTATAAATGGTTGTTATTTTAATCCAATAATTTGTGGGCAGTCTGTTACTAACAGTAGCTAATTGATGTGATACAGTGTCATTTTTCTACACACATATAAGCATACACGTGCACATGTGTGTGTGCACACATACACACACAGACACAGACTATCCTCCTGTCAGCATACTTCCACATATTACCTCTGTTCTTGACAATGGGAAAGTAAATGTTATAAAATGTCTGGGTCATATTTCTCTACATTGTGTGAACCATTGATATTTCTGCCTTTTAATTGCACTTTTATTGATCTTATGAATTCTTCATAGATGTGTTTACTGTACGATAGTATAAAACTAGCAAATATGATGCTTACTAAAATACAAACTATTATGCCATTGAAATACACACACACACACACACACACACACATATATATATATGTTTAGACCCTACCTTTTTTTAGTGATAAAAAGATTAAAGACTCCAGCAAGTTGGGAAAGAGTTTAAGAGTAAATTGAGGAATAGTTTAAGGAACATTGGCTCATGTCAATTTCATGACAAGATATAAAGTATGGACATCTGTTTATGGGGCCCACAAAAATATTCTCCATACCTACATTACCCATAGATGATAGATATAGCATTAGGATATTAAATATTGTGATTCAGGGCTTTGTCCCAAGTAAAAATACAAATCCTTGAGAAGGGGAACATCACTAGCCTCCTCATTCATTAACAATTTAGTATAATGATATTTCACCTTAAGTAGGGATTTACCAGGATATTAGAAAGAATATAAAGAATTCTAAGAACCCAAAGGTGGTTGACTAACAAGAGAAAAGGGTGTGGGAGACACTAACTGCATTTCAAATACATTTCATACTCTCGAGATCTAGCATAGAATCAGCCTGGCTAGATATGCTTTCAGGGAGGTAGGGAGGTACCAGTCACATGAGTCACCAACTCCAGAGAGGACCAGGTTTTATAGACACAGGATTTTAAAGACATACAGATGTCATTTATCTTAGGAGTCCCCAATTCCCCAACTTCCACATAACACTGCAGTCTATGTCCCCATACCTCCGAGGAACCTGTACAACTGAGAAAGGGAGAATCACAGGTTTTTGTGAAATAAGAGAAAAAATTCTAGCTCTGCTACCTAAGTTCTCTTGCTCCTAAGTTCTCTTGACCTAATTTCTCTTGGTCCATTTCTTCTGAAAAAAAAAGAATAATAAATCTTTTCTATGATTGTTCTAAGGGTTAGCAAATTCTGGCCCGTCAGCCAAATCTAGCTCATCTCCTGTTTTTGTACAGGTTGTAAGCTATCTCTATTATATCCTGTAAGGGATATAACCAGCAACGTGAAATTATTTTCTTCTGATCCCTACTAAAAATTTAACCTAATAATTCATACCAAAATTTAAAGATGATAAAGATTTAACAAATATTGCTTTTAATAAACTCTGAAAAATACAAAATAGTGTTTTTGTTAACTACTATGAAGGAAAGATAATGCTTAGTACTTAGATGATGCTCATGGAAAACTTTTATATTAATAAATTTATTTAAACATTTTTATCCATTATTAACAGCTTAATTAGTTATCTCATTTGCTTATATACAGCCAGCAAAATCCCCCCAAATTCAGAGAATACTGGGTAAATTAATAGACAAGAAAACCAATTTGCAAGATGGAATTATTCAAACTGGCTGGCTTTACTGCTCTAATTACATAATAATAGCTCTGTTCCTGTCTGTTTTGACTTGTTTGTGTGGACCTTGTCTTAAACTATAAAGTGGAGGATATGAGGCTACAGAAAGCAGAAGAGGGAATATTCTAAGAGAAACAGAGGAATCCTGGGAGCAGATGGGCAGATTAGAGAAAGAACAGCAAAGCCGTGGCAGTAGCTGCACCTGTCAAAATTTGGCTGGAAAGTATGCTCCCAGTTGATCTGATTTTAGAGTAACAGGATGGGTCCGTGAAATACTTATCCTGACACTTTAAAATTGTGGATTTTATGGTTTGCTGCTGCTCCTGCTGGGCTGCCTGTTCTATTCAGCTATGCTGAATCCACATATCTGGAAATGGCACCTCTTGTCAGAGGTAGAATGGCTTCCAAAAAGGTCAGTTGAGCCAAAAGAGACCCAAGATTGACACAAGGTATTATAAAGCCTGGAATGTAATAAAGAGTCAAATATTGGAGAAAATATTGCAGCTTTCTAGTAATCAGTGAAGTTGATAAATCATACCAAGATTTATTACCTGGCTCTGAATAAATAAAATAAAAGAATAAAACTTGGTTTCAATGGGCTCTAGAAGTCCCTTAATGTTTGAATCTTTAATTAATTCAATTTATTTGAATCTTTTATGAATAAAGACTAAGATTGTATAATAGATACTGTGGCCCCCATCCTGGTAGAGCTCTGATATGTGGACTGTGTGAAAGTGAGCAAGAAAGAGGGGACCTGCTGCTGCTAAGTCGCTTCAGTCATGTCTGATTCTGTGGGATGAGCCTAAATAGAGACTACAGTTCTGGACTCCTTCCCTTCCCACCATGTAGCCTCACCCTCTGCTCGCTCCTTGATCTGCTATCACTTGGCTTAAACCACCTACCAATCCTCTGAAATAGTCTCTCAAGAATGCCCCTAGTTACTGATACCACAACTCACTTTTTAGTAACAATCTGGTGGACTCAGTACCCTGATAGAAACTCTAACCAAAAAAGAGGGGGGGAAATGAAGAAAAAGTATGGATTGAATGTCTTTTTAAAATCTTAAATTTATCTATGAGTTGAAAAGAAAGTAGGAAATACTGGAGGGAGAAAACCAAAGTGATAAAACTTGGCTTTCACCTTGTGAATATTTGCCAAATTGTGATACATTTTCTGCTCGGTTTCTATGACTTTGAAATTAGAGAATATAGACAGAAGAAAAAACTCAGGGTCTCCTAACTTGGAGAATGTCAAAAGATCTTCCACCATAAAACTGGACCTCAAATGGCTATAATCTCAGGGGAAAGGTGAGAGTGAGCTTGAAACAATTCTATCCAACCACCTACCCCTCAGAGAGTGACTGCAAAGAGAGTTGCCTTGGTTCTGAGCAAAAGGTTAACACCCTTGAGAACTTTCAACCATAATCCAGGCCTCACATGGGTTTTACTTAAATGCATACTGCTCATTTAATCTGAAAAACCTCAAGATGAGAATTTCAAGTGTTTCTGGACTAGAACTAGCAGAAGAAAATACAACTCTTCTTTGTATGAACATGCATTTATCCTGGGTCTCAAATTATTCCTATAGATTAAACTCCAAGAAATACTATCAGCCAAAATCAGAAAACACAGGAATAAATTGCCACAGGAAAAACATAGGACATATCAAACAAGTACACAGTTCAGACGTTGAAATTATCATATAGAATATAAAATAAGTATGTTTATTATGCTTTCAAAAATAATGAAGGAACAATAAAGTAAATAAAGAACAACAGAGTATAAAATGGCCAGTCATATTCGAAAAATAATCAAAAAATTTCTGCAAATGAAAAATGATTGAAAGTTGAAACTCAATAAATGGATTTAATAGATGAGTTTAATTGGACAGTACAATACATCTGAAAACTGCAGCACAG
The DNA here is from genome assembly GCF_000754665.1 of Bison bison bison. Lineage (NCBI taxonomy): Eukaryota > Metazoa > Chordata > Mammalia > Artiodactyla > Bovidae > Bison > Bison bison. Next base: position 20,539,167 of record NW_011494607.1, on the reverse strand, counting down.
AAAGACAGAGACTTAAAAAGAAATTTTTTTTAATGTAGAAACATGGAAGAGAAAATAAGAAAGTCTAACATTTCTCCTGTCTTAATTTATATCAAGCAAGATGAATAAAAAAGATACCAATTCCCTAGTGAAATGACTGTAAATCTGCAAAAAAATTAGACAATCTTAAAACAGAAGGAAGAGATAGGCTGAATTTTAAAGAAAATACAATTATACTGATAGCAGACTTTTCAATGGCACCAATACAAGCCAGAAGCAAGTGGCATGCTTTCAACATATTGAGAAAAAAATGCAAACATCAGTCTAGAATCCTAAATCAAGTAAAAATATCTTACCAAAGAAAAGGACAAATAAGCCACTATTATATAATGAAAACATGAGGGTTTGCTTATCTATAGAAACTTACTATAGTTAAACATAAATGATACACATTAGCCAATAGGAAATTGATTCTTAGATCAGAAAAAAAAAATGATCTGAGTAACAAGAATAAATAAGATTGAGAAGCAAGAGAAAATGAAGAGAGACACACTGGTAAGTATTTGGATAAATCTAAATATATATAAATATATAGATTTCCTGGTGGCTCAGACAGTAAAACATCTGCCTGCAATGCAGGACCCTGGTTTGATCCCTGGGATGGAAAGATCCCCTGGAGAAGGAAAGGCAACCCACTCCAGTACTCTTGCCTAGAAAATTCCATGGATGGAGGAGCCTGGTGGGCTACAGACCAGGAGTCGCAAAGAGTCGGACACGACTGAGAGACTTCACTTTACTTTACTTAAAATATATACTGACTGAATTAAACAATAATAATGTTTAACAATAATAATCAAACAATAATAATGTTAGCAGCAGCAGCAGTGGGATAAAAAGATAAACTAAAATAGATGACAATAACATAAAATTAGGAAAAAAGTAACTGAATTTAAGGATTTTAAGGCCCTTATTTTTTTTTTTTTTTTTTGAGGGGGAGCGTAAAACTGATTAAATTTAGACTTGAAAAATATGCATGCTAAATTTTCTGGGATAATCATTTTAAAGTAATAAACTAATCCAAAAAAAAGCAAGAATCAAGAAAAAATACAGAATAAGCAAGGTAATAAAAAAATACGGCTGTAGAAATAAAATCAAATACTTTAATAATTGCAATAAATATAAATGAAAAAATGTTCCACTTAAGACAAATATCATGACTAATTTATTGGATGTCTATCTTGGCTCTCTTAAAGAACATCTAAGATACAAAAAAGAAAAAAGATACAGAATTCAGATATATTGAAAGACAAATGATGGAAAAAGATAGGTCACTCAAACACTAACCAAAAGAAATTGGTGTCCCTCTCTTATTATAACACAAAATAGATTTAAACTCAAAAAAAAATTTTTTAAGATAAAAGGTCACTACTTAGTAAGATTCAGAAACACATAAAAATTCAGAAAATATATTAAAACATATAAATATATAATTACAAAACTTTATATATTTAAAATATATAAAAATCCTGAAAAAACAGAGACATTGTCTTTACATATAACGAGAAAAAATCAAGGCAATTACAGGAAAAATTAAGCAGACAAGTAAGTCTAAATAAGTCTAGTAGAGATACTGAAAACTTTAATTCATGTAATTAATAAGCTTTATATACATAAACATAATAAATAACTAGATTCATCATTTGCAGAATACATATTAATTTCAAGCTCACAGAGAACAATTACAAAATTTATCAAATAAATGTAATGCTAGTCTCAATAAATTTCAAAGAGCTGGGATTATAACCACTACATTTTCTGTAAAATCTGTGAAATCTTCAATATGTACCTCTAAATTATAAAGACTTTTTTCACCATAACTACATCACTATTTTGTATTTTAAACATTAATTAAAATCTTAAACTATCCAGGAGAGATCAAGCATCCAACTGCCTCATATTTTCCATATATGTAAAATTATTTATACTTATAATTCCTTTATGTGACTCAAGAGCCACAGACGTTTAGTACATTGTGGTAAATTGATACAGCTCTGAAGTCTTTTTTAATCTCAGATAGTTCTTCCATATTTTGCAATTTATTAATTGAAGAAAATGGGTTGGCTGTCTAGCAGAGTGCCCCACATTCCGAATAATTCTGATTGCATCTTTGTTGTATCATTAACATGATCCTCTGGCTTCCAGGGCTTCCCTGGTAGCTCAGAGGTTAAAGCGTCTGCCTGCAATGTGGGAGACCTGGGTTCGATCCCTGGGTTGGGAAGATCCCCTGGAGAAGGAAAAGGCAACCCACTCCAGTATTCTTGCCTGGAGAATCCCATGGACGGAGGAGCCTGGTAGACTGCAGTCCATGAGGTCGCAAAGAGTCGGATACGACTGAGCGAATTCACTTTCACTTTCTGGCTTCCATATTTGCTGTGGAGGAGCCTGGTAGACTGCAGTCCATGAGGTCGCAAAGAGTCGGATAGGACTGAGCGAATTCACTTTCACTTTCTGGCTTCCATATTTGCTGTAACTGGGTAATTGGATCTAAAAACAATAAGAACCAAGTGTTTATTCCCCCAGGACTACCTCATAAGTTGTGTTTTATTCTTCACTCAAAGGATGTATAATATTGGTTTGTCCCTCTTATTGTAATGTAAGCAGTCGATGAGTATCAGTGCTTAAATCCACTAATCGATTAAAAATCGGTAAATTGCCTGACTAGTGTCTAAACATCTTATTCACCTTTCATGTCTGAATGTAATACACTCCTCTTTAAGGGCACTCTTCCCTCACTTTTCCCATCAGTCTCTACTTCCATATAGACGATATCATACTGTTTACCTCGCATTGCTGTTACTTGTTAAAATGAGTATCTGCCCCGAAAACATGGAAGTCTAATGTGGTGGGGAACCACATCTGCTTATTTACTATCAAATCCTCAAATCCTTGCATAATATCTGACATACAGTCAATATATAAAAAGTGAAGAAAGAGAGAAAGAAAGGGAAAGGAAGGGAGGAAGCAGAGGAGAGAAAAAGGGAGAAAGACATTTCAAAAGGTTGGTGATTGGAATGGATCGCAAAACATGACCACTGACAAAAGACTACATTCGTGCATGAACATAATAGAAGCAGAAAATGGGAGCAGATACAAGGTTACCTGGATTTATTCTTTTGCTAGAATTAGGCCATTTAACAAGCATGTCTCAGCAACTTTCAGACATAGATTGATGGATTTAAAGTTCTAAGTTCCCTCAGAAGAGATAAGAATAGTACAGAAAATAATGCATTATTCTCGGAAAGCTGAGATACTAAGAAATACTCTGGAAGACCTATAGTGATTGAACTGAAAAAACAAAAACCAAACGATAATGGGCAGAAATGTCAGAAATGTTTTGCCTAATGTCCTTTCCACACTCCCCACTATGCTGGCTTCCTTTTTGATAAGTATTTTCAGCTTGGAGAAAAAAATAAAAAACTTCTCTCTTCTCCTATCCCTGCCTTATACCCTGAAATAGAGATATTTGCACTCGTTCTGAGAATGGAATGTAACTAGGAGTGACTAGTAGCTTGTGTTCCTGTAGGTAAGAAGCTAACTCTATTGTACCTGGGTATCATGTTTTATTGGAAATGTGAACAAACAATGGATAAGAAAAACAAATAAAATAACCCTCCTTATTTATATAGAAGGAAGTAAAATGTCATGTTTCCATAATAATTATCTTTGTTGATAAAAAACTTGGCCCTTATGATCCTTTAAAATTCAGATGTCCAGGAAGATTTTTTTTTCCCATTTAATTTTATTTCCATCTTTATTGAGATATAACTGACATACAACAGATATGTTTTGACATCACAGTCAATAAAACAAGATACGCAATTCATGGTGGAGAAGATCCTTAGGATGGACAGAGGTCCCACCTCACCATTCTGACTGCACTTTGGGTATATCATCAACAAACTCTATTAAACTGAAATTTTCTGACAATCTCATTTCACGTACTCCTTTAGGGCAGGGGTAAAGTTGCTTTCATCATTATATTCCTGTACTGTAGCACATGCATGCATAACATATGTGTTATGGATTTTTTGAACAGTGGCAACAAGATGGTCCCATGTAAAATGACACATATGCTTCCCTTCATGTAATTATCACCTAAAGTAGTCCTCTAACACAGTGAGAGACACTATGCAATCTGCTGTTACAGTAAAAGAATAAACCCAGCAATCTTAACAAGAAAATTTTCCTTATGCAAGTTTCATTTCCACTGAAATTAAACTTCAACTGATGCCACTGATATGTAATGCTGATGCCTCATGCCAGGTAGAGTTCTCGATACAGAAAAACAGTGGATATGATGGTTCATGTTCATATTTGAATACAGATATCCTCTCTAAGTGCTGAGCTTTTATATACTCCTCCCTTCCTTTCTTGGCAAGGTTATCTCATCTCCTCAAAACACTTTCAAACATTGAAGTTAATAATGTAATATGACGTAATATAATGCCCTCAAGCAATCCCACAGTGTCTGAAAGACAGGTTTATAACACAATAAAAGAGTCCCTGCAATAACTTCAGGACTCTATATCAAATATAATCCATTTGTCCTATGTATCTGTTTCTCAGATTTCATGAGAAACAGACTTTCAACATCACTATAAAAATAACCCTGTTCTCATTGAGAATATTTTGCAGTGGAAAATAAATAATGTTTTCCTGTGAACTGATTTTGGGGGGTTGCTTTTAAATGAACAACTGGGAGGGCTGGAATGTGGGGATGTGTTTGTTTGTTTGTTTTTAATGGATTTTAAGTATTTGAAATTTTACACAAGTTAAAACAAATGAAATAACTCATTCATATATTGAAGTAGAAGTATGGGATACAAACTAGGGAAGATATGACTAATGTGTCTTGGTCAAATCGAAGCATATTAAGAAAATATAAGAAGATATATATCATTTCTTTTATCCCATTCTACTGACATTTCTCAATGAAATAGAATTTGTTTATGTATGGATCCCAACCAGATCCAGTTTTTTTTGTTGTTGTTGTTTGTTTTTGCTTAACATTTTAGAAAGCGGTACAGCTTTGACAGAATACTCTTTTTATCCTAGGAGGAAAGGTCTCAAGTGTAACCTTGTCAGGACTTTTTCTTTAGTCACAATTTTAAGAGCCCAGCAAAATTTGCACCCTCTCCCTACAGAGGTTGCCTATGTGGGCTAATTACAAAACTGAACCCCAAATCTAGTATCATGAAGTCTGATTTTTGAGACTCTAATGATTATTACTGGGAGTTTACTGCAAGTCTGGAAAAATCAACAACTTTATCATTTCAACTCTTTTGGGAGAGGCTCAGGCAAAGGAGAAAAGGAAAGATATACCCATTTGAGTACAGAGATCCAAAGAATAGCAAGCAAAGATAAGAAAGCCTTCCTCAGCGATCAATGCAAAGAAATAGAGGAAAACAACAGAATGGGAAAGACTAGAGATCTCTTCAAGAAAATTAGAGATACCAAGGGAACATTTCATGCAAAGATGGGCTCGATAAAGGACAGAAGTGTTATGGACCTAACAGAAGCAGAAGATATTAAGAGGTGGCAAGAATACACAAAAAATCTATATGAAAAAGATCTTCATGACCCAGATAACTATGATGGTGATCATCCACCCAGAGCAAGAAATCCTGGAATGCAAAGTCAACTGGGCCTTAGGAAGCATCACTATGAACAAAGATAGTGAAGATGATGGATCCAGTTGAGCTATTTCAAATCCTGAAAGATGATGCTGTGAAAGTGCTGCACTCAATATGCCAGCAAATTTGAAAAACTCAGCAGTGGCCACAGGACTGGAAAAGATCAGTTTTCATTCCAATCCCAAAGAAAGGCAATGCCAAAGAATGCTCAAACTACCGCAAAACTGCACTCATCTCACACGCTAGCAAAGTAATGCTCAAAATTCTCCAAGCCAGAGTTCAGCAATATGTGAACCGTGAACTTCCAGGTGCTCAGCTGGTTTTAGAAAAGGCAGAGGAAGCAGAGATCAAATTGCTAACATCCACTGGATGATTGAAAAAGCAAGAGAGTTCCAGAAAAACATCTATTTCTGCTTCATTGACTATGCCAAAGCCTTTGACTGTGTGGATCACAACAAAACTGTGAAAAAGTCTTAAAGAGATGGGAATACCAGACCACCAGACCTGCCTCCTGAGAAATCTGTATACAGGTCAAGAAGTAACAGTTAGAACTGGACATGGAACAACAGACTGGTTCCAAATAGGGAAAGGAGTACATCAAGTCTGTATATTGTCACTGTGCTTATTTAACTTATATGCAGAGTACATCATGAGAAATGCAGGGCTGGATGAAGCACAAGCTGGAATCAATATTGCTAGGAGGAATATCAATAACCTCAGATACTCAGATGATACTACCCTTATGGCAGAAAGCAAAGAAGAACTAAAGAGCCTCTTGATGAAAGTGAAAGAGGAGACTGAAACAGTTGGCTTAAAACTTAACTTTCAGAAAACCAAGATCATGGCGTCCGGTCCCATCACTTCATGGCAAATAAATGGGGAAACAATGGAAACAGTGAGAGCCTTTATTTTGGGGGGCTCCAAAATCACTGCAGATTGTGACTGTAGCCATGAAATTAAAAGATGCTTACTCCTTAGAAGAAAAGTTAAGACCAATTTAGACAGCATATTAAAAAGCAGAGACATTACTTTAGCAACAAAGGTCCATCTCCCAAAGCTATGGTTTTCCCAGTAGTCATGCATGGATGTGAGAGTTGAACTATAAAGAAAGCTGAGCACCAAAGAATTGATGCTTTTGAACTGTGGTGTTGGAGAAAACTCTTGAGAGTCCCTTAGATTGCAAGATCAAGCCAGTCAATCCTAAAGGAAATCAGTCCTGGGTGTTCACTGGAAGGACTGATGTTGAAGCTGAAACTCCAATACTTTGGCCACCTGATGTGAAGAACTGACTCATTTGAAAAGACCCTGATGCTGGGAAAGATTGAAGGCAGGAGAAGAAGGGGACAACAGAGGATGAGATGGTTGGATGGCATCACCGATTAAATGGACATGAGTTTGAGCAAGCTCGAGGAGTTGGTGATGAACAGGGAGGCCTGGCGTGGTGCATTCCATGGGGTTGATTGAGTCAGACACGACTGAGCGACTGAAGTGAACTGAAGTCAGGCACTGTCCTAGGTGAGCATGGTGTCTAAAATGTGGAATGTTATCCCTGCCCTCAAGTAGCATAGAGTGAGACTTGGCATGGCTTTGAGTAGTTTATGAGCATTAAAGGAAGGAGTATACTTCAGGGCAGTTGTGCACATGGGGTTAAAGGGTATAGACACTGAATCCTAGACAGGGTCCAGATACTAAGTTGCTTATTTTCAAAGGAGTTTCTGCTTCTTTTTTTTTTTTTTTTAATGTGGACCATTTTTTAAATTGTTATTGGATTAGTTATAATATTGCTTCTGTTTTATGTTTTAGAAGCCGGTAGGATTTTAGTTTCCTGACCAGAGATTGAACTTGCACCCCATGCACTGGAAGGCAGAGTCTTAACCACCAGACCACCAGGGAAGTCCCAGTTTAGCTTCTTAAAGCCTCAGTTTCCTTAACTATAAAATGGAGCTAGTGATGCTTACCTCATGGGGCTATTTGAGAGATCAAATTGGATAACGTATACAAAATGCTTAGCACCGTGACTGGCATGTGAAAAATAAAATAAGAGTTAACATAATGCCAAGAAACAATAACTAATTAGTGTGTGTAGAAAGAATAAAATATTTTTACACTCTTTGACTTTCTTCCCAATGAAAACCTTTTATTTTCTGTAATATCCACAGGTAAGAATTTTTGGCTTGACTGTCATACTCACTTTCTGTAGATGGTAATCCTGGATTTTTCTTCTCTAATTTGTACTATACTTTGATCCTTTTTCAAAGGAGGTCTATTTGAGGTTGACTCTTTGGATTTTCTCTGTACAGCATACTTACAAACTACAGAAATGAATTTAGGCTTGTTAGGTATGAGCTGAAGGAGTACTGAGGGATCCTGGATAGGATGAATCTACTTTTCTTAGTATCACGTAAGTTTCATGGATTCTACTGTCAAGTGGGGCATAAATAATTTGTGAATCCAGTCTCACTAGGTCTAGATTATACTGAGTGGCCCTGTTGGGACAAGATTAATGCTTGGTTGCTTCAAGTAGGTTTCTTTTTTTTAATGCTATTACACTTCCTATAATGCCTTTTGCTAACAGTTACAGTTTCCATAACATGTAGCACTGTTAATTTTACTATTTTGTCTGTATTTTTAATAATGGCATTTAATTCATTTTTAATAGACCCAATTTGACTAGCTTCTATCACATGAGAATAAACACTGCAGCAAAATGACAGTGAACGTGTTACATTAAAAATTTCATGTGGCCTTTTGCATGTCCTCTGGTCTTTGTGCTTTTAAAGCTAGAGGGGTAAATGCTAAAATTACTGCACGAATTAAAACTTTGCCACATCAATTTCATGGTGGTACTAATAGGTTGGCAGGATAGATTTCAGATTATGGTGATAAAAAATGCTTAATTTCTGAGCAAAACAATAAAATTCAAAAACATAACATTCCTTTGTGAGGAGGAGTTGCTCTTGAGTGAGTTCAATTAACAAAAAATGCCAACTGATTACTCCAAGAACACTGAAAATTAGACATCGCCAGAAGGAACGTGTAAAAGGCTTTCTGATGGCTTGGATTAGAGACAACTGTTCCCACAAAGCCTATCAGAGATAAATGAAATAAATGGAAGGAAGACGCAGACGCGGTCTTTGTTCCAATAACTGCTGAATGTCATATTGGAATTCTCAACACAAAACCCAATGGCTGGCAAGATCATCTGTATGCAAATGCAGAGTGAGTGACCCCTTCCAGCTCAGCAGCTATTTTGAGATAATCGAAATCTATACTATATAGGAAAGTAGTTTCTCTCCAGAACTATGTTGCCTTTTCAAGAAACCTGAAAAATTCTATGGGAGGCCTTAATCCTAAAATGTTACTTTTATAGTTTAATAGATATATACCATTCTTTTAACTGTCCAGCATCTGAAACCCCTTCCTATAACTGGTAAAAGGCAACTCTTCATCTTTCTCTGAAAATCCTAGCAGGTGAGAGACTGCCTCTGTCTGCCACAGACAGGTAGGACAGGTGACCCAGCCTTGGTCAATCTGATGATTCTGCCTGAATTGTGAGCAAGTGAAAGAAAGAAACAGGGACAGGTTGGAATTCATTCCAAGAGGTGTCTCCCAGTGCCAGTAGCAGCATCCGCTGTCTGGGGTGGTGGCCAGGGGAGGCGTGGTAGTCAGCAGAGTTCAGGGGGAATGTCCTCACCAGGCTATTTCTGCAGCATGACCTTGGCCTTGGTTCCTCCTGCTTGAACCTGCATTCCTGCAATTTACACGGTCTCTAGGCATCTCAGCAAACAAGTGAGCTTTCTGATAGCTTGCCAGCAGCTCTCTCTTTGCTGAAGTTAAAGAGAATCAGCTTCCGATGCTTACAACAAAGAACACTAACTGATAAAAAGAGGGTTTACTTATTGTTAAGTGCTGTCAGCGCTGCTCCAGTAGTTTTGTTCTAAGTATGAACAAAACTTTACCCAGTCTTTCATGTGACTATTTGTATAATAAATAGCCTCATAATTCAAAGTCACCAGTTTAAAATATCACTTTAGAGATAGATTAGTCAGAATTATTCAAAATTAATATTGTGGTTGTGTTATATGTCATATAGTAGGCATAACAGAAGATTAGCTACTAAAAATCATGGAAACGAATACTTTCAGCTCTTAAAGCTTTGTTTATAGAGACTAAACAGAAAAATTCACAAATGTCCAACTGTATGTAAGTAAAAATGTCACTTGAGAAACCCATCACTAGCAAAAAACTTTAGGAGGCAGCATAGTATAATTATTAAGACTAGGGACCTGGATTTCAAGTCCTTTTTAAAAAAATATTTATTTGAGTTTTCCAGGGCTTTGTTGGATCTTTGGTTGTACCATGCAGGATCTAGTTCCCTGGCCAGGGATCAAACCTAGACCCTCTGCATTGGGAGCAGAGTCTCAGCCACTGGACCAACACGGAAGCCCCTGGGTTTTAATTCTAATTTGCCACTTTCTAGTCATGTGATTTTAAGTGTTCTACATCACACCCTTCTTCTTTATGCAATGTGTGTTCTGATACCACTGAGTTCACAGGACTAACATGAGAGTTAATCTCAGAATCTGGGAGCACAATACTAACACATAAGAAGAGCTTACAAATGATGGAGGCCTATATGTCAGTAAGTCTATTATCTGATGATACATTTGTCCCCACTTATATGTGTGGCCCCAAAGCACCACTCATCACCACAAGCCTCTCCTGTATTCCCCCATGTAGATTTGTTGGAATTTATGTTGGAAAGGTTAACACAGATCGGATTATCATTCTCTCCCCTGGTCTTTCAGGGATTTCACCAAAAGACCCAGTCATTCCCCCTAGGTATCAGACCCTGGAATCTCCCGGTGGCAGTGGTGCTGTCGGCATGGTTGTTTTCCGGCCTCTGTCACATTAAATGAAAGGAAAAGCAAAACACAAAACCTCAACTCTGCCTTGAAAACAGTATCAGGAAGTTTATTACAAGATGCAACACCCTCATCATTTAGACAAGGAGAGAAGCAACAGAGAAGCACCACTGGATTCCCCCGGCTTCTTCCAGACGATGTTTTCCTCCTATTCCTCCTCCATTGCTGCATTGCCCAGCCCTACCCCCATTCCTCACCTTAGACCTGGAATTGACTGAAGACAGAAGCATCCTGAAGGTTCAAATTATTGACTTGAAAGTAGGGTTGACAGTCCAAAGCTGCCCATTGCTAAAGGGCTGACCCACTGCATGCTGGCCCATCCAGCCTTCATTCCCTTCCCTGAACAAGCCACCAAATTCCCGCTGTAGGACCTCCGTGTCAGCTTTCCTGCAGCACAAACCACCTTCAACCCTCACATCATTTCCTAGTTATGTCCTGAGTCAGTTCTCAGCTTAGATGTCACCATTACCCAAGGACTCTCAATCCCATCACTCTGCTTTATTTTCTACAAAGCTGCTTTCTGGAAAAAATTTGGCATGTTTGCTTCTCTCTCCCCCAGGTACCAGTGAAATTAAGCTCAATGCAAGCAAGAACCAATCCAGCTCTGTAGATGTTCCCAGTGCCTTAAGCCACATTTGACATGTTGAAATTATGCAGTAAATACCAGTTACCTGCCTGCCTGACTGAAGCAATGGATGCTTGGTCTGCTTTGGAAACCCAAAAAGATAATGGTCTCTCCCATCTACACCTCATTCCTCTTTCTGAAAGTTCCTCTCACTTCTTGAGTAGGTGCCAGAAAGAAAGAAAAAAAAAATGGCTCCACAGTTGCCAGCAATTTCTGGTTTGGCTAATAAAAGGGGCTTACAAGTGAGTGTGTACAGGGAGCCCAGCCTGGCACTCTGT
>NW_011494607.1:20523025-20527567 GCF_000754665.1 Bison bison bison | reverse complement strand
ATATAATTATATATTATTAAATATATAATTTTATATATATATATATAATTATGGCTGATTCACATTGTTGTACAGAAAAACCAACACAACATTGTAAAGCCATTATCCTCCAATAAAAAAAAAAAAAGTGTATAGAGTCTGCCATTTTTCCAAACATCAGCCTGGACTTTCTTTTGCCAACAGGGTCTTCTGTGCTCCTCTCTGGACTAAGAAACCAGCCATCCAGTGCTGTCCCCCTAGATCAGACCATCAGCAGACACCCTCGTGTGGTAACACCACACCCAAGGTCAGGACAAAACATTTCCTTAGTGCACATCAAGGTATCAGAAGTACCTGAGGACAATTTCACGGCAGGTTTCCAGCTCCCCACACCAGAGGGTGAGGAGGCAGCTCATTAACCAAATTTGAATGTAAGTGCAAAATGCCATATTTTCACAGGAGGAAGTAGATGTGTTTTCTACAAAGAATTCCAGTATAATTTCTTACTCAGTCTTTTAATTCCTAAATGCAGGGGGGAGAAACAACTAAATAATAAGCCTGTTAGAACACACACAGAAGAAGCTCTGTTTAACCCTAAGCTATTTAACATCTCAGTGGTTTTGTAAGCACCAGAGTCTTATTAAATCTTATGTGTGTCTGTGTGTGGGTAAGGCACGGGGTGGCCCAGGAATGATCGCTGCCACCCTGACGGTCACACTGAATAAGCTGTGGAAAGACGGAAATGAGGAGGCGAGCAACAGTGACATCTAGTGTGGGGAAGCAATGCCAGTATGTCACTACAAACTCCAGGTCTTCCCCTAGCAAAAGGGAAGACCTAACAGAAGCAGGTGGCAAATTAGGGTCGGAAGAATAATGCTGAGGGCAAATATGCAACCAGAATGCAGATATAATGGACGACTATAGAAAAAGAGGGATCTTCCCTGGTGGCTCAGACGGTAAAGAATCTGCCTGCAATGCAGGAGACCTGGGTTTGATCCCTGGGTCAGGAAGATCCCCTAGAGAAGGAAATGGCTACCCACTGTAGCATCCTTGCCTAGAGAATTCCATGGACAGAGGAGCCTGGTGGGCTACAGTCCATGGAGTCTCAAAGAGTTGGATACGACTGAATGACTGTAACATACACACATAGAAAAAAATCTACTCACGTAACATTGCCACCAAATTCTCTCCCCAACTCTACATTGTTAGGCATTTTCTCATCCCACAAAGTCCCTAAGGTGATCTAATCTCCCATCTCTGCTTCCCCCCACCCATCCCAAACCCTCCCACTTGTGACCCCTGGAGCCATCCAGCCCCCTCATCCTCAGGCTCTTCTTGCAACACTCCACCTCTTGTTAAAAATCTCTGTTTGGAGAACACCTGCTCTGAATCCCTGTTAAGGAAACGCTCTTTTATTTATCTTACCCTGTGCTCCTCCCCAGCAACTTTCACTTCCCCTCACTCATCTCTTCCTGACTCTTAACAAAAATCCTTGCTCCTTTGAGCTCCTGCTAACCAGATATATCACTCTATCCCCACACTGGTTGCAATCATCTGCCAAAGCCCTACTCATGCACAATCATTTATTGACTATTTTAACTCTTAGCTCACAACTTTCCCTCAACCACACACTTATCATCATTTTCAGTGTCAGCACTTACTTCATCTTCCATCAGTCCCCTCCTACATTTGCTGCCCTCCTACCCAGCCCAGGTACTCAAGATCCAATATTTATTCCCTGCCTTGCAAATACTCTCAATTCCCTTACTCCTTTCTCCCTCCATTAAACTGATGGATAAGCTGGCTTATCTATGCCTACAGATAAGCAGCTGAACATTCCTCAAGAAAAATTACTCAACCCAGCTGACCGGTTTCACTTTAAATTCATGACCACAGACAGGTGGGTGCTCACTAATGCCTGACAGTCCTACCATGTTTCTCTCAAGGAGTATTACTTCTAATTCACCAAGAACTATTTCATACATACTTCATCCTCCCTCTAGTATGAGGGCTTCGCCTCATTACTCTTTGAAAATAAGAAAGTCAATGATCTGCTTCATCTTCTCAGCATGTGCACAATTTTTCCTTCTTGCTTCCTATCAAGTCCTGGTCCCTCCTTGTGTGATCAGGTTCCCACCCTCTAGCTGGTGGATGTCACTGCTTTAGTCAATTCCTCCCTGTTCTATGTTAGCATTTCCCCTCTGTACGAAAGCAGTGCTATCTTTATACAAATATGCTGCAGTATCATGGATCTAAAAAAAAAACCCAAAAAACAAAAAACACCAAAACTCTCTCAATCCCAAAATATTCTGTTACCTCCTTCATAGCTGAATTCCTCTAAAGAAGCACTACCTGTGCTGCCTCCACTCTCTCACTTCCCTTTCACTCTTCAACCCACTTCAGTCTGGTTTCTGCCCCCACCATTCTGGTGAACACCTCTTTTTCCCAAAGCTCTCAGGAGCATTCATCAGAGGTGACAATTCCATCCCCCCACTGAGCATGGGACTCTATACTCTTTGAGTTTTCTTCTACCTCCCTGGTCACTCCTTCTCAATCTCCTCTTGAGATTTCCTCTCCCCCAAACTCAACCTATAAATGTTGGTGATTCTCCACACTCTGTCCTGGCTCAAGTTTCTTTCCCACCTTATGGGATCTTGTGTATTTTGACTTAAAATACTATTCATGGGTGCTGCCCTGCAAATAGGTTCATCATGAACCCAGGTCTCTCGTATTGCAGGCAGACTCTTTCTTATCTGAGCCACAACGGAAGGCCACCATCTTTCGACATTCCATATATAAGCACTAATGTACGATATTTGTTTTTCTCTCTCTGACTTACTCCACACTGTATATAGGCTCTCGGTTCATATATGTCATTAGAACTGACTTGTGGACACAGTGAGGGGAGGAAAGGGTGGGATGAATTGAGAGAGTAGCATTGAAACCTACACATTATCATGGGAATTTGCTGTATGATGCAAGGAGCTCAAACCCAGTGCTCTGTGACAACCTAGAAGGGTGGGATGGGGTGGGAGGTTGAAGGGAGGTTCAAGGTTGGGGTGGGGGACGTGTGTGTGTGTTAGTCTCTCAGTCGTGTCCAACTCTTTGTTATCCCATGGACTGTAGCCCATCAGGTTCCTCTGTCCATGGGATTCTCTAGGCAAGAATACTGGAATGGTTTACCATTTCCTTCTCCTGGGTATCTTCCCCACCCAGGGACTGAAGCTGAGTCTCCTGCATCGCAGGCAGATTCTTTACCATCTGAGCCACCAGGGAATCCGGGACATCTGCATATCTATGGCTAATTCATGTTGATATATGGCAGAAACCAACACAACATTGTAAAGCAATTATCCTCTGATTAAAAATAAATTTTAAAAAAGAAAAAAAAATACTATTCATATGTTTTTCTCCTGGAAACTTAGGTTTCCAGCATGAATCTTTACTGAGAACCCCATGCTCATATATCCAGCTGCTTTTTAATATTTGTCATATCCATTTAATACTTGGATATTTCACAGAAATCTCAATCTTAATGTGTCTAAAGCTAAACATTTATCCTCTCAGTGTCGCCCCTCCTTCTTTCTTTCTGATCGCAATAAACAGCAATAATACACAACCCATCATTCTTCCTTTCCTTCCCTCCCCATATCTAAGTATTAATAGCAATGTCTGTATGCTTTTATGGAGAAGGAAATGGCAACCTACTCCAGTGTTCTTGCCTGGAGAATCCCAGGGATAGGGGAGTCTGGTGGGCTGCCGTCTACGGGGTCACACAGAGTTGGACACGACTGAAGCGACTTAGCAGGTGTGCTTTTATCCTTAGTGTATACCTTGAGTTACACCACTTCTTCCATTTTTATTGCAATCACCCTATTAATGGCCACCATTATCTCTCAGGAGGTTTCTGCAAAAGCCTCCAAAATTAGTCAAGATAGGTAACGCTGTTGCTGCAATCAATCATGACATCTGAGTGACGGAGAAGAGAAAAGAACTAGAAATAATCGGTATACAGCACTAATGACTAAAGACTGGTTCCAAATAGGAAAAGGAGTACGTCAAGGCTGTATATTGTCACCCTGTTTATTTAACTTATATGCAGAGTACATCATGAGAAACGCTGGACTGGAAGAAACACAAGCTGGAATCAAGATTGCCAGGAGAAATATCAATAACCTCAGATATGCAGATGATATCACCCTTATGGCAGAAAGTGAAGAGGAACTAAAAAGCCTCTTGATGAAGGTGAAAGTGGAGAGTGAAAAAGTTGGCTTAAAGCTCAACATTCAGAAAACAAAGATCATGGCATCCGGTTCCATCACTTCATGGGAAATAGATGGGGAAACAGTGGAAACAGTGTCAGACTATTTTTCTGGGCTCCAAAATCACTGCAGATGGTGACTGCAGCCATGAAATTAAAAGACGCTTACTCCTTGGAAGGAAAGTTATGACCAACCTAGATAGCATATTCAAAAGCAGAGACATTACTTTGCCAACAAAGGTTCGTCTAGTCAAGGCTATGGTTTTTCCTGTGGTCATGTACAGATGTGAGAGTTGGACTGT
>NW_011494607.1:20518341-20522925 GCF_000754665.1 Bison bison bison | reverse complement strand
GGAATGATGCTAAAGCTGAAACTCCAATACTTTGGCCACCTCATGCAAAGAGTTGACTCATTGGAAAAGACTCTGATGCTGGGAGGGATTGGGGGCAGGAGGAGAAGGGGACGCCAGAGGATGAGATGGCTGGATGGCATCACTGACTCGATGGACATGAGTCTCAGTGAACTCCGGGAGTTGGTGATGGACAGGGAGGCCTGGCGTGCTGCGATTCATGGGGTCGCAAAGAGTAGGACATGACTGAGCGACTGATCTGATCTGACTAATGACTACCACTCTCTGCCCCTCCTGTAATCAAATATTCTATTCATCATCTTTCGCACAGACCCTGGGCTTATCCATCATGCTATGGAAGCTACTCAGCATTGCACCTGGCCCCAGTATCAAGCTCAGTGTTTAGCATTTCCTGGTGATGTATAATAAGCTCGAAACACTAAAAAGTTTAAAAATGAACTGTCTTCACTATATATTCCCTGCATACAGTAGTGGAACAGGAACAGAGTAAGTGCAATAAACACTCTCATTCAGAGAGCAAAAGAATGGGAAAACACAAAGTAGTCAATATTCCACAGTAATTGTGAAATCCCACCTGGGGCTGGAGAATGTTCTTTGATGAGGCCCAGATTCTTGTCCTGGAGAAGAATTTCACATTCTCCACCCTCCCTTCTTTCCTTTACTAAAATTTTAGCTGGATTGAAATAAGCAACTCTATTGATTACTGCTGTATATAGAACACCAAGCTCAGTGCCAGAATTATGTATAGTAGTAGGTGCTAGTAAATAGTTGTTAAATGAATAATTAAATGAACCTTACCTAAGTTTCGATGATGATTCTGCTTTCAGCTGCACATTCTACTCTCTTAATTTTCACTTTTTTCTTATTATTTTTTTCTTGGTAAAAATGCTGTGCTCCCAGTCTAAGTGGCTTCCAATTCTAGTTTTCTATTTCCTTCTCTGTATATCCTTACTTTCCTCTCTCAAGTACTTTTTGAGTCCTGACAAGGTGCTGAATTCTAACTAATATTCTTCATTTGTTTTCCTAAAACATTATCCTAGCCTTCTCTCTTTTTCTGATGCCAAATTCTATGACTTTATTTAGTTAAAAATGACACACCAAGAAACAGCAACTGAAGAGCCAAACTGCATAAAATAGCCAATCTTCGAAACAAGGTCTCGCCCACTGCAGAGTCCTCAGTGTTGATCACTGGGTCCTGTGGAGCCCAGAGGCCACTGGGTAAGGACTAGCACATATCCCCGTGGTCCCGATTCCACTGTGTCCTGAGAGTGGCACATTTCAGATGTTCCTCCCCAGGGCGTGAGTGCGTGCTAAGTCGCTCAGTCGTGTCCGACTCTTTGCGACCCTATGGACGGTAGCCCATCAGGCTTCTCTGTCCGTGGGATTCTCTAAGCAATAATACTGGAGTGGGTTGCCATGGCCTTCTGCAGGACATCTTCCCAACCCAGGGATGGAAATCGTGTTGCTTAGGTCTGCCTGCATTAACAGGCGGGTTCTTTACCACTAGCGCCACCTGCAGGGCTGGTACAAACTAGAGCAGTGGTTTTCAATCTTAGCCGCACAATAGAATGAGTTGCAGTTTTTGAAACTCAGCCCAGTAGGTGAGTCTTAGGGGAAAGGAGGGGGGAACCGAAGAATCAGTAATGTATATAACTCCGCATGTTACCCCAGTGTGTAGCCAAAACTGAGAACCACTTTTCCAGAGTGAGCTTTCTCTCTTTCTCCTTCTTTCCTCCATAGCTCTGAACCCTAACACTGATTGCTCAACCTATGGATCCACCATCATTGCAAACAGCAAATCAACAAGTATTGAATTCCCTAAGTACTCACATCTGTGACTAATTTTACTTCCTCCTCACTCTTTTTCCCCCCTCCCAGCTGTATTTCTCCATCTCTATTCATGGCACTAAATTCTTGATTTTAACAATTGCACTTTAATTTCCTTTTAAATCTGTTTCCATGTCGTCTCTCCTCAATTGCAAAACTTTACTTAAAATTTCAACTAAATCTTCTACATTTTCTCATTCAGCACGTGTGCTGATTTTCTCTAGCTTTCATTTCTTCTCATCCACCTGTCTTTGTTTTGTATTAATCATAAAAGGAGTATATACAGATTTTTAGTGACTCAACATATCCCTGTTATGTACTCTCATCTCTACTGACTCTTGCTTTTTTAATGCAATTGCTGATCATAACATCTTCCTAAAAGTGACATTCTATAAGAAGGATACATTGTTACTTACTGTCTCAATGTCCAAAAAAAGTAATAAAAATGTAAATCACTATTTCGTGTTTTGGTACCAGCCTAGTGGTTAACAAATAGAGTGTATTTGAAAAGAGCAAATGTTTGAAGATCCATAATTTTAACATACACACATCAACACAAAAATATATGAAGAATGAAAACACCCTTCAACATTCCATCATCTTTCTTTAACATATCAAAAGGCTGTGCAAACGTGTGTGTAGAATAGCAAACTCTAGCTGCCTCTGAAGCTGGAGATGGAAGATGGTACTGCTGGCCAGATGCATTTAAACTTCCTCTGTAGATTCTACCACATTCTAAATGGGACAGAGCAAGTCATTGAAAACTGACTGCAGAAGTGTTTTTAGTGCAGAGTATAGTTGGGTCAGATCACAGGTACATGCAGTGGCTGAGTTCAACCACACCCGACTGGAGACAAGAGATTAACGGTAGAAACCATCATGATCAGACAAAGACCATTCACTGATCTGCTTAGCAAATTCCTGTTGATTTCTTAAACCTCCACAGGCACAGGGAATACTACTGGAATTAAGAAAATCAAGGACAAGAGAAAGGTAAATATGCTAAAAAGTGGTACTACAATTCAAAAACTGAGATGTGTACTGAGTGGAAACATGACAGGAAGGAGTGCTTGAGTAAGTCTCCAGATCTACTGGGAATCAGGAGCTAGAGATCACAGAATTACACTAAATATGCAGAAAAATGTTGCAACAAATAATTGACAAATACAAAGTTAGTAGGCCTTTTTGACGAGTAATGAACTTCCTTCCCACCAAAAGAAGCCTGGTCATACCTGAGAGAATGCTGGAAATTTCTTCAACTAGTGGTAAAGACAATCAAGATACCTTATTGAGTACCCCTTCCCTATTCTTCTCTCTGCAGTCCTGGATAAAGCTAGATAAAGATACTAGACAAATAAAATGAGAACTAGCATATAGAAGAGAAAGATATGACAAACTTAGCTTAATACACAGACTTGGAAAGTTTCAAAGGAGAATCACTACTAGCAAAACCAATGAAGTCAAATGGAACAATTTCACTCGCAAAATTTTTCCAAATATACTATCCTAAAACAACATGAAGAACCTCATGATTGAGACCTGTGGCTGCCATACTAACTTGTACAAACACTAGACATTTTCAATCATTTTGTAATAAACTATATCATATAGCAATCCAACCAGCCAATAGACTCCTTTCATCTCAGTACCGACATCACTATTCTAATCATTTTCCTACATGATCTCCTCAGGCTATTTCCCATTGAACTGATTTCTACTCTGGGATCCCTATGTTATAGGCCTCCCCAAAGCTTCTTATTATTTTACAGACTGCATCTCTAATAATGTCTTTGATTATGTTTTAAATACCTTACTCTATAGTATTGCATTGGTTATGTCAGCAGAATGTGATCAGAAAGCCAGATCCCATAATACTGAGGAAGAATGGGTTAACAATTTTTCAGCTGCACTTCTTGCTGGTGAATATGCCACAGATGAATATTTTCAAAATGAACATGAGCAGTTTTAGATGAGTGCTCCTTAAATGTCACTGTGTATTAGTCATGCAAGGATCATTAAGGGGCATGAGAGGAGGTAGACATGCACATTTCATCCGAGACATAGATTCTAGCTGTAGACCGGAACTGTCAGAGTTGCTAGGTTAGACTCTGCTGCTAATGATTATTAATGCAACTGAAGCATTAAATGGTTCATTTTTCTCCATGTACAACAATATTTCCAAAGTATACAGAAAAGAAGAACATTTTCTGCATGAGTCCTTGGGGATGGCAAAGAAGACAAGGTAAATGAACCACTAAAAATTCCAAAATAAATTGATAAATAGGAAATTATCTTCTATTATAATTTAACAATATGTTACTATGCTTATTTATAGGTAGAAAACATATTTCTGCAATGAACCACCTTAGTGGTTCCTTAGTTCTTTAGGAAAACATACATGACTGAGTGTCTTGAATGCTTCTCCTCCTCCTCCTAAGTCGCTTCAGTCGTGTTCGACTCTGTGCAACCCCATAGACAGCAGCCCACCAGGCTCCCCCGTCCCTGGGATTCTCCAGGCAAGAACACTGGAGTGGGTTGCCATTTCCTTCTCCAACGCATGAAAGTGGAAAGTGAAAGTGAAGTCGCTCAGTGGTGTCTGACTGTTAGCGACCCCACGGACTGCAGCCTACCAGGCTCCTCTGTCCGTGGGATTTTCCAGGCAAGAGTACTGGAGTGGGGTGCCATTGCCTTCTCCGTCTTGAATGCTTAAATGCCAGTAAATCTATATGTCTCCTTCCT
>NW_011494607.1:20517476-20518217 GCF_000754665.1 Bison bison bison | reverse complement strand
CTCTTTCACTTTCAATCAAGAGGCTTTTGAGTTCCTCTTCACTTTCTGCCATAAAGGTGTGTCATCTGCATATCTGAGGTAATTGATATTTCTCCCAGGAATCTTGATTGCAGCTTGTGCTTCTTCCAGCCCAGTGTTTCTCATGATGTACTCTGCATAGAAGTTAAATAAGCAGGGTGACAATATACAGTCTTGACATCCTCCTTTTCCTATTTGGAACCAGCCTGTTGTTCCATGTCCAGTTCTAACTGTTGCTTCCTGACCTGCATATAGGCTTCTCAAGAGGCAGATCAGGTGGTCTGGTATCCCCATCTATTTCAGAATTTTCCACAGTTTATTGTGATCCACACAGTCAAAAGCTTTGGCATAGTCAATAAAGCAGAAATAGATGTTTTTCTGGAACGCTCTTGCTTTTTCCATGATCAGGATGGAAATTTGATCTCTGGTTCCTTTGCCTTTTCTAAATCCAGCTTGAACATCTGGAAGTTCACAATTCATATACTGCTGAAGCCTGGCTTGGAGAATTTTGAGCATTACTTTGCTAGCATGTGAGATGAGTGCAATTGTGCAGTAGTTTGAGCATTCTTTGGCATTGCCTTTCTTTGGAATGGGAATGAACACGGACCTTTTCCAGTCCTGTGGCCACTGCTGAGTTTTCCAAATTTGCTGGCATATTGAGTGCAGCACTTTCACAGCATCATCTTTCAGGATTTGAAATAGCTCAGCTGGAATTCCATCACC
>NW_011494607.1:20516158-20517376 GCF_000754665.1 Bison bison bison | reverse complement strand
GTGGGATTTTCCAGGCAAGAGTACTGGAGTGGGGTGCCATTGCCTTCTCCGTCTTGAATGCTTAAATGCCAGTAAATCTATATGTCTCCTTCCTTTTTGATACATCAGATATCAGTCTCTTATAAGTATATAAGTATATATAACTAAACTTCAGTTGATACCTGTGCTTCTTAGATATTTATATGACAAATAGGAAATGCTTCACAATCTCTTTTCAAAACACACTTGGTGACCTATCATTTAGATTTTATTGGGATGTCAATTGTTTGACTCTTGAGGCTGATCAAAGAAGAGATCCTTTGAAACTTGCCAGATTGCCTCTGACAGCACATGTAGACCAAAGGCATTTTTATGTAGGAAGGTAGGGTAGGTCTGCACCAATAATCTGAGTCAAGTCCTAGAAGCCTTTCTAAGAAATAATATCTCTTCTCAGAAGGGAACCCTCCTACACTATTGGTGAGAATGTAAACTGGTGCAGCCACTGTGGAAAGCAGTATGGAAGTTCCTTAAAAAACTAAAAAATATAACTACCATCAGTTCAGTTCAGTTCAGTTGCTCAGTCGTGTCTGACTCTTTGTGACCCCATGAATCGCAGCATGCCAGGCCTCCCTGTCCATCACCATCTCTCAGAGTTCACTCAAACTCACGTCCATCGAGTCGGGGATGCCATCCAGCAATCTCATCCTCTGTCGTCCCCTTTCCCTTCTGCCTCTAATCCCTCCCAGCATCAGAGTCTTTTCCAATGAGTCAACTCTTCGCATGAAGTGCCCAAAGTACTGGAGTTTCAGCTTTAGCATCATTCCTTCCAAAGAAATCCCAGGGCTGATCTCCTTCAGAATGGACTGGTTGGTTCTCCTTGCAGTCCAAGGGACTCTCAAGAGTCTTCTCCAACACCACAGTTCAAAAGCATCAATTCTTCGGCGCTCAGCCTTCTTCACAGTCCAACTCTCACATCTGTACGTGACCACAGGAAAAACCATAGCCTTGACTAGACGAACCTTTGTTGGCAAAATAATGTCTCTGCTTTTGAATATGCTATCTAGGTTGGTCATAACTTTCCTTCCAAGGAGTAAGTGTCTTTTAATTTCATGGCTGCAGTCACCATCTGTAGTGATTTTGGAGCCCAGAAAAATAAAGTCTGACACTGTTTCTCCATCTATTTCCCATGAAGTGATGGGACCAGATGCCATGATCTTTGTTTTCTGAATGTTGAGCTTT
>NW_011494607.1:20487452-20516058 GCF_000754665.1 Bison bison bison | reverse complement strand
CAGTTCCAGTCCTGTGGCCACTGCTGAGTTTTCCAAATTTGCTGGCATATTGAGTGCAGCACTTTCACAGCATCATCTTTCAGGATTTGAAATAGCTCAGCTGGAATTCCATCACCTCCACCAAATTTGTTTGTAGTGATGTTTTCTAAGGCCCACTTGACTTCACATTCCAGGATGTCTGGCTCTAGGTGAGTGATAACACCATCGTGATTATCTTGGTCGTGAAGATCTTTTTTGTACAGTTCTTCTGTGTATTCTTGCCACCTCTTCTTAATATCTTCTGCTTCTGTTAGGTCCATTCCACTTCTGTATTTTATTGTGCCATTTTTGTATGAAATGTTCTTTTGGTATCTCTAATTTTCTTGAAGATATCTCTAGTCTTTTCCATTCTGTTGTTTCCCTCTATTTCTTTGCATTGATCGCTGAGGAAGGCTTTCTTATCTCTGCTTGCTATTCTTCAGAAATCTGCATTCAGATGCTTATATCTTTCCTTTTCTCCTTTGCTTTTCACTTCTCTTCTTTTCACAGCTATTTATAAGGCCTCCCCAGACAGCCATTTTGCTTTTTTGCATTTCTTTTCCATGGGGATGGTCTTGATCCCTGTCTCCTGTACAATGTCACGAACCTCAGTCCATAATTCATCAGGCACTCTATCTATCAGATCTAGGCCCTTAAATCTATCTCTCACTTCCACTGTATAATCATAAGGGATTTGCTTTAGGTCATACCTGAATGGTCTAGTGGTTTTCCTGACTTGCTTCATTTTATGTCTGAATTTGGCAATAAGGAGCTCATGATCTGAGCCACAGTCAGCTCCCGGTCTTGTTTTTGCTGACTGTATAGAGCTTCTCCATCTTTGGCTGCAAAGAATATAATCAATCTGATTTTGGTGTTGACCATCTGGTGATGTCCATGTGTAGAGTCTTCTTTTGTGTTGTTGGAAGAGGGTGTTTGCTATGACCAGTGCATTTTCTTGGCAAAACTCCATTAGGCTTTGCCCTGCTTCATTCTGTATTCCAAGGCCAAATTTGCCTGTTACTCCAGGTGTTTTTTGACGTCCTACTTTTGCATTCCATTCCCCTATAATGAAAAGGACATCTTTTCTGGGTGTTAGTTCTAAAAAGTCTTGTAGGTCTTCATAGAACCATTCAACTTCAGCTTCTTCAGCATTACTGGTTGGGGAACAGACTTGGATTACTGTGATATTGAATGGTTTTCCTTGGAAATGAACAGAGATCATTCTGTCGTTTTTGAGATTGCATCCAAGTACTGCATTTCGGACTCTTTTGTTGACAATGATGGCTACTCCATTTATTCTGAGGGATTCCTGCCTGCAGTAGTAGATATAATGGTCATCTCAGTTAAATTTACCCATTCCAGTCCATTTTAGTTCGCTGATTCCTAGAATGTCGACATTCACTCTTGCCATCTCCTGTTTGACTATTTCCAATTTGCCTTGATTCATGGACCTAACATTCCAGGTTCCTATACAATATTGCTGTTTACAGCCTCAGACCTTGCTTCTATCACCAGTCACATCCACAGCTGGGTATTCTTTTTGCTTTGGCTCCATCCCTTCATTCTTTCTGGAGTTATTTCTCCACTGATCTCCAGTAGCATATTGGACACCTACTGACCTGGGGAGTTCCTCTTTCAGTATCCTATCATTTTGCTTTTTCATACTGTTCATGGGGTTCTCAAGCACAAGTGTGGGCGGCTGTGATGGAACACAGGCACGGCCGAGAGGAGCTACCCCACTTCCAAGGTCAGGAGCAGAAGCTGGGAGGACCCCAGGCCAGAGGGGCGGCAGCCAAGAGGAGCTACCCCATGTCGATGGTGAGGGGTGCCAGCCGAGAGTGCCAGGCTGCGACAGCACAGGAGCAGCCGAGAGGAGCTATGCCCCTCCAGAGGCCAGGGGCGGAGGCCTGGAGAAGCTACCCCATGTCCAAGGAGCGGTGGCTGCGTAGGCACAGGAGGGCCTAGAGGAGCTACTCCACATTCAAGGTCAGGAGGGGTGGTGGTGAGGGGATACCCCTCATCCAAGGTAGGGAGCAGAGGCTGTGCTTTGCTGGAGCAGCCGTGAAGAGATACCCCACATCCAAGGTAAGAGAAACCCAAGTAAGATGGTAGGTGTTGCAAGAGGGCATCAGAGGGCAGACACACTGAAACCATAATCACAGAAAACTAGTCAATTTAATCACACTAGGACCACAGCCTTGTCTAACTCATTAACTACCATATGATCCTGCAATCCCATTCCTGGGCATATATCTGGAGAAAAACATGGTCTGAAAGGACACATGTACACCAATATTCATTGTAGCACTGCCAAGACATGGAAGCAACCTAAGTGTCTATCGACAGGTGAATCCATGAGGATGTAGTACATATATACAATAGAATATTACTCAGCCATTAAAAATAATGAAATAGTGCCATTTGAAGCAAGATGGATGGACCTAGAGATTGTCATACTGAGTGAAATACGACAAAGAGAAATATCATATGATATGGCTTATATGCTTAAAAAGCAGAGACATTACTTTGCTGACAAAGGTCCATCTAGTCAAAGTTATGGTTTTTCCAGTAGTCATGTATGGATGTGAGAGTTGGACTATAAAGAAAGCTGAGTGCCGAAGAACTGATGCTTTTGAACTGTGGTGTTGGAGAAGACTCTTGAGAGTCCTTTGGATAGCAAGGAGATCCAACCAGTCCTGTTTATTCATTGGGAGGACTGATGTTGAAGCTGAAACTCTAATACTTTGGCTACTTGATGTGAAGAACTGACTCATTGGAAAAGACCCTGATGCTGGGAAAGATTGAAGGTGGGAGAAGGGGACGACAGAGGATGAGATGGTTAGATGGCATCACTAACTCGATAGACATGAGTTTGAGCAAGCTCCAGGCATTGGTGATGGACAGGGAAGGCTGGCATGCTGCAGTCCATGTGGTCGCAAAGAGATGGATATGACTGAGAGACCAAACTGAACTGATGGCTTATATGCAGAATCTTAAAAAAATAATAATATAAATGAACTTATTTACAAAACAGACTCACAGACTTAAAGAACAAACTTATTACCTGCAGGGAGGGATAGTTAGAGAGTTTGGGAATGACATGTACACACTGCTATATTTAAAATAAATAACCAATAAGGACAAAAATAAATAAATATATATACATTTAAAAATGGTACCTCTTCTCAATACCAGGTCTCACATAATCATTTCCCTTGACTGAGTAAATCATTTACCTTCAGTTTCTCCATCCATAAAGTGAGGAGCAAACACCTCATGGGATGACAAGTCTGCTTCAGGCTTTTAATAAGGTTCTTTAAAGAAAGTTAATACAATTTACTTATAATTACAGTATAGCAATTTGAATTTAAAGAATATTTTTCTCCTGAGTGATTCCAGTTACTGAGCACTCTTTGTCAATGTAGTAAATTATTCTAACTAGGTAGACGTAGCTGGCAAAGTGTGAAAAGTTACTATCGGCATCTTCATTCTGCATTTAAAAAAGCTCTCATGATAAAATTGCAGAGTCTTTTATCTGGTTGAAATATGAGTAAGACAGCAAATAAACGTGATTTTAAGCCTCATTGTTAAACAATGAGTTCTTAAATTGAGCAGAAATCCCTGTGCAAGAAAGAGAATTCAGTGGTGTCTATTGTTACTACTATTATGCTTTGAGAATCCAAAGTTTTATATTAAAAGCTATAATTAGATTTCTAAATATTAAATCATTTCATAAACAAAACTTCCTTTTATCTCAGTAGAATAAAAATGATTTTCATTTCCTGACAAAAATATGATTTCTCCGAGAGAGGTCATTCTTGTCTATCTAACTCTATTTATCTCTCTCCTGTGCATAATCAAGAAAAAGTCTCCCAAGGCAACTCAAATGATTCAGTAAAGCAGCCCTACATATCACAACCTCATTAACTGAGCTTAAGGTGGAAGTAGCAGGACATACACACATCTAAAACATACTTAGGCCAAACAGGAGGAGGGAAACTATTAATATAACTTCCCTATCACTTCAGACAATTTTCACTAAACAGTATGCTCCATTCCCATTCCTATTATTCTAAGTCTTGTATTAGAAGTATAATTGTGAACATAATCATTGATTAGGATGCTAGGGATCAAGAAAATTAAATGATCGGTCCAGGAATCTTAACAAATCAAAAAGACACACACACACACACATAGGCTTGGGACCAGTCCCTCACTTGGTACCCTGGGCTTGCAAAGAACTGTAAACATGGTTTCCCAGCATCCTTGCCTCAGTCAATTCACCCTCCATACACCTTGCATCATCAGGATGAAGCATAAATATCTTAGTAGCACCCATACAGCCCTTCTGACTTTGTCCTCATTCTCTTTATATCTTCAGATTCATTTCTTGCTACTCCTCCATGTACATTTAATGCTCTTTCACATCTTTTCCTGACATAGTATACACATACAAATGTACATATATGGTCACAGCACAAAGACTTTTCTATGTCTTCACACACTTATCTTTCACTACCCAGAACTCATTTTCATCCTTTAAAAATCCCTGTGAGGACCTTTCACCCAGGAAGTTTTTCCTGGCACCAAATCCCACTCTATATTCCTCTAGTACTCTGTTTACTGCTGTCATAGTGCTTTCTATAGTCTGCCTTTTCTCTATTTTCTCTATAAACTGTATGCAGCTCAAGAACAAGGGCTTTTTATTCCCATGGCCTTGGAGCCTAACACAGAGACTGAGTCATACTGAGTGTTTGGATCTGTACTCTTTTAGTGCTAACAACCTGGTGAAATAGCTAAGACATGCATGTATGATGCAGTTAAACACAACATAAGGCATGTCAAACTGAAATATGGAATCTGGTGCTGATTGATATAGGGAGACTTTTTAGAGAAATAAGAATTTAGACAGAGTTTTCATGAACAAAGAAATGGAGGTGAATAAAACAATATGATAACCAGGAAGCCAAAAGGGAAGTCTAACAGCAGGGGAATGAAAATAAAGAGACCCAAATCCAAGCAACAGTAAAATATAATAATGTATTAATATTACGCAGTTAAAAATCTGTTAAGACAATAGATCTCTTATTAAGTGTTCTTTCCAAAATAAAATAAAAAGCCCAATGTCACTTTTATAAACTAGTGTTGGAAATGTTAAAGTTGTATAGGCTTTCTAAAAGGCAGTTTTTCACCAGGAATGCCTTAAAATATACCTATCAACATTGTCACCACTCTCATGACAATATTCTTTTCCCTACCTACTGATACAATAATTCCATCTCTAGCAACTTTCTTAAAGAAACGATTAAGAATATGTGAAAAGATATGTATGAAGCTGTTAATTAGAGTATACTGAAAATTAGGCAAAAAAGGAAACTAATAGTTTCCCATTAATAAAGGACTCCTTAAATAAAGCATCACATTCTATGTAATGAAATATATAGCAATTATCCAGTTGACACTTGACTATCCATGTTATGTTGTTATCATGTGATAGTAATAATAGTATTAAAAGAAAATGCTAGAATATTAAAGGTATTGACTTAAAAAGACTCTAAGTTTATAAAAAGCATTTACATTGTTATTTTATTTAAAAGATACTGACAGGAAAACAACTGAAAATATAAGAACATGTCAACAATGAAGGAGTTATAGAACTTTTTTATTTCTTTGCATTTTGTGTATTTTCTAAAAGAATAGTCTATTTCTAGTAATAGTAAATTCATCTAAATTGACATAAAATCTTTACTGCTCTAAGAAATGAAGGAGAAAGGATATGTTAGGATAGGAAGATTATTTGGGGGATTGCTGAGGTTATTTTAGAATTACATCTTATAGAATGATTGATAGAATCCAATGTGATCAAATATGAAAGAAGTTTGAGAACTGAGAAGCATAGTGATTGAATTTCTTGAAGCCTCTTCTCAGGAATGCATAGAGAGTTTATGTCAAAACATTGCACTGATATAATAAAGCTAGAATATTATGAGTGAAGCAATGTTATAGTGATTTTCACTGCAGGACATATCAGAGCTTTTAATATGCTGGATTTTGCTGAGGAACTTTCAGTTCAGTTCAGTTCAGTCACTCAGTTGTGTCTGACTCTTTGTGACCCCACGGACTGTTAGCACACCAGTCTTCCCTGTCCATCACCAAATCCCAGAGCTTGCTCAAACTCACGTCCATCGAGTTGGTGATGCCCTCCAACCATCTCATCCTCTGTCATCCCCTTCTCCTCCTGCCTTCAATCTTTCCCAGCATCAGGGTCTTTTCCAATGAGTTAGTTCTTTGCATCAGGTGGCCAAAGTATTGGAGATTCAGCTTCAGCATCAGTCCTTCCAATGAAGAACACTAAAAGAGCACTATAATATGCATTGTTTCCCAAGCATATTTGGCTGTTTCTTCACAGAATATCTAATAGGACTTATGTTTCACAGAACACAGTTGGGTAACATGTTCTCATTTAAAAATACAACGTAATGTTCATTTTGAAGTGATTACAAACACCTGGAAATACAGAACTGGCACAATCAATGTTGGAGTCATCACCACAAGTCAGATTTTCTCAACCTGGCCTTATTGATAGCCGAGGGCATACAATTCTTTGCTGTGGGGGGTAGACCAGTGCACTGTATCATGTTGACAGTACTCACTAGTGAGCCCTAGTGATGCCAGTAGCAACCACCATCTCCCCCCAACCCAGCTATAACAACCAAAAATGTCTGTAGATATTGTCAAATGTCCGCACCAGTGGTAAAGAAGACTGATTTGAGAAATTAGGCTAGGCAGCTTTGACTGAGGTCAGAATTCCCAGGCTCAGTTCTTCAGTATTTTTAAATATAAGCTGCCTTAACATTTGCAAAATGTCTGTCTGCTCCAGCAAATGCAGAATGTCATCGTGTTACTTTTCTAACACACTATGTCAAAAAGAACCATCTGTTAAAATGCTACATTGCGCATCTTCATCATTTTATCTATGTAACATTTTGATGAATTCTTAATTTTAAAAAGTTATGAATTTTACAAACAAATGAAAATATCCTCTTTTCTATATGTTAACTCTATAGGTGTGTTATTGGGCAAATCAGTTACTTAAAGGCTTGGTTTCCTCATAAACACACACACACACACACAAATGGTGGGTAGGCCATTGGCCAACATGATTTCTAGAATCCCTTCCAAAGATAAAAATCAATAAAAGCTGACTTTTATTTTTCATTTTGATATAAAACATTTTATGCATTAAACTTAAGTTCTGGTTGTCACAATACTTTTAATCGGGGAAATGCTACATTCAGACATTGGAGTGAATTATATTCAAAAGAAGCCAGGATGATAACCTTCTTTATACTTTGGAAACCCAATGTGCAGCTGGGGAAATAAGCTATGAGTTCATCAAAAACAATAATACAAACATTTAACATAAGGAATCAGAATAGAGATTTAACTTCAGAAACAGATTTTTCAATTATGAGCAATACTATGATAATATTAAAATTAGAATCATTGATGAAATAATTTTCTAGGACAAAAGCTGAAAGAAATTGAACAAGATGTCCAAAGAGAAGCCAAACTCAGTTTTAGGGAAGAATTTTTTCTTCAAAATACAGATCATTCTCTAGACTATTTTAATTCCTTCAGTGTAGAAAAATCTTGAAAACTTGTTGATTGTTTATAAAAAGCTATTATAATGATATTAGAACCAGAGTAGATGTATCACCCCCCCAAATATATTAAAATAGCAATCTCACTAACATAAATACAATAATCCAAAGCAAAATGTTAGTAAATCATATCCTGTAATTAATCAAAGAAAGTATCTGACATAATTAAGTGGGATTCAATACATCTATTAATTAATTCAACAAATGTTTATTAAGCATTTATAATACAATCATAATTCTCAGTGTTTGGAGTATATCATCATAAAACAAAGATATTTGTTTCATGGAAATTACTTTATGCAGGGGATTCCTAAAGGAAATCAACCCTGATGGAAGGACTGTTGCTGAAGCTGAAGCTCCAATATTTGGCCATCTGATGTGAAGAGCAACTCATTTGAAAAAGCCCCTGATGCTGGAAAAGATTGAAGGCAAAAGAAGAAGGGGGTGGCAGAGGATGAGATGGTTAGATAGCATCACTGACTGAATGGATATAAATTTGAGAAAACTCAGAGAGACAATGAAGGACAGGGGAGCCTGGCATGCTACAGTCCATGTCACAAAGAGTTGGATATGACTTAGCAACTGAGCAACAGCAACACACTGGTATCATTAACAGGTACATTGCACAGTACGTTAGTGACAAATGAGATAGGAAAAGAAAAATTAGAGTTGGATAAAGGGATTAGGGTGATGAGAACGGGAGTGGATTGCCATTTTAAATAAAATGTTCAGGAAGAGACCTCCACTGAGTTGATAGCATTTGAGCAAAATCATAAAGAAGACCTGGGAGTTAGCTTTATGGACACTCTGTGGAATAGCATTCGAGGCAGGGGATACAGCCAGAACAAAGGCCCTAAGGCCAGATTATGCTTGGGAGGCTCAAGGAACAACAGAGGCCAGTGGAGTGGGAGGAGAGTGAAGTATGGGAGGAGTTGGAGACTGGGCTCAGAGAAATAACAGGGCCAGATCCTCTAGGGTTCCAGGCTAAAGGCTTTAGCTTTTACCCCAAGTGAAATGGGGAGACTTGAGGGACTATAGCAGAGCAATAACATAGATGATCTACATTGTAAAAGAATCTCTCTGGCTGTTGTACTAAGAGTAGACTGTAGTGGGAAAGGATGGGATCAGGGAATACAGGAGATCATTGTGTATTCTGGGCAAGTGAGTGGCTTACATCAGTGTGGTACCTGGCTTGGTGGTAAGAAGTGGTTGGAGTCTGGATATATTTTGAAAATACAACCGTCAGACATAGCTGATGTATTGGAGAGAGAGGAGGTGACAGTGACTGCGTGGTTTTTGTCCTCAACACCTGGAAAGATGAAGCTACTATCAACTGCAATTGGGAAGGCTATAAACTGAGCAAATTTGAAGGGGAAGATCAAAAAATGTTCTGAACATGTTGCACACAAGAGGAATTTAGATATCTAAGAGGAGACAAGTAGGCAGCTGGAGAAACATGTTTAGAACTTGAGAAAGAGTCAAAACTAGAGATACAAGGTTATAAATCTTCAGCATTGTTTCTTAGTTGCTCAGTCATGTCCAACTCTTTTGTGACCCTGGGGACTGTAGCCCGCCAGCCTCCTCTGTCCACGGGAATTCCCAGGCAGGAATACTGGAGTGGGTGGTCATTTTGGAGCTTGAGAAAGAATCAAAACTGGAGACATAAATTTATAAATCTTCAGCATATTTATAGTACTTAAAGCCATGAGACTACATAGGTTCAAGAGTAGAAAGCAATAAATCAGATTTATTTGTAGCACTTAAACATTAAGAGATTAGAAGAAACCAACAAAGGAAACTGAGAGGGAGAGAAAAAAAAATAGTAAGCAAGCCAGAAGTGAATGATGTTCTAGTAATAGTATGCAAGCTCTGTAAAGTAAGTATGGGTCAGTTCAGTGAAGTAAGAACATAGAGATTCTATTAATATAATTATTAATTACATTACACATAAATGTTATTATATTAATTATATAATTAATTATATTACTATAATTATATGAACAGAATTATTTTGATGTAACTAATGAAATATAATAAGTCAAAGAAGAAAAATTATATCATCATCTTAATGGATCTACCAGAATGCTAACTGATAGAACTGAAGGCTATTTTAAAAGGTATGTGATCAACTAATAGCCAATATAGGGCTTCCCTGGTAGCTCAGATGGTAAAGAACCTGCCTGCAATGCAGGAGATCCAGGTTTGATCCCTGGGTCAGGAAGATCCCCTGGAGAAGGGAATGACTACCCACTCCAGTATTTCTTACCTGGAGAATCTCATGGACAGAGGAACCTTGCAGGCTAAAAGTCCATGGGGTCACTCTCAACTGAAATGGTAGTAATTCTCATTGAATCCAGGAAGAAAAACAGCATGCCTACAAGTAACACCATAAATTTTTTTGTATTTTTTTTTTGAAAATTCTCATGAAGGAAATAAGAAATGTCTCCATAAGAAAAAAAGGAAATAATGAGTTATATGTATGTGAATGTAGGATACAATATGATTACCTATTTAAACCTTCTGAAAAATCAACTCTAAAATTTTGTAATAAGAGAACTAGTGAGATTAGTCACCAAGTAAATATGAAAAAATTACTTTTTACTATAAAAAAACAGTAAAAATTATGAAGTAAAGATCCCATTTTCAATAAGTTCAAAAAGATAAAAGATCTAGAAGTAACAGTCAATATGATTTTAAAAACATGGCTACTGAAAGTGTCAGTTATAAAGCATGTAACTTTAGCCAAAAGGATGCAAGAACACTAACCTGTGTTATACAAGATATCAAGCATAATAGCCTGCATTACTCCTTTCCAGTATCTTTATTAGACCCATAACTGGAGTCACTTGCCTTCTCAGCTTTTCCTTGGGCTATCTATGGAACCAATTTTATTTCTCACTGGCGACAATTTTGCTATCTCCAGCCCAGACAGTAGTCATTTCTCTGATCAAACTAGAAGTTCATAATTGTCATCATTATTTCCCACCTGGAATATACTGCCTTATGACTAGAACCATGCTTTTCAAAACTGCAAAGTTTCTGGTCTCTTAGCTCCTTTCTATTTAGTATATATTTATTATTCAAGAGAGAATAGGAAAAAGAAACTTTTGTGCTAAGTCACTTCAGTCATGTCCAACTCTTTGCGACCCTATGGACTGTAGCCAGCCAGTTCCTCAGTTCATGGGACTCTTCAGGCAAGAATAATAGAGTGGTTGCCATGCCCTCCTCCAGGGGATCTTCCTGACCCAGGGATCAGACCCGCATCTCTTAACATCTCTTGCATTGGCAGTCAGGTTCTTTATCACTAGCGCCACCTGAAGGCCACTGAAATGCTATGGCCACTGAAACGCTATGGGAATTTTAACTTTGGTACAATAAAATACCAAATAACTCCCAAAGAACTTTACATGATAATAGGTCAGATTTAGAAGAATGAGCCATAGAGAGCATCAGAACCTTTCTCTCAGACCCAAACAGGTATTTGAACCTCTAAAAATATTTCCAAAAATTGTGATTGAGGCCTGTCAGAATGCTTGACCTAGCAGGATGGTTGTTTACACACACACACACACACACACACACACAAAAGCTCAAAAAATAAAAAACAAAAACCACATCTCCTGTGTATCCTGCATTGGCAGGCAGACTGTTTCCCATCACCTGGAAAGCCCTAGGTCATGAAGATAGTTAGCAGCAAAGCTCAAACTTGAACCCAGGCCTCCTGACAACAAATCCACTACATCTGTATAGCCCTGGACCAACAGTTCCCTTCTCTACAGACTCAGTTCTCATCACTATACTATATAACTACTAATTCCTAGCCCTTCTGGGTCTAAATTCTTTGTGTTTTATAGAAGTTAAAAAAGAAGATGTTCAAAGTAACTGAAAAAATATATTATAAATGAAGATTTATATCCTATGTCTGATCAGTGAAAATCTTTTATTGAACTTTTATAATCTCATACACATCTCTTCTTAATTTTTGACACCACCAGCCAAATCTTGGTCCTCTAATTTCAATTTTATGTTGCCAAAACCTAGCTAGTTTTACTGCTAGACTAATTGTGTGATGTAGATGGTACCACACACAATACTTGTCTACTCAAGCACTTTTTATTATTTCCTCACATTTTCTAAATCTCATCTCTTCTGTTTGGTGTTCAGGTTCTCTCTGATTTATTCTCATCTCATTTATTTAATCTTACTTTCCAACTTGAGTGCCTTTACTTGTGAGACCAGTGTCTTTGCCAACCAAAGATGTCAAAGTTCAGTCCCACTTTCGTGTCTTCAGTCACACTGTTCCCTCACCTGGAATTATTTCCTGACATTCCACATATTTCAGCGCTATGTCTCCTGAAACACTGCTCACTTTCTGCTATCACCTCAAAACCTCTTACTGCTTCAAAACTAC
Source organism: Bison bison bison (assembly GCF_000754665.1). Classification (NCBI taxonomy): domain Eukaryota; kingdom Metazoa; phylum Chordata; class Mammalia; order Artiodactyla; family Bovidae; genus Bison; species Bison bison. The sequence goes on along the minus strand of NW_011494607.1, from coordinate 20,503,965 downwards.
TAACACCTCTTTGGCCAGCTTCTCCTCAAAAAGCCTCAAAATGCCCAGAGAACTCATGGTCTCCTCTTAAAGGTCTTAGTTATATTTAGTACAAAGTAGATATTTTTCCATTTACAACCACAGAGAATTGCTCACACCCACCTATGTTCAAAAGTAAAGAAAGATCTAGTTTGTGTTCAGTGTGCTACTTGAACTCTTGGTACTGATACTTGAGACTCTTGATACTTGAACTCTCAGTAAAACAAACATTCAGTATATTACTAACTGTGCCCTCAAATTATTTTATATAAATCCTATTATCAATATTTTATATTGTTCTGGATGAACTACCTCAGCTTTCATTGAGAAATGTCTCCTCAAGCACAGATCTTAAAGGAAAACTAACCAAGTTGATTAACCAAATTTCTCATATATTGCTAGAATCTAATATACATATCTAATATAAAACATCACTTTAGTAAAAAATCACAAGACATATTGAGGCAATATAAAATTTATACATAAAATGTTAAAAAGTAGAGATTCTTAAGTTCTTTAAATTGCTACATTATGAGCAAGATGTAATATTCAAAATATTCTAATAGGTGAGTTATGAAATATACCTTACAGTTTCTGGAAAAACTTAACTTTATACTTCCCTGAAGACTTAGATCTGAGTTAACTTACTTGGGAAAAAAGAGTCAGCTGAATTTAATGAATATTCTTGCCTGAATAATTTTCTGCTGACTGTTGTAACCATGGGTCTTTTTAATTTTTTAAGTAGGGAGAAGATAATCATGCTACATGTGAAACAAACCAAGAAGACTGTAAATCTATTAAAAATGTATCTAATAGTTAAAATAATAAGAATACTAATTACTGTGATGTATGACAGTTGGAGGGAAGAAGGATATGGTCCTTCTGAAAAAAGCACTGGCTTTGGATGTATAAGACCCAAGTTATAGGACAGATCCTAACAACATAATAGTAGAGTGAACATGTATGTGAACTTTTATGAATAATCAGTTTTCACATCTGCAAATTAATCCCTGTAAGTCCTTCCATCGTCTGACATGGTAAGAAGTTAAATGGATTACATGTAATAATGTATATACTATAAAGTACTATACAATTTTCAACAATTTTTCTTGCTTATTTATGATTATAAAAGTTTGTCAAATAAAATAAGAAATGCAAGCTTTATTTAAAAGTAAACATTTTCAAATTACTAATAATTTTTATCATACAGTTATAATTACTTTTCACTGTATGACTTTCTAGTTTTTGTTCTATGCATATATATATATGTGTATATGTATATAAATCTTTTAAAATTTTGCATTATGCTATGCTTATTGCTTTAAAAGTTGGTTTCCTCATGTAAAAAATAGTACACAAATTTAAATCGTCTTTAGGTGTATGTGACAATGAAGATACATAAATGTGGGGGGAAAGAGTTTTCCACAATCAAAACCAGTGTTGGGAGACTTGGGTTAAGCAGGAAGAAAAAAAAAAAAAAGATACATCTGTATGTATGGCTGAGTCCCTTTGCAGTTCGCTTGAAACTATCACAACATTGTTAATTGGCTATACCCCAATACAAAATTAAATGTTCAAAAAAAATGTACTTTCTATAAAACTCATTGGCATAAAATTATCCAAAATTTTCTTTCAAAAACCGTTTAGTAAATTTAAAAAGCAAAGATAAAAAGTGAGTAGTAAAGAGACAACTTGGCATTGAAAATCTCTCTGGGAACCCCTGAATGTATAACACAAAGGACCCTCAAGATTAGAGTCTCCCTGATTTTTCACTGAGGGCTACCCTGAACATCCTCTAATTGGGAGCCCTATATTTTCACAAACGAAGAAGCTTACACCTCAGACTTCACCCTGGAAGCAGATGGAGGAAGAGAATGTGGGTGTGAGCTGCGGTGCACTGACCAGATACCCTCTTCAGTCCAGAGGCATCATGTCCCGGCTGCTGGGGTTGTCACTGATGCTGCAGAGCTGCAGAGCTCCCTGCTCGCTTGGAATGCCTTTGGCTGGGATGGTGGGAACTGCCTCAACCAGAGGCGGCTCCCAGCCTTTGACTCACTGATGCAGGTACCAAGGGTTGGCCTGTTGCCTCAAATGGGAACAAGTCTGAAGGGCCTTTCTCACTTTCCTATAAAGTATCACCACAGAGATTTCCCCATGAACCAACTTTTCCCCAATATACCCAATCTCAGCATCTGTTTGCAGAGCACCAATAACAATTCCTTCTCCAGGAGGGGGGTGGGGGGAAAAAAAACCCTGAAAAAGACTGTTACAGAAAGGGAAAAATGAAGATTTATAGCAAGAAATAGAAAGTCGGGATCCAGGGCCACTTTAAATAAAATACCATTAGGAGACAGTACTTTGCCAGTTACTAAAGACTTTCACATATATTCTCATTTGTTCCTTACAATAGCCTGGTGAGATATGTTTTATTACCTCCATTTTATAATTTAAGCATCTGAGAAAAGTAGACTGAACAGTATGATTTATGGAGAAATAGTCCTACTGAATGATCCCTCTTTTAACCCATTGACTCTGAAACTCTAAGATTTATCAGATAGATACCTAAAGAAGAGTTAAAGAGATGTCTATTAATTTCTTTAAAGTAAATTGTGTTGCTTTCACCACAGTTTCTGAGATGTAGTTTGAATGGGAACTCGGAGGAGATGAAATGGTGGTGGAAGAGATAGGGATAAAGGTAATCTTAAAGGATAATCATCTCTTCCCTAATCCTCACACCTCATAAACTGGCTCATCCTACATCTTCAATCTCAGCCTCTCACTACTCCCCATCTCATGGCTCATCCTTTAGCCAAGTTAAACTCTGTTCCTCAAGCAGATCCTATTCCTCCACTTTTTACACAGGACTTTGGTGTTGTCTGCCTGGACTTCATGTCATAGCCCTTTGTGCTTAGGAAACTTCTATTCATCCTTCAAGATACATTTTGAGTTCTCTGGAGTACTCACTTTTTCCTATATTGCCCAGATGCAGTTGATCTCTAATTTCACTACTCCATTTTCTTTCTTCTATGTCCCTGTTCCATGTTCATGCTCTGTTATGGCCCTGAAAGCATGGTCTTTTAATTATCTGTTTATATGTCTAATTCAACCATTAGACTCTGAGGGGGCAGAATTGCATCTAATTCATCTTTTGATTTCCCAGGGCTTTGTTCATTTTCTGGTAGGTCAGTTCAGTTCAGTTCATTTCAGTTGCTCAGTCATGTCTGACTCTTTGAAACCCCATGGACTGCAGCACGCCAGTCTTCCCTGTCCATCACCAACTCCTGGAGCTTACTCAAACTCATGTCCATTGAGTCGGTGATGCCATCCAACCATCTCATCCTCTGTCGTCCCCTTCTCCTCCCACCTTCAATCTTTCCAAGCATCAGGGTCTTTTCAAATAAGTCAGTTCCTTGCATCAAGTGGCCAAAGAATTGGAGTTTCAGTTTCAGCATCAGATCAGATCAGTCACTCAGTCATGTCCAACTCATTGCAACCCCATGAATCGCAGCACGCCAGGCCTCCCTGTCCATCACCAACTCCCAGAGTTCACTCAGACTCACGTCCATCGAGTCAGTGATGCCATCCAGCCATCTCATCCTGGGTCGTCCCCTTCTCCTCTTGCCCCCAATCCCTCCCAGCATCAGAGTCTTTTCCAATGAGTCACCCTCCTCTTCGCAGGAGGTGGCCAAAGGACTGGAGTTTCAGCTTTAACATCATTCCTTCCAAAGAAATCCCAGGGCTGATCTCCTTCAGAATGGACCGGTTGGATCTTCTTGCAGTACAAGGGACTCTCAAGAGTCTTCTTCAACACCACAATTCAAAAGCATCAATTCTTCAGCGCTCAGCCTTCTTCACAGTCCAACTCTCACATCCATACATGACCACAGAAAAAACCATAGTCTTGACTAGACGAACCTTTGTTGGCAAAGTAATGTCTCTGCTTTTGAATATGCTATCTAGGTTGGTCATAACTTTCCTTCCAAGGAGTAAGTGTCTTTTAATTTCATGGCTACAGTCACCATCTGCAGTGATTTTGGAGCCCAGAAAAATAAAGCCTGACACTGTTTCCACTGTTTCCCCATCTATTTCCCATGAAGTGATGGGACTGGATGCCATAAGTCCTTCCAATGAACACCCAGGACTGATCTCTTTTAGGATGGACTGGTTGTATCTCCTTGCAGTCCACGGGACTCTCAAGAGTCTTCCCCAACACTGAAGTTCAAAAGCATCAATTTTTCGGTGCTCAGCTTTCTTTATGGTCCAGCTGTCATATCCATACATGACCACTGGAAAAATCATAGCTTTAACTAGACAGACTTTTGTTGGCAAAGTAATGTCTCTGCTTTTTAATATGCTGTCTAGGTTGGTCATAGCTTTTCTTGCAAGGAGCAAGTGTCTTTTAATTTAATGGCTGCAGTCACCATCTGCAGTGATTTTGGAGCCCAAAAATATAAAGTCTGTTACTGTTTCCATTGTTTCCCCATCTATTTGCATGAACTGATGGGACCAGATGCCACAATCTTAGTTTTCTGAATGTTGAGTTTTAAGCCAAACTTTTTCACTCTCCTCTTTCACTTTCATCAAGAGGCTCTTTGGTTCTTCTTCTCTTTCTGCCCTAAGGGTGGTGTCATCTGTGTATCTGAGGTTATTGATATATCTCCCAGCAATCTTAATTCCAACTTGTGCTTCATCCAGCCCAGCATTTCTCATGATGTACTCTGCATATAAGTTAAATAACCAGGGTGACAATATACAGCCTTGATGTACTCCTTTCCCTATTTGGAACCAGTCTGTTGTTCCAAGTCCAGTTCTAACTGTTACTTCTTGACCTGCATACAGATTTCTGAAGAGGCAGGTCTGGTGGTCTGGTATTCTCATCTATTTAAGACTTTTCCACAGTTTGTTGTGATCCACACAGTCAAAGGCTTTTGCATAGTCAATAAAGCAGAAATAGATGTTTTTCTGGAACTCTCTTGCTTTTTCAAGGATCCAAAGGATGTTGGCAATTTGATCTCTGATTCCTCTGCCTTTTCTAAATTCAACTTGAACATCTGGAAGTCCACAGTTCATGTACTGTTGAAACCTGTCTTGGAGAATTTTGAGCATTACTTTCCTAGCATGTGAGATGAGTGCAACTGTGTGGTAGTTTGAGCATTCTTTGGCATTACCTTTCTTTGGAATTGGAATGAAAACTGACCTTTTCTGGTCCTGTGGCCATTGCTGAGTTTTGCAAATTCGCTGGCATATAGAGTGAAGCACTTTCACAGCATCATCTTTTAGGATTTGAAATAGCTCAACTGGAATTCTGTGGGTCCTCAATAAATGTTTACAGAACATATGAATGAATAGGGAATGGATGGGGTAAAAAGCCACAGAAGAGTTGCATGAAGGCAGTTTAAAGCATTAAAATGGGTTTTGAAATGTAAATAGGAATGTTAGAGTAATTTAGAAATTTTTATCATGTGATTTATATTATCACATTTTACTTTATCAACTAAGAGTTTTGAAGTTGCATGCGGAAAACCATAATGCATCTAAATTTCATAAAGTAGATAGGAGAAGGAAAGGAGGATATGGAATGCCAAGACAGATAACAGCTGAAGGTACTTTTGTCAACAGGACTACAGAAACTCCATCTTATATGTTGTTGTTGCTCAGTCACTCAGTCGTGTGTGACTCTCTGTGACCCCATGGGCTGCAGCACTCCGGGCGTCCCTGTCCTTCACCAGCTTGTATACCCGTAGCCCAACAATAGCAGTGGCTGGTTTATCAGAAATTACTTCATGTAAGAATGATTGTTTTTAGAAGTTTATCAAAAATTTGACTATTTATGATTACAAAAAGGTTAGAAAAATACAATACTAAAATCTACCTCAGAGGGAAAAAAATAGTTGTGCTCAAAGGAAAGAAAAACTAAATAGAACCTTTAGAAAAGATTTATAATGATTTCCTCTTGCATTAAAGGCAGAAGGAAAAAAATTACCATTAACTCTAAACACATAAAAGTATGCTTTTCATACCTTTGAAAGCATTTAAAGTGTTTTTATACTGCTAGATTCTATAGACAAAAAAATAGTTTAATGTATAAATGTATTGCAATTCCCTGAAATATTGAATTGCATATGCAGTGTTTTTCTAATCTGCAAATCAACTTGTCCAGAAAAATACCAGGGAAATTCAACAATTGATAGTTACAATTTTCTCCTGAATATTGTGTTAAGTGTTGCTTGGATAATACTTTATGAATATTTTAGTAATAAAATTATTACTTGTTCTTCATATTGAAAACATGAAAGTTAAGTAAAATATCCATTTACTGCTATCAATTAATGATTTCTAAGTAAAACAATTTGAAGTTCTAAAATTAAATTATAGAAGGAATGTGTTCAATAATTAAAGAAACATTTGAAAACTAACTATTAATCTGATTCTCTTGAGCATAGCACTAACTCATTTCTATAATCTAAGATTTGTCCCTTTGTTTTTAATCACAATTTGCCAAGTACAACTTAAGACTGCCATACAAGCCAATCCAAAACAAATTTTCTGCACAACACTGCATAATGATTGAGGCATGCCAAACAGTTATTGACCTTGGAAATGGTGAGTTGTATGAAATATGTACCTGTAACACTCAGTCTTTACTAGTGTTAGTAAAACCCATAAAACCCTAACCCTGGACCCCACTAAATCTGAGGAGCTTTGTATGAGTTTGCCCCAAAAATGCTATGGTTCTTAAGTTAAAAATCACAGTAACTCATGAAAATTGAAGATCATTAGTGAATCAAGTACTACTCTCTTGAGTGTGTAAAACACAATTTATGTCTTATTAGGACATTATTCTAAAATACAGTTGACCCTTGAACAACATGAGTTTGAACTACTTGGGTCCATGCAGATTGTCTTTAATAGTGAATACTACAGTGCTACACCATCCACAATTGGTTGAATCCAAGGATGGGGAACTGAATATACAGAGGGCTGACTATAAATTATACATGGATTCTAATTGCAGGAGGGTGGGTGCCCCTAACCACAGCACTGTTCAGTGTTCAAATGTAGCTCCAGAATTGCTTGAACAAGTTAATATTAAGCCATTTACATTTGAACTATGTAATCTTGTCAAGTCCATCTTATTTACTTCGTGGAAATACTAAGGAACCTTATTACTTCTGTAGTATCTCAACATTTATGGTCAAATTGTAAATGTGGTACTGAATCTGCTCCATTTGTTCTCCCCTCCACCCTTCACCAGACATGTCTTCCATCCTTCTCCACCTGTGTGCTCTTCCTGTGTGCTCAGGAAGCTGACCTCTATGCCTTGCCTTCTGGATTCTGCTTGGGTTTGGCCAGTGAGAAGCACCAACAGGCTATCGGAGGGTGGAAGGAAAGAGAGATGCGGGTATTTATTTCCCTGGTCCCCCCTCTGCTAAGAACCTATTAGCAGCAGCTACGTTTTTCTGTCTAAGCCCACAGCTCCTGCTGATCCCCTTGTCTTTCAGTTATAGTTCTCCTAGGATTTTGATAATCACTCCTCTTCACATGGATCCCTGTGGTGGTTAGCATTGCTGAGTTACCTTAATTCTGCCCACACGTTACAGTCTGTTCATTAACTGCGCCTAATTACTAGAGTGGAGTGTGCCATTTATTTCCTGCCAGGACCCTAAGTGATGAAAGTAATAAAGAAGAACATGTATTATTTTAGAAAAAATAAATATTTTCTTCCCTGCTCTCTTCCTGCTAAGCTGATTTACCACTTTAGATACTATTAATTAGGGGAAAACAGTTCTTTTGAGAAGAAACTGTATTTCTCAAACATAGGGGACCATGAATTATCTTTCTATAGTACCCACCAAGCATCACAGTCCCTTGATTCCTAAAGATAAGTATAGTAATATGTATCTATTAAGCAATTAGCAAATGGTCAGTAGTTTTGAACATTGAAATCTAACCTAGGTAATTTCTATAAATGATTACTTTATGATCCCATCTGACAGTAATGTTACCTAGGACAAAATTAATCATTTGGCAAAAAAAAAAAAAAAAAATCATGTCAATCAAAGAAGAAAGAGTACAGAGTAGCTTCAAACTCAAAAACTTGTGAAATTTCCAGGACCACCTTTGGAAATTATCAGTGAAATTGAATAAAGCGGGTGGATAGGAAAGAGATCATAGTTTGTAATCAAATACAAGTCTAGTAACTGTATACATTTCCTAATGGACAGAATTTAGCTTTTACTTAAGGTGTGAAATAACTTTATACGTGTTTTTAAGAAAATTTCTTAAGAAGCAGGTGGATCTATTTAATTATATAAAACAGAGGCTTTCCATCTCCTGAATTTTCCTTATCATTACAAAATTACACATGGCCATCTTATAATATTTCAGAAATTACTATAGATAAATAGGGAGAAAAAATAATACATGAATATGACAAATAGGGTTATTTCATAGCAGATTCAAATAAACATTGAAATGTTTTTCTTATTCATCATTCTTATCAAGTAGGTTATAAAAAGTTATTTGCACAGCCTAAAAATAGAAAATTTGTAGAAACTGAATCTTGCAGAAATTTATTAAACTTTTCATTATGTAAATCGAAGAAGCAGAGCACCCACAGCTTTGACAAATGAAGATTAAGTACCCTATTTGTTTTGGTTAGTTCAGTCTCTTTCACAAGTCACAGTTCTACAAGTGAGAAGGGCCCCATTCCAGGCGGAAAGACAGACATTTTTAAGCCCAGAACAAGCCAATCTGCCCATCGAAACAACCTTGCCTCACAGAGGAGGATCAAAGAGACAAAGGGATCAGTAAATCTAGGCTATGAGGACTTGTGTTACTTCAGGCACATTTGAGGAAGTCAGGGACATAAATCTTCTGAGACTACAGAAATAGTTCATAACCTTCTCTATGCATAACTAGAAATTATATTTAATTACTTTATGATAAAATACTCAAGGCTCAGCACCTTAGAAATGTGATGCTCTAGTTTACAAGTATTGTGCCATGGAAAATAAATATAACAGAAAAAAAACTTCAGAATGACTAACAATGTTCATTTAGGAGTCACTAAAAAGTAGTTTTCCCTATCAAGTGAAATCTACCTCATCATACAAAAAATCAGTAATTTCTTACATAAAAAGCCATCATAGTTCTCAAAATCCTATAATATGAATTTTAAAGGTAGATAATTATATTACTAAAGTTTATGAATATTCATGTAGAGAAACATTTCAAATAGCAAATGGGAATAGCATTAATTCTAAAAGAAAGTTTGCTTAAAACCTTGTAATTACAATGTATTGTTCACTTTTTCTCAATCTATAATCCTGGAAAGCAAAGTTCTTGGTTGTTTTCTTTTAGAGGTTTAAGTCAATAAAATTGTTTTATGGTGACCTTTTAAAGTAATATTTATTTTTGATACAGTAATCTTTTTAAATTTAAAATACAGAAAAATGTAAAGAAGGAAAAATCACTATAATAAGTCAAGTAAACACAGCCCCTCTTTACATTCCAGTACTGACTATGCCACTTGATTCCTGTCTTATTTTTTAACAACATATCATCGGTATTTTCTTGTGAGATGTATCATAATTTAGCTATTATAAGTAACATCTTAATTTGAATATGTTTTTAATTAAAGTTTTGACTTCATCTTGAGAATCTCCTTAGGAATGAGTTGTAATAATGACAGATTGATATAGATGGTGGTTAATGTTCTCAAAAGAAACACCCTTTGTTGCTTAAAAATATTTTTTTCTGTGGTTTTATATGTTAAAATTCATAGAAAAAGAAAAGTATACTCAAAATACAGAACAGCCACCATAAGAACAAAGTTTACAGGGTAATTAGTAGCTAAAAATCACTTTTATTTAAAATTCACTTCTGTATTTTGTGTATTGGCTACCCTTCACAGTGGGCTACCCTGGTGGCTCAAATGGTAAAAATCTGCCTGCTATGCAGAAGACCTGGGTTCGATCTTTGGGTTGGGAAGATCCCCTGGAGGAGGGCATGGCAATCCACTCCCGTATTCTTGCCTGGAGAATCCCCACGGACAGAAGAGCCTGGTGAGGCTACAGTCCATGGGGTTACAGAGTCAGACATAACTGGGTGATTAAGCACAGAGACCCTTGACAAAGAAAAACCACACTGGAAGGAGTTAAACAGGCAAGGAAGATTTTATTCAAGACTAATGCAATATGGATAAGAGGTTGCATTCAATGTCCCTGGACCAAAGTTAAGAGAGTTTTTAAGTGCTGGGGTGAGCTAGTGGAAAAGTACTGAAGGACATTGAGGTGAGGCGGTCAATAAGATTAGGCCATCTGTGTCTGCCAGTTGGTACTTATAGAAGTTAGGCTCCTACCTCCCATAGAGACTAAAATCTAGGGAACCATATTTTTTTTAATAATTTCATTTTAGAGGAATGACACCAGGTCCTTGAGAAAGAGAGTCCTGAATTGTAGATTTCCATCTCAAGGAGGCAGAGAAAGAATTCACAATTACAAGTTTTCTAATATAAGTGCTCTAGGAAAAGGAAGGTCAGGAGCCTGGAGTCAGGAAGAAGTCTGTGTAAAATTATGTCAAATTGAGGGGAAACTTAAGACCATCTTGGTCACTATCATCCATGAGGACACTGCCCTATTGTACTGATGGCTGGTTTTATGGACATGAAAACCTAAGAAAAATTATCTATCTTAAGTAATATCACTTCCTATTAGTTTTTTCTTAATGACCACATAATAAGAAAGGATACTCAATAGCTGTTTCTGACTGAATCCTTCTAATGATGTATAAATGCACACAAGTACCAAGCACTCAACCCATTTTTCCTGGTGATCTCAAAAATCTTAGCTACATGGGATAAAATTCCCACAGACCATCACTAGCCTATGATGTGAATAAGAAATAAACTTTTAGTGCAGTAAGTTCTAAGTATTTGTGGGGATTTCATTACTCAGTAATTACCTCTCCTAGCGCCCAACTAATTCAGCCTGGAAAAATCAGTAGGAATTCAAAAGGTGAACGAGAGAAGAATAAACCTGCTAAACTTCAAGGCAAACTTTCAAGTAAAATTTTCAACTACAAGGACCATAGTTTATCTCTAAATTTAATTCTTTAACCTAATAATATTCAAAATCTCAAACAAAATGCCTATTTTCAACAGCTGGTAACTAGCCATATCGTAGAGAGTAGATTGCTCTCATGGGCATACCATTCTAGTTAGTTGCTTTTCAGTCAGTAAGCTGTGTCCAACTCTTTGCAACCCCATGGACTGTAACATGCCAGGTTCCTCTGTACCCCACTATCTCCTGGAGTTTGCTCAGATTCATGTCCATTGAGTGGGTGATGCTATCGAATCATCTCATCCTCTGTCACCCACTTCTCCTACTGCCTTCAATCTTTCTCAGCATTAGGGTCTTTTTCCATGACCTAGCTCTTTGCATCAGGTGGCCAAATTGTTAGAGCTTCAGCTTCAGCATCAGTCCTTCCAATGAACAGTCAGGGCTGATTTCCTTTTGGATTGACTGGTTTTATCTCCTTGAAGAACAAGGGACTCTCAAAGAGTCTTCTTCAGCACACATTTGAAAAGCATCAATTCTAGTTTAAAGCATCAACCATTCTAATAAAAGAAACATAATAACTGCTGGATTGGGACTTCCTTGACAGTCAAGTGGTTAAGATTTCATGCTCCCAATGCAGGAGACACAGGTTGGATCCCTGGTTGGGGAAGATCCCGCATGCTGTGGGCATGGCCAAAATAATAATAAGTTTTTAAAAATCCCCAAAAATATTGTATAGAGGAATAAATGTTGAGAAAGGGGAGATAACATTCAATTTATGTGTAGAGCCAGTATGTAAGTATATTACTTGAAATTCCTCTAATTATTTAAGGACTCATTTATGTGAGTAAATTAAAAAAAAAAATAGGCTGATTAGTGGCAATCAAAGAACAATCAAATTTTAATACTGCTTAAGTTTTCTATGAAAGTGTGGATAAATTCTCCTGAAGTTTTTTGAAAAAATTAGGAACTCTGTCCAAACATCTATTCCTGTAACAGACAATTCTCTCAGAAAATGCCCATCTAACCACACTTTACCAAATAATTCACCCTTTTCCCAAAATTTGACTTTAGCTCTATGTAAAATTTATGTAATTATCGGCAGAATTCAGCATTAGTAGAGTAAAAACACACTACAAAAAAATTGGGTAGTAGCGTACAGACCTAGCCTTTCAGAAAGCTATTCTTTTGTAAATCCCTTTAATGGTTTTTGATATCTTTTTCAAAGCCTACTTTGATTTATTATTACAACATGGCTTGTAAGAATTAAACCTTACCTTTTTTTTAAACTACAGTTTTTAATGATCTGGGAATGGTTATCTGAGATGTCCAAAACCATGGTAACCCCATGTTATACCTCAAACTCAGGTACCCTCATCATCTTCTCCCCAAAAGCATTTATTTGGCTACATTCCCATTTTAAAAATGGCAATGCCAATATTCCTGTAATAATCATAGCTATATAAAAATGAAATAGTTACATGGATATAAAACTTAAGAGAACTCACATAAATGATTTTTAAAAGCAAAAATGGTATTATCATCCTTCTAGTTATCCTGCCTTTCAACCTCAGGTACTCTGCTATTACCTTCTATGGGAAGGCCAAACTCCAAGGCCTGCTCATTCTGTAGCCATTATGTCCTCTCCCCTGTGCAATCCATATTACTACCAGAGTTATCTCTCTTTTAAAAAAATACTAATTGAAAGCACAGTAAGATATAACTCTGCTGCTGTTCCTGCTGCTGCTAAGTCTCGTCAGTCGTGTCTGACTCTGTGCAATCCCATAGACAGCAGCCCACAAGGCTCCCCCGTCCCTGGGATTCTCCAGGGAAGAACACTGGAGTGCATTGCCATTTCCTTCTCCAATGCATGAAAGTGAAAAGTGAAAGTGAAGTCGCTCAGTCGTGTCCGACTCTTAGTGACCCCATGGACTGCAGCCTACCAGGCTCCTCTGTCCATGGGATTTTCCAGGCAAGAGTACTGGAGTGGGGTGCCATTGCCCTCAATGAAAGAGAAGAACCAATAGTTTCTGTTCTTTAAGAACTGACCACCTAGGTAAAGAATAATGATGAATTACAAAGCAATGAAATGTTCTCTAAGAATTACTTGCTGCAGGACCCCACAGCAAAGAGTGACTAGCCTGGGAGATCTGAGAACTCACTGGAAAATCTATGTGGTGATTCCTACCGGATTCTCAAGCTTCCTTGGGCTAGATCCTGAGAGAGGAATGAAGATTTCAGGCAGAAGAAAGACAGATTAGACCCCCAAAATGGACTCGCCAGGGAAGAAGAACGTTATCTTGTTCTAACACCAGGAACCCCACAAAAGACAAGACTCTCTCAGTTTGTAAATCAAATTATGGCCCCAGGGCACTCCAGTAATTCTTTGTTTATTTGGATTGGACAATTCTGAAGGAATTTATCTCATGCCAGAAAATTTAATGTATTATTAAAGCCATTAAGGCAAGGCGTTTAAGCCGAACAATTGCAAAGTGTGTCTGTCGATGCACTTTGAAAGCAGCTAAAGGGCCTTTTTCTCTGGGTTTAATAATCCAATTAAAGTCTACAGAGTTAGACCCTATGGAAGGAAAAAGTACTTTATTCTTTTTGTTGCAATTTTTTTTTTCTTTTGCTCCATACTGATATTTCAAGTCCAGTTATGTTGAAGGTAGTATGGTCTTAAGTCTCTTCAGCTGTTTGGCCTAAAAGTGAGATGAGGGTGAAAGAGTTGGGGTAGCGGCAGGAAGTTTTTTCCAGTATCATTTCATTATTTTTGTTTAGGATGGATTATTTCTTTTTAAAACAAAGTAGTATATTTTACTAAGAGTGAGTTGTCAGTAATCTTCCATGGTTTGGGTTCAGATTAGGATATCGTCGAATCCTTAGTGTATCATGGCTGATGACATCTCCCCCAGTGAGATTTCAGTGATGACTACAATATGTTTGGCATGTGACGTTGTATAGAATTAGTATAATAAAGGACCAGGTTATTTACCCAATATGGTATACTCAGAACACTTCTTTGTTGTTCTTAAATCTAAAGGTGTTTTTAAAAACAGAAATCAGAATGTTCATGATGATAAATTTTTAATACAGTTTTTAACATATGTTCACAAAGAAAATATCCCATTATCTAACACATTATCTCCTCTTCCTGGGAATCCTTATGTAGGAGATACATGTGGGGTTGCACAAGCCAGTACACCAGATACCACCCGTGGTACCATTTTCTTGACTGGAAGTGGAAACACTCTCACCTGCGTCCCATAACCAGCCGCAACAATATCTCATATCACTGTGTCCCCTATTTTGTCTCACTGCTCTCCTTTCTGTCTCTCAAACACACTGAGTAATTCCTACCTTAGGACGCTAGTACTGCTGTTTTCCTCTACATAGAATAACCTAATAATCTTTCATTAGGGGTGTGTGTGTGTGTGTGTGTGTGTGCGCGCGCATGTGAGGCAGCTCCTCCTGGAACTTATTTGCCATATGGGGCAAAGTCAACAGCCCCAGGAAAGGTCTCAGCCAACAACCAGCATCAATTGCCAGATATGAGAGCAAGCCTCCAGATGATCGTGCTTCCCAGCCTTTGAGCCACTCTAGCTGATTCCAATTTGAGCAGAGCTAAACTATCTCTGCCAACCCATGCCCCAATTGTGAGCAAAATATATGCTGCAATCATATTGCTGCTGCTGCTGCTGCTGCTAAGTCACTGCAGTTGTGTCTGACTCTGTGCGACCCCATAGACGGCAGCCCACCAGGCTCCGCTGTCCCTGGGATTCTCCAGGCAAGAACACTGGAGTGGGTTGCCATTTCCTTCTCCAATGCATGAAAGTGAAAAGTGAAAGTGAAGTCGCTCAGTCGTGTCCGACTCTTAGCGACCCCATGGACTGCAGCCTACCAGGCTCCTCCGTCCATGGGATTTTCCAGGCAAGAGTACTGGAGTGGGGTGCCATTGCCTTCTCTGCAATCATATTAGGCCACAAAATTTTGAAGGCATAGTAACTAGAACAGATTTTTGGTAACACACACTGTATAGAATATATGTATACACACATATATATGTATGTACTACATACCACAATATGCAAGACACACACAGTTATGAGGACGTGTATATAAAATAATTATACTGCACAAGAAGTACTTGATTGTTTTCATGCTTTCATAAACAATGCTGTTTTTTTCCCATCAATATTCATATATTCACACATTTTCCCTCTCCAGAGTTCTGTGTTTTTTCCTGTGGCTCTATGCTTCTATTTATGATCATTTCCTTTGCTTAAAGAATACCCTTTAGTGTTCTCTAGCTTGAGTTTGCTGGTGACAACTTTTGTCACTTTTTGTTGAAAATGTCTTAATTTTGCTTATTTTTTGAAGGATATTTCATTGAGTAGAGAATTCTAGATTGGAAATTATTTTCTCTTGGTACTTTGAAGAGACCATTCCGTTGTCAGTCTAATTATTGCTCTGTTGAAGATATTAGGTCTTTTTTCTCTAACTGGTTACAATATTGCCTCTTTGGTTTTTCAGCAGTTTGATTACATCATCTCGAAGTACAGTTGTCATTGTATTCATCCAGCTTAGGGCTGATTTCGGCTTTCTAAATGTACTTTGGAGAAGGCCATGGCACCCCACTCCAGTACTCTTGCCTGGAAAATCCCATGGACGGAGGAGCCTGGTAGGCTGCAGTCCATGGGGTCGCTAAGAGTCGGACACGACTGAGCGACTTCACTTTCACTTTTCACTTTCATGCATTGGAGAAGGAAATGGCAACCCACTCCAGTGTTCTTGCCTGGAGAATCCCAGGGACGGGGGAGCCTGGTGGGTGGCCGTCTATGGGGTCACACAGAGTCGGACACGACTGAAGTGACTTAGCAGCAGCAAATGTACTTTAAATATTTTTTAGAAGTTATCTGTTTGAGTGTAATTTTTGTCAAATCCTGTCCCTCTCTGCTCAATCTGGGACTAAAATTACATATGTTGAAATTTTCCACCATGTTTCATATAACATATGTATTCTATGTTTTCCATCCTTTCACCTTTCTGTGCTTCAGTCTGAATATTTCCTTCTTATTTATCTTCCAGTTAATCAGTTCTCTCTTCTGCTGTGAGTAATCTGATATTAAACCATTCTTTAAATTCTTAATTTCAGTTATTGCCTTTTCAGACAAAAATTTCTAGAAATTCTACCAATTATTTTTCTTATAATTTCTACTTCTCTATCAAAATACTTGTATTTTTAACTTATAAAACATATTAATCATATTACTGTAAATTCCAAGTTTGATAATATCATAATTTCAATATTTGAACCTTCTATAGGTATGAAGTGGAGAGTGAAAAAGTTGGCTTAAAGCTCAACTTTCAGAAAACGAAGATCATGGCATCCGGTCCCATCACTTCATGAGAAATACATGGGGAAACAGTGGAAA
>NW_011494607.1:20484241-20487352 GCF_000754665.1 Bison bison bison | reverse complement strand
TGGAGGAACCTCGTAGACTACAGTCCATGGGGTTACAAAGAGTTGTGAAGATGACTGAGCACCGAAGAATTGATGCTTTTGAACTGTGGTGTTGGAGAAGACTCTTGAGAGTCCCTTGGACTGCAAGGAGACCCAACCAGTCCATTCTGAAGGAGATCAGCTATGGGATTTCTTTGGAAGGAATGATGCTGAAGCTCAAACTCCAGTACTTTGGCCACCTCATGCGAAGAATTGACTCATTGGAAAAGACTCTGATGCTGGGAGGGATTGAGGGCAGGAGGAGAAGGGGACGACAGAGGATGAGATGGCTGGATGGCATCACTGACTCGATGGATGTGAGTCTCAGTGAACTCTGGGAGTTGGTGATGGACAGGGAGGCCTGGCGTGCTGTGATTCATGGGGTCACAAGGAGTTGGACACGATTGAGTGACTGATCTGATCTGATCTGATACAAGGTATGTACAATACATATACAATACTATACAAGGACTTTTTTCTCTTGGCTTTCATTCAGTTCTTATCTTTCTATACATCTAGTTACTTTAGACTGAATGCTAAATATTGTGAAATCTCTGAATAATGTTATCTTTCATCAGAGAAGATATACAATTGTTGGGCACACAACTAGGCTAGTAAGAGATCACCATAATGTAATCAGGCATTGAGCTAATTTAAGACAGGGCCTCCATTATTTGGGGAGCTGTTTATTACAGCATACGCTTTCTACTAGGTATCAGCACTTTGGGGTTCCAACTAAAAACTTCCATCTAAGAGATGATTAGCAGGGCCTCTCTACCTCAGAGAGGTCCAAACACTAGCAATACCCAGAAACTGCTAAAATCTCAGCTCAATTTATCCTCTAAGCCGCGGTTTTAACTTCAGTTTCTCAGCTGCTACTTATGAATTAGCAAATGCCTCAAGGGGAAAACCAATGCCAAATACTGGACTCAGTTCTAGGTATTTCCTTATACATCTTCACTATCTTGCTATCTCTCTAATGCCATTAAATATACTGCTTTTACTTATTCCAGCTTTATAATTATTCCCAGTGGGAGGGGTGGTAGAAAACAAATTAATCTGTCACTACTGAAAATTGATCTCTAGGTGGTTTCTTTTTAAACATTAGATGACTGCAAAAATATTACTTTGTTCAGAGAGGACTTATTTCACCATGGATTAATGAAATCATTCCAATTCCCATTTCTTTACTTTCCTTCATATTATCTTTATTTCCTTTATAACATTTTTCACAATCTGAAATTGTCCTTTTATTCATTTACTTATTAATTATTTTTAAATGATATATTTTTCCCAACTAGAACACAAATTCCCTAATAACAGGAAAATGAGTTTATTACTATCTTCCAGTGCCCAGCACTGTGCCTAAAACACTGAATAAATATTATTTGAATGAGTAAATAAATGAATAAATTGCTCATAATCAGCCAGGAGATTCAAAAGTTGCTTTCTACAGAGTTAACTAAATAAAAACTAAAATGTCATAGGTAACAGACTTTTATTGATAGATGCAGTAAATGTTTTACCTATTTTTTTTTAATTAACTCAAAGAATAAAAAGGTTACTCAAACTGGAGTTGATAAAATTAAGAGAAATTATATCTGGATTACCTGGATTCTGTGACAAAATTCTGTTACATGGTCTATATCAACAATGTCAACCATGTAACATTTATATTTACTACTCTCCCAGATGGTACAAGAGGTAAAGAATCTGCTGCCAGTGCAGGACATACAAGAGATGCAGGTTCAATCCCTAGGTAGGGAAGATCCACTGGAGAAGGAAATGGCAACCCACTCCAGTATTCTTGCCTGGAGAATTCCTTAGACAGAGGAGCCTAGCAGGCTACAGTCCATGGGGTCATAAAGAGTCAGACACGACTGACCATGTACATGCCACACACAATTATTTACTTAGTAGCTATTACACTCTGTGCTAACAACATCCTTTCTCTGCAAACCATGAGAAGCCACGGGAGCATTTGAAAACCAGCACCCTACCACATTGCTTCTTAAATCACTAGGTATTGTGGCCACCATTATTCTCTCTCCAGCGTACTCTGCAATTAAAACTACTAACACAATTGCAAAATAATTTTCTTCTTCAACATTTCTTTTCTGCATCTTCCTACTTCATAGCTCTGAAAGTGTTTTTTAGGGGATCCACTTTTAAAATTTCTTTTGAAAAATCTCTCTTACTCTCAGAGCTGTTGTGTGTGTGAGCATACATATGCATGTATGTATGTGAGGAGTGAGGAGAGAGATAGAGGGAACAAAATGGCAAGGACTCTGAAATATATTGTTAATGAATTCACTCTAAATAAGCTGGATATTCAATTTTCCTGAATCTCTGAACCATACTCAAGAGGACAAGGACATTTAAATCAAAGTTTGTTTTTACCTCTTGTAATATTCAGGGAGAAAAATGTCTTGTAGCTAACCTGAAACCTTGTGTGAAAAACATGAAGAGCCAGTTCTTAGAGTCTGCTTGCAAGATCTACATCAGGGTAGGTTGTGATAGCTGTGACAAGGCACTGCGAGTTTGTGCCAGCTCAGTACCTCGGTGGACCTCTTCTTCATACCAGAGGGAAGGTGAGCTTTAGACTTACCACAGCCACAATAATTCTTTCTAGGTACTAACCAGAGATAGGCCTTCCAGAATGAGGGTGTTTTACCTACTTTTCTGGAAGACTTAGTTCTTTTCTATTCCATCTGGATGACTAATAAAAAGGAAAGATGCTGGAACCAACCTAACATATACTGATTACTATAGGAAGACTGATGGAGGAAGTAAAAGACAAAAAACAACTCACCCTTCATTCCTACTGTTTTAGTCACAAAATTCAGCTTCAAGCCTATTAAAGGTAAAGCTTGAGCCAGTGCTTGAACATAGGCCAGAAATCAAAATTTTAGAGTACAGGTCATCAACTGGTAGCTTGTGGACTGAATTGATTCACATGTATGTTGTTTTTGGCTGGCGAAGTATTCTTAAAAAATCGAATGTAATACCTAAAGGATTGGAAACGTGTCCTTCACTCTGCCAAATCTCCCATACTGCCTAGTATTTTATACCAAGCATGAGTCACTCAATCAT
>NW_011494607.1:20455877-20484108 GCF_000754665.1 Bison bison bison | reverse complement strand
GATGCATGCCTGGCCTCTATAGGCATTTCAGATTGCAATTTCAATTTTAGAATGTATATATTCAGGTTTCTAAAATAAATGAAATTATCTTTTAAAAATGAAATGTACTAATTAGTTATAGATATTGAATAATGTTGATTATAATTTTTATTCCAAAGGAAATATTTAATATATTCAATCACTTAGATGCAGGAAGAGGTGAAATGCACAATCTAGAATTAAAAGATGGAATATGGGTTCAATTTTGTTTTATTTTGTTGGATTGCCTAAAGTCTCCCAAAATCATAAAAGTGATATATCATTATAATTTTCACTCTAATTTGGTTTTATAATTTATCTGTACAATAGGAATAACAAATAAGCATAAGATCTCAGTGGCATATAATAAGAAACATATGTGCTCAAAAGTCTATGGGTTGGCTAACTGATTCTGCTGATTTCAGTTGGGCCCAGTGGGATTCAACCATGTGTCTGTTGGCAGGTCAAATGGAAACAGGCTGGTCTAAAATAATCTTGGTTAAGACAACCAGTCTCTCACATGCCAGCAGATTAACCTCTGGTAGCAGAGTCCCCAAAGACAGAAGAGAACAGCAGAAGCCTTCTTGAGGTCTAGGTTTAAGAGCTAAATATTATCATATCATGAAATTGGCCAGAGTAAGCCACATGGCCAGCCCAGATACAGGGGGTGGAAAAATAGACCCCATCTTTCAATGTAAAGTCATATCGCAAAAGGCACATTAGGGAGGAGTGGAAAACTAAGGCCATTTAAAAAAAATCAATCTACCAAGGTAGTACTTTCTGTATCTCTTTTTTCAATATACCATAAGATCCTTAAAAATATATAATGCCCTCAACCCATTTCTTGGGAAAATTTTCACATTTAATAGCACAAGATTTTAATGTTGCCATGGAGTCAAGAATTCCTGTTTTAAGAATATGTTTGAGATTTATAACTTCAAACCTCACATAAAAACTAAAGAGGTTAAAAAAAAACAAAATAATTTAGTGGCAGAAATAAGTATTTCCTCAGCTACCATTCTGATTTTCTTTAAACCTTGCTGGTTGTGTGTGTGGATGTTTGTGTATGTGTATGTATGTGTATGTGTGTATGTGTGCTTGTGTGTGTGTGTGTGTAGGTTATCTTCCATATGGAATATAGTAATATTCCTAAAAATTCTGCTTCCAATCTGGAAACCCCTCCAATACATCTTGCTCACAGCTGCCAAAATGACCCTTAAAATGATATCTGATTACACAACTCCTTCAATGATTCTTATTCCCTCAGGATAAAGTCCCAAACCTTGGTTCAACATCATACGTGAGCTCACACCTCACATCACCCAGAACCATCTGATTTCTTCCCATATCTAATCTCATTTCTCGCCACCTCCACACACTTCTGTTTCAACTGCACCTCAACATTCTAACGTGCTTTTTGTATCAAATCTTTGAGCCTTTGTGATGTTATTCTCAGTTGCTGCCTATGAATGTTTTTTTACTTTAAACTTTTTTTGTATTAGGGTATAGCTGATTGGACTTCCCTGGTGGCTCAGTGATAACAAATCCACTTGCAAAGCAGGATATGTACGTAGATGCAGGTTGAGTCTCTGAATCGGGAATATTCCCTGGAGAAGAAAGTGGCAATCTACTCCAGTATTCTTGCCTGGGAAATCCACGGACAGAGGAGCCTGGTGGGCTGCAGTCCCTGGGGTCACAAAGAGTCAGACATGACTGAGCAACTGGACATGCATAGCCAATTAACAATGTTGTGATAGTTTCAGGTGGACAGTGAAGGGACTCAGTCATACATACACATGTATCCATTCTCCCCTAAACTCCCCTCCCATCCAGGTTGCCACATAGCATTGAGAAGAATTCCATGTACCTTACAGTAGGTCTTTGCTGGTCACTTTAAATATAGCAGTGTATACATGCTACCTATGAAATTGGTGAAAACTTTAAAAATGGCTAAGATGCAGGGAAATAGATATTTTACGCCTGTGGATAAAAGTCTAAATTATTGCCAACTTTTTGGAAAACAATTTGGCAATATCCAAATCTTTATTTTAAAATATATTTCTGTTTTAGAGGGAAGAGCACATTAAACTTTGATCTTCCTCCTTCAATTTCTATTCTATTTCTTATTCTATTCTATTAGAATAAGAATGAGAACAGTAAAGTAAAATTCAACTGAAATTTACTGGTAAGAAACATTGTTAAATAAATGAGATCCTAAGTATTATAATTAATAAGTTTCATACAGCCATAAAACCCAGAAATACACATTTTTAACTGCTGAAAATGTCTTACTCCTAAAAGGGAAGGAGATTTTTTTCAGTATCTCTCCCAAGTATCAGAACATATATTAAAAGAAAGCTAAAACCTTATAACCTATATGAGCAAGAAATGACCCTAAAAAGCCAAGCTATTACTAGAAATGGCCTTCGAGCCATCCTGTGCCTCCCTGGGCTCTCATTAAAGTTTTTTTTTTTTTTTTTTAATAAGATCCACAGTGAAGGTCAGTCTGCTGTACTGAGTAAATGGAATGTGAATGCCCCTTCCCATTTGGTTGTGAGAGGGACTTGGACCAATCCCCAAAATGAAACAAGTTCAAAGTTTTCGAGAGTGGAAATAATGTTGCTAGCATCTTAGTGAGGTTTGCAGTTTGCTGCTGAGTCCCTTCTGATGAGTCAGGTGGAAAGCCTGAGCTGGAAAAGGTTGAGTGATAGGCAGATGATGGACTAATATGACCAGAGTATTCACAGAGATGGTGAGACATCTTCTGACCCTCTGGCTCGGTAACTACAAATCTGTGTGTCATCAGATAAATGGAGAGAGAAGGAGCCTTTTGAAACTGACCTCACATAACCCCATTCACCCCCACTCTACGACGTAAACTATTCAACCAATCCTTAAAACTTGTCTCTTCAATGAGAACTTTGGATGACAAACTAATAAAAAAAAAAAAAAACTATTTTAAAGCAAGGTTTATGGAATGTACACACTCCAAAGTTTGTTCAGATCTAATAGAAGCAAATTGTAAACCTACAGTTGACATTGATATTTTTTCTATACTTACATGGTTTACACAGCACTTTTCATAAATATAAACAATTTGCTTCAGCATATAGTCTCTGAAGTATGGGCATTTGAGGAAGGCACTTACTGATAAATAATTCATTTTTTTTTTACTATTAGCCAGTGTGTTCTATAGAACCAAAAAATAGATCTTAATAGCTTAGGAACCAAATGTAGGGAGATATTTCTTAAACTAGAACCTAACTTAAGATACACCCATACAAGAAGCCATATACTAATTTTATGGCAAAGCATTAGTAGTGGTATTATAAAGAGATATCAAAAGAGGAGAAAAAAAACTTCTTTCTACTCTCAGAGGAAAATTGATCAGGATATATAGACACAAGCCTATAACAGGATTAATGTTCAAAATCACTAAATGGTGTTTGGGAGGAAAAAAAAACCTAAAACTATTTCTTTTATAGATATTCTATTACCATTTCTGTTTTTCAGATCAAACAGATTTTCCATTACCAATGCAATTTGAATCCAATTCAGCCACTCAGTCATGTCCGACTCTTTGTGACCCCATGGACTGCAGCACACCAGCCTTCCCTGTCCATCAATATATTCTGGAGCTTACTCAAATTCATGTTCATCGAGTCAGTGATGCCATCCAACCGTCTCATCCTTTGTCATTCCCTTCTCCTCCTGCCTTCAATCTTTCCCAGCATCGGGGTCTTTTCCAAAGACTCAGTTCTTTGCATCAGGTGGCCAAATTACTGGAGTTTCAGCTTCAGCATCAATTCTTCCAATGAGTATTCAGGACGGATTTACTTTATGATGGACTGGTTGGATCTCCTTGCAGTCCAAGGGACTCTCATTAGTCTTCTCCAACACCATAGTTCAAAAGCATCAATTCTTCGACACTCAGCTTTCTTTATAGTCCAACTCTCACATCCATACATGACTACTAGAAAAGTCATAGCTTTGACTAGATGGACCTTTGTTGACAAAGTAATGTCTCTGTTTTCAATATGCTGTCTAGGTTGGTCACAACTTTTCTACCAAGAGCAAGCATCTTTTAATTTCATAGATCCAGTCACCACCTGCAGTGATTTTGGAGCACCCAAAAATAAAGTCTCTCACTGTTTCCATTGTTTCCCCATCTATTTGCCATGAAGTGATGGGACCACATGCCATGATCTTAGTTTTCTGAATGTTGAGTTATCAGCTAACTTTTTCACTCTCCTCTTTCACATTCATCAAGAGGCTCTTCAGTTCTTCACTTTCTGCCATAAGGGTGGTGTCATCTGCATATCTGAGGTTATTGATATTTCTCCCGGCAATCTTGACTCCAGCTTGTGCTTCATCCAGGCCAGCATTTCTCATGATGTACTCTGCATATAAATTAAATAGCCAGGATGACAATATACAGCCTTGATGTAATCCTTTCCGGATTTGGAACCAGTCTGTTGTTTCATGTCTGGTTCTAACAGTTGCTTCTTGACCTGCATACAGATTTCTCAGGAGGCAGGCTAGGTACTCTGGTATTCCTATCTCTTTAAGAATTTTCCAGTTTGTTGTAATCCACACAGTCAAGGCTTTGGCATAGTCAATAAAGCAGAATTATCCTAAAAGATGATGCTGTGAAAGTGCTATACTCAATATGTCAGCAAATTTGGAAAATCAGCAGTGGCCACAGGACTGGAAAAGGTCAGTTTTCATTCCAGTCCCAAAGAAAGGCAATGCCAAAGAATGCTCAAACTACCGCACAATTGCACTCATCTCACACACTAGTAAACTAATGCTCAAAATACTCCAAGCCAGGCTTCAGCAATATGTGAACCGTGAACTTCCAGATGTTCAAGCTGGATTTAGAAAAGGCAGAGGAACCAGAGATCAAATTGTCAATATCTGCTGGATCATCAAAAAAGCAAGAGAGTTCCAGAAAAAACATCTACTTCTGGTTATTGACTATGCCAAAGCCTTTGACTGTGTGGATCACAATAAACTGTGGAAAATTCTGAAAGAGATGGGAATACCAGACCACCTGACCTGCCTCTTGAGAAATTTGTATGCAGGTCAGGAAGCAACAGTTAGGACTGGACATGGAACAACAGACTGGTTCCAAATAGGAAAAGGAGTACGTCAAGGCTGTATATTGTCATCTGGATTGCTGGGAGAAATATCAATAATCTCAGAGATGCAGATGACACCACCCTTATGGCAGAAAGTGAAGAGGAACTAAAGAGCTTCTTGATGAAAGTGAAAGAGGAGAGTGAAAAAGTTGGCTTAAAGCTCAACATTCAGAAAACTAAGATCATGGCATCTGGTCCCATCATTTCATGGCAAATAGATGAGGAAACAGTGGAAACAGTGGCTGACTTTAGTTTGTTGGGCTCCAAAATCACTGCAGATAGTGATTGCAGCCATGAAATTAAAAGACGCTTACGCCTTGGAAGGAAAGTTATGACCAACCTAGACAGCATATTAAAAAGCAAAGATATTACTTTGACAACAAAGGTCTGTCTAGTCAAGGCTATGGTTTTTCCAGTGGTCATCTATGGATGTGAGAGTTGGACTGTGAAGAAAGCTGAGTGCCGAAGAATTGATGCTTTTGAACTGTTGGTGTTGGAGAAGACTCTTGAGAGTCCCTTGGACTTCAAGGAGATCCAACCAGTCCATCCTAAAGGAGATCAGTCCTGGGTGTTCATTGGAAGGACTGATGTTGAAGCTGAAACTCGAATACTTTGGCCACATGATGCAAAGAGCTGACTTATTTGAAAAGACCCTGATGCTGGGAAAGATTGAGGGCAGGAGGAGAAGGGGATGACAGAGGATGACATGGTTGGATGGCATCACTGACTCAATGGACATGAGTTTGGGTAACCTCTGGGAGTTGGTGATGGACAGGGAGGCCTGGCGTGCTGCGATTCATGGGGTCACAAAGAGTTGGACACGACTGAGCGACTGAACTGAACTGACTGAACTGAGATGTTTTTCTGGAAGTCTCTTGATTTTTCTATCATCCATCAGATGTTGGCAATTTGATCTCTGGTTCTTCTTCCTTTTCTAAATCCAGCTGGAACATCTGGAAGTTCTCAGTTCACATACTGGTAAAGCTTGGCTTGGCGAATTTTGAGCATTACTTTGCTAGCATGTGGGATGAGTGCAATTGTGTGGTAGTCTGAACATTCTTTGGCATTGCCTTTCTTTGGGATTGGAATGAAAACTGACCTTTTCCAGTCCTGTGACTACTGATGAGTTTTCCAAAGTTGGTGGCATATTGAGTGCAGCACTTTCACAGCATCATCTTTTAGTATTGGAAATAGTTCTACTGGAATTCTATCACCTCTGCTAGCTTTGTTTGTAGTGATGCTACCTAAGGTCCACTTGACTTCACATTCCAGGATGCCTGGCTCTAGGTGAGTGATCACACCATCGTGGTTATCTGGGTCATGAAAATCTTTTTTGTATAGTTCTTCTATGTATTCTTGGCACCTCTTCTTAATATCTTCTGCTTCTGTTAGGTCCATTACGTTTCTGTCCTTTATGTGCCCATCTATGCATGAAATATTCCCTTGGTATTTCTAATTTTCTTGAAGAGATCTCAAGTCTCCCTATTCTATTGTTTTCCTCTATTTCTTTGCATTGATCACTGAGAAAGGCTTTCTTATCTCTCCTTGCTATTTTTTGGAACTCTGCATTCAAATGGGTATATCTTTCCTTTTCTCTTTTGCCTTTTGCTTCTCTTTTCACAGCTATTTGTAAGGCCTCTTCAGACAACCATTTTGCCTTTTTGCATTTCTCTTTCTTGGGGATGATCTTAATCACTGCCTCCTGTACAATGTCATGAACCTCCATCCATAGTTCTTCAGGCACTCTGTCCATCAGATCTAATCCATTGAATCTGTTTGTCACTTCCTCTGTATACCATAAGGGATTTGATTTAGGTCATACATGAATGGTCTATTGGTTTTCCCTACTTTCTTCAATTTAATTCTGAATTTGGCAATAAGGAGTTCATGATCTGAGCCACAGTCAGCTCCCAGTCTTGTTTTTGCTGACTATATATAGCTTCTCCATCTGGTGGAGTAGAAGGACGTGTGCTCATCTTCCCCTGTAAGAACTCCTAAATTACAACTCGCTGCTGAACAACCATTGACAGGAGAATGTTGGATCCCACCAAAAAAAGATACCCCACATCCAAGGGCAAAGGAGAAGCCCCAGCAAAATGGTAGAAGGGGTGAAATCATGTTTAGAATCAAATCACATACCTGCCAGAGATGCTCAGCGGGCTCAAACAGTGCAATTTAGGAGTCATTTAATTGTTTAACCTGGAATATAATCTATTATGTATTTAACTGGAGTTGGAAACAACCATCCCCAAGCTGTAACAATACTCCAAAAGAGCTGGTCAATGAAGATGGAGCCCAGCTCACTAAATCTGCCTGCAGGACTGTTTTTTCCATTTCTGAGTTAGGGTTATATCTTAATCTCCTGTAAGAAAAACACATCATTTAAAAATTAAAGAGGAAAAAAGCTAGAAAAATAATTTTTCCTTCATGTGGTAAGTTTGCTGTTTTCAATATTTTAATACAAAGGGACTCTCCTATTACCCAGTAGGGAAGAAGAATTCTACGATGATCCCCAAGACTCCCTTTGAGGGCACAGGACCTGCAAACTTGATAGGATATCACACCTATAACTACGTTGGGTTATATGGAAAAGGTGAAAGGATTTTGCACAAGTAATTAGGGTCCATAATCAGGTTAAATTCATTAAAAGGGAGATTATCCTAGGTGAGGTTCACCTAATCCAACATACCTGTTATTTTAAAAAAGAGAGTCTAGAGATCTGAGACAGGATAAGTCAAGAGAATTCTCCTTCTGGCCTTGGAGAAACAAATAGTCATATGTGAATTGCATTTGAACGTACAGTCTGGACACGGAGCTCTTCAGTCCTATGGCTGCAAGTCATTGCATTCTGCCAGCAACCTGAATGAGCTTGGAAGAGGACTCCAAAACATAG
This sequence comes from Bison bison bison, assembly GCF_000754665.1. Lineage (NCBI taxonomy): Eukaryota > Metazoa > Chordata > Mammalia > Artiodactyla > Bovidae > Bison > Bison bison. The sequence goes on along the minus strand of NW_011494607.1, from coordinate 20,476,056 downwards.
ATGAGATTACAGGCCCAGCTGATATTTTGATTTTAATTGAGTGAGACCCTAAACAGAGCCAATTCATACCTTGACTCCTAACTTACAGAAACTGTAAAATAATAATGAATATTGTCTTAAGCTATTAAATATGTAATTCATTGTACAGCAATGAAAACTAATACACCCAGTAAGTTGTTGGTTGAGTTCTAAGGTATATTCTTGAGTGGAAATGACATTAGAAGTCTAAATTTTCATCCAATTAGTTACGTAAATAATTTCCTGGTTAGATAAATTACTTTCCTGATTACAGAAATTAACTTCTTTTCTCCTTGACTATCTCCTTTATAATACATGGAAGAACTACGTGTAGCTTTAAGGAACAGTTCCCATAGTCCATCCATTTCCTTCGCTTATACAAGTGGCTGGAATCAACATGAGCAGAGAGGAGTATGATAGCACAAACCGGTCCACTTTCCAATACACAGGACTACATGGTGCTTAGCTAAAGTTAACTGGTCCAAAAGTAGGTTTGAGATTTAAATATCCAGTTTTGCTTATTAAGATGTATATCACTGACTGGGATTGAAATAATGGATGTGGACACATTTTAGACAGCCAATTCTAAATAGAAAGTAATTTACAAATTCATGTAACTTTGTGATGGGAGTCTGAAGATCTAGGTGTACAGTCTATCTCTGCCACTAACTCATTGTGTCATCTTAGGCAAGGCCTGAATCTCTATACATAATTTTTACAGTATATTATTAGAAAAAATTATTTAAAGCTCTTCTAGTGCAAATATTCTAAGATTGTGTTAGTTCATAACTACATGTTTCAGTAGGTCTGAGCCTGCACTAGTTCAGATGACTGTTTTGGTCTACCCACTAGAAATACTGGTTTTACCTTTCTTTTCTCTAAATGAAGAGTTTCCCTCATAGCTCAGTCAGTAAAGAATCTGCCTGCAATACAGGAGACCTGGATTCAATTCCTGGGTCAGGAAGATCCCCTGGAGAAGGAAATGGCAACCCACTCCAGTATTCTTGCCTGGAGAATCCCATGGACAGAGGAGCATGGTGTGCTACAGTCCATGGGGTAGCAAGAGTTGGACACGACTAAGTGACTAAACCACCAAATGAAGAGTAGCACTGATGAAAACAACCCATAGCAGTGCCATTATAACCTCTTTGGCATCCACCCAACTAGCGCCTGAGGAAGAAAATATGAGTGGCTAAGGAGGAGAGGAATATAAAGGCACCAACAGGAGATTAAATAGGGATAAGAAAGCAAAGGCTACAGAGACAAGAATTATACATGTAAAGGTAATGACTAAAAACTTCCACAAGCTCATTTCCTTCCAGAGAAGGAATTCCAGAGATGAAATTATTCAAGAGACCCATATAGAGAGGACTTTATGTAGATTCCAATATCTAAGAAACCTATGAACAGGCCTCTAGCTTACCTACAACATAATTTAGGACATCCCTATAAAAAATATAGGATATACAGAATTTTAAAGGAACCTCAGATTTCTTACAAGATTCTCCCCTTATTAGAGAAAAATTAGTCTCTAAGAGACACCCTAAAATGATAATATCACTAAGATCCTAGAAGACAGTCAATGTTTAATAACTTTTTTGCATTATCTAGAACATAACTGCATAAAAATGCTTTTTAAAGTCCTACTGCAGATGATGTGCTATTTAATAAGATCTTTAAATAATACCACCAAGGAAAGAACAATTCAAACATCTGTCCCTTTGAAACATGAGTGAGCACATCTTCACAAGTCTTAAAATAAGTTGACCGAGAATGCCTTGGGCAATATAGGATAACTATGCTGTCCTCTAAAGAAATCTAACTCCTATTTCCAGTTTTTTAAGGAGTTTACACACTGTTCTCCATAGCACTGCCATACGACCCAGCAATCCCACTGCTGGGCATACACACCCAGGAAACCATAATTGAAACAGACACGTGTACCCCAATGTTCATCACAGCACTGTTTACAATAGCCAGGATATGGAAGCAACCTAGATGCCCATTGGCAGACAAATGGATAAGAAAGCTGCGGTACATATGCACAGCGGAATATTACTCAGCCATTAAAAAATGCATTTGAATCAGTTCTAATGAGATGGATGAAACTGGAGCCTATTATGCAGAGTGAAGTAAGTCAGAAAGAGAAACACCAATACAGTATACTAACACATATATATGGAATTTAGAAATATGCTAATGATGACCCTATAAGCGAGACAATAAGAGATATAGATGTAAAGAACAGTCTTTTGGACTCTGTGGGAGAAGGCAAGGGTGGGATGATTTGAGAGGGTTGCGTTTAAACATGTGTATTATCATATGTGAAGCAGATCGCTGGTCCAGGTTTGATGCATGAGACAGGGTGCTCAGGGCTGGTACACTGGAATGACCCTGGGGAATGGGATGGGGAGGAAGATGGGAGGGGGGTTCTGGATGGGGAACACATGAGCGCCCATGGCTGATTCATGTTGATGTATGGCAAAAACCACCACAATATTGTAAAGTAATTAGTCTCCAATTAAAATAAATTAATTAATTTAAATTTAAAAATTAAATTAAAAAGAAAAGAAATATAATTCCTAAGATCCCTGACACCTCAGAGTGTGTCAATCAAAAGCAAACTACCTGGAATTTTCAACAGCATCAATTTTAAATGATCTGATAACTAAAAGGGAAATAAACATATTCTTATTAACAAGTATTTCAATATAAAGTCCATGGAAGATATAATTCATACCATCTATGTCTGTAGGGTTCTTGAACAGAGAAAGGGGTGGTGGTGTTGTCTAAATCATAGATACTAACAATATTGTTTGTTAAGAACTAAAACAAGAATTTTGAACTTCATAGTACCAATAAAATTTACAGTTCAATAGAGAGAAAGCTGTTATTTCCCCCAGATTCCAGCCTAGCTTTCTATAGTAGATAAAAGTAAATGCTATATTGAGAAACTCTTTTGTGGAAGAAGGTGCTAAATCTCCAATTACATCTCAAAAAGAAAAAAAAAGTCAGTAGTTACTCATCATAAAAAATGACATATATTTTGAGATCAAGAATCAGCCACCTGCCTGGGACATAGAGTGAGAGAAAGATTTTTAAAAATCTATCTTAGAGTCTGTGATATCATAAGTTTGATAAGAAAAATGACAGAGAAGATTAATACATAGCATAGCTGCACGGTCAGAGCTAAAATTAATGGCCTTCTGAGTTCTTTTCCGAATCTCTCATGAGTGTCCAAAATAGTCCTTTTGAAATCTACAAAGTTTCACATTGCATTCTGGGGTCATGAGGCAAAAAATCAATTATGAGACAGTTTTGCAAGCCATTTTTAATTTTATACAGTAAAAATCACAAGTATGTATGTACACAGATATATGTGTACATGCATATGTGTATGTAAACATAAATTTTTTTTTTACAAAATTCTTACCTTTCATACCCTACTCTTTTAATCCTCATGGCCTTAAGCTTTGACTATCGTGACAACTCATAATTTGGAGTTCTATCTGTGAAATATTTCCTTCTCAGATATAGACAACAAAATCCAAATGACAAAGAAAGACAAACTGCAGGCAAGCTAGAGGATAGAAAAACTATTTTGAAAGCAAAATTTAAAGAGACCTACAGATACCAAAAAGGGAAAGAAAAATGATTATTATAAACATTGGGCAGGTGTAAAAAGATGATATGTGCTCATAAAGAGTCTGTATTCTGAGAAAAATGCAGAGGAATTTTGAGGAGTGAATGGCAAAGATTAGCTATTTCTGATATACACTTTCTTGCCAGTTAGATAGCCATCTTTAAATGAATAGAATAATTAATGAGCCACAGCACATTAAAAATTGAAAGTTTAAAAATTTAAAAAAGTTGAAGCTTATTTTAAGTCCAAAGAAATAGTTTTCTGATTTATCACAGAGTCCACTTTATCCCTACACAAGGGTAGGCATACTTGTGTTGGAAAAAAGTGCAAAATAAGCATGTTTGTTCTTTTGATACTCAAATAAATACTGCATTTATTTACTGCAGTGACTTGGAAAAAATGGAAAATTCTACTTCAGAAAAATTCAGTGGGAAGGATAAGGTTAGGAGTAAAGTATATAGCATGGGCTTCCCAGGTAGGGCAGTGGTAAAGAATATGCCTGACAATGCAGGAGATGCCAGAGCCACAGGTTCAATCCCTGGGTCATTCACATAGACCCAGGTGCCCATCCCCAAGGTGAATGAGGCAGAGAAGACCTCTGGGTTTGGTTGTAGCTTCATCATAACCAGCCATGAGATTACTAGGTCCTTACCTGTGCCTGTCAGCAGACATCATCTACCTCATTCCCACAGGCTAGTTCTTGTCTGCCTTTTAAACTGGGGTGTGATGAGGTAAAGGCACTTCCCCAAGGTCTCACAAGATCTCAAGTGGCAGAGTGAAGACCTGTAAGGATATTTGGCCTGAACCACCATGCCCCCAGACTGCACAGGAATCAAGAGTGCAGGTATTAGGAAAGTGCTAGTCACTCAGTCATGTCTGACTCTTTCATCCATGGGCTTCTCCAGGCAAGCATACTGGAGTGGGTTGCCATTCCCTTCTCCAGGGGATCTTCCTGACCCAGGGATTGAACCCAGGTCTCCTGAATCGCAGGCACATTCTTCACTGTCTGAGCCACAATGTTGTTGGCAGGTATTAGGAGCAGCACACTAATGGAAGTAAGGATGGCTGCCAAGTCTGGGAGGGAAAGAAAACAGCTTCAACATCAGAATTGTAGCATCCTTCAGAGCACTGATGGGCTTTCCTAGTGGCTCAATGGTAAAGAATTCGCCTGCAATGCAAAAGCCACAGGAGACGTGGGTTCCATTCCTGGGTCGGGAAGATTCCCTGGAGAAAGAAATGGCAACCCACTCCAGTATTCTTACCTGGAGAATCCCACGGACAGACGAACCAGGCAGCCTACAGTCCATGTGGTCACAAGAGTCAGATATGACTTAGCAACTAAGCCACCACCACCATCAGAGCTCTGAAGAGGATCCAGAGTTAATGCTCTTAGTTAAAAAAAAAAAAAAAGAAGTATGTTACATTGTGTTAGTTTCAGTACTGCGGCTGTAACAAATTACCACCACCTTGGCAATTTAAATCAACACAAATGAATTTTCTTACCTTTCCAGAAGTCAGAATTCAAAATGAGTCTCACCAGCTTAAAATCCAGGTAGTAGAGCTGTGTTCCTTTTGGAGAACCTTGGAGAGAATCCATTTTATTCCTTGGCTCGAAGCCCCCTTCCATCTCCAAAGCCAGCCAGGGCCATACTGCTGACCAACTCCTGACCCAACTCCTCTGACTCGTGCTTCCTCTTATGATTATACTGAGCCCACGTGGATAATTCAGACTAATCTCCTTATCCTAAAGTGAAGTGAAGTGAAGTGAATTGAAGTCGCTCAGTCATGTCTGACTCTTTGCGACCCCAAGAACTGTAGCCTACCAGGCTCCTCCCTCCATGGGATTCTCCAGGCAAGAGTACTAGAGTGGGTTGCCATAAAGTCAACCTTAATTCCACTGGCAACCATAACATACTCATTATGCTTCCAGGGATTAGAATGTGCACAGTTTTGAGGGGCCATTATTTTGCTACCTCGTATCTTTTTAGGAAAAAGTTTCATGAATAGTGTTAAAATGAAGCAGCTTTAGGTTTTTTAATGATCTCAAAAATCTATATATGATTCCTTGATGTTGCTGGGGGAAATAAAGGCATTTCTCTTCTTGAAAATTAGTTTATTCTGAAAAAGAAAAGCTATGTTGTATACATCAGTACTTACACATTTAGGAGCTTGGATAAATTATATAAATCATTGTAAACAATACTATGTGACTGTAATAAATTTTTAAAACTTCACATTTTCCTGCTGCTTCAGCATCCCCACAAACAGGCTGTGAGCAGCTCATGCAAGGGACCAAGTGAACTATTGTGTAGGCTGGTCCTGCCCCATCTTCCCCTTCGTGCCGTCTCCTGACTGTGGCCTGCGACATTCAAGCAGACCCACGAAATCTCCTCATGCCTTTTTATCTGTGTGTTCCATCTCCACCCACAATAAAGGCACTTGCCCCCGAGTTCTCAGTCTCTCCTGACTCCCCATCTCCCTGGCTAAGCCTGCTCCCTTGACCTCTCCCCGTGTAGCCCCTGTACATGGGGGCCTACCTCTTCCAGAACCTGTGAATATAACAAATCCTTTAATTTCATATGCCGCTCCACATGTAATTCCAGAAATGGATTTGCTGGAATGATCCTTAAAGATCTCATAGGTGAACTTAATTGCCCATTTACAGCACAGTCTAACTATGAAATGCTTATAACGTCCATAGTAATCATTCAAAGAAAAAACTTTATAAATAACTGGCACTAATGTTGTATCTTTCTACATAACTTTATCTCTCTGTCACATCAGACATATTCATCTAGTTGAGAAGTTGTCATCTATATAACCCTTAGCCCCTCATCATCACTCTAGAACTTTCCTTCTAACATCCCCAAACCCTTACTAGACCCCAAAAAGCCAACATTTTCCACGAATCATTGCATGCGTGCTCAGTCACTGTCAAGTCTGATTCTTTGTGACCCCACAGACAGCAGCCCACCAGGCTCCTCTGTCCATGGGATTTCCCAGCAAGAATATTCAAGTAGGTTGCCATTCCTTCCTCCAGGGGATCTTCCTGACCCAGGGAGCCAATCCATGTCTCCTACACTGCAGACAATCTTTACCGCTGAGCCACTGGGGAAGCCTTCACATATCAGTAAAGGAGATCAACTATTTTAAGTGCACAACTGTTCTATAGTTCTATATTTAGTTAATTGGCCATCTGCCCTTATAGCCATCTGCTGAAAAACCAAATGGCACCAAAGATAAAAGAAGAATTGACTAGTATAGTTGAAAATCATAGCATTTTAAAAGCATGATACTCTATTAAAGATAATAGTTGAAAATATTTTAAAACATGTAATAATGTCTTCCAAATTTGTATTTTTCTAGCTAAAAACATTGTTGGTTAAAGAGGTGGAAGATGACTGATTCCAGAACACACTGAAAGAAAAGATCCAATGAGAGAATTTAGTACATGGTGTGTGTGGGTGTGGGTGTGTGTGTTCCAGTTACAGCAAATTTACCCAACCACTAAGTTATGCAGCAAATCACAATTTGTCAGGTGTGGAGGTGTGGTGCTGAGTGGCTTACAGTCATTAGTTTTGGTTCAATGCTTGTAGCTTGAGGAACAAAGGCGTTACATTCTATGCACATTTAAAAAGCAATTTCATAAGCTTAAATGCCAACAGTTTCTCATAAATGTTGCTATAATTATTTTAAATCACCTAATAATATTCCAGGGTAAAAAGGACTTAACTGTGTTAAACCCAAATCCATTTCACAGAAATCATCAGCATGGCCCAGAGCTTGGACATTTTTTCTTTGTTTTTTGTTTTTTTTTTTTCTGAATCAAGATGTCTGTCCTAGTTCAATTATTATTATAGTTTCCAAGAAGCCATCGCTAGGCAGGCATAAAAAAGTGATTCAATTGATTTAAAGAATACTGACTAATGTGGAAGATTAATAGACTAGGGAGATGCACAAAAGGCTTCTTTTCTGGGCTGAAAATCTCCAACCTGATCTTTATCTACCAGCATGGGAAAATCATAAGAGATTATTTTACATTCAAATCAGTTACCATTTCATTGTTAGCCTGTCTACCGCTTCCTTCAGGAATCCTGTTTTCACGAAATGAAAATAATGAGAAAATATGATCTATGCAAATATGAAGAAAGTCAAAATAATGATCTACTAAAGGCTTCTCTCATAAAAGCATCAGAACTTCTGAATAAGCAAATGTATTTTTCTTTCCAAAGAATCAAGTTTTTTGTTGGTTTATATTTTATTCTTTATGAAGTATTCTTATTACCTGGGTCTATGTGACAGGAAATGAAATATACTTGGATAGATTTTTTGTTCTGTGCATCAGTATCTTACCTACAATGATTCTCTGTACTTCACATAACCAGTCATACTCACAGGTACTGGACATGATACTTGGATTTGTGGGGTTTAGGAGGCCAAAGAACAAATCAATTAAACACCCAGCCTAAGCTCACTGGGTCAAGGTGTATTAGGTAAGCAAAATGAAATCGCTTTTTCATAGCTAAGTAACGATTGAATACTATTCCCTTAAAAATTCTTAAAATTTTACGATATATTTGAAATTTTTCATAACAAAATGTTGGAGAAAAATAAGCACATTCATAGAGTTAACCTAATAGTATTTCCTAATTCTAAACTTTGGAATCTCTGAAAGTAGACTCCTCAAACTTCTGATCCCTAAGTTCTAGCCACTTCTGCTTAATTAATCAAAGTCCCAGATTCTGCCTGGTAGCATCTATCATGCTACTACCCAAAACCTGTATAAAGCACACATGTGGAGCTGAATGGATAGGGTCTCTTCCTGCCTTCAGGAAAATATCCTTGCAATTGACTTCCTATTTTCTGAAACTAGGCCACCTAACCTTCCTGTGTTCAAGTGACCCCTAGTCATCAGTACAGAGGTCACCTACGCTTTCATTGCTCAGTGCCAGCATCCTCTGGAAGTCCTTTTGTGTAATCATCTAGACGTGCTTTTGGTTTTTGGTGTGCCTTTCCTCTTCAGCTTGCCACCCATACGCTGTGAAGTCTTTACAGCATCAACCTCCAAGCTTTTCCCAATTCAGTCCTTTTTTTAGAAGTAGCACCAGTTTCAAGATCCACTCCAATGTGGCTGTTGATTATGAGGACTTGTTCAACGCATTGCTGTATGTAGAATTGAGATAGTCGTATCATCTATTTTAAGTGGTTACAGTCCATAGCTTCAAAATGGTTGCACCACTTGGGGGAAAGGAAGGTCTTCCTTCCACGAGGAAGACAAGCCAACTGGACTATTTATTAAACATTCAACCAGTATTTACTGAGCCAACAATCTACCATGATGGTCTGTTAAAAAAATTACAAATAAAAAATTAAGCTTCTCCTCACAAGCTTATGATGATTTCCAATGAATTCCAATATAAATATTTATTTTAAAGTTCAATTTTTAATTGTTCCTATTTTTATTTTTATCCAACTACCATTCACAAAGCTTTAAAAGTCTAATAGTACTACAAGCCTTACAATAAAAATTTTCAGTATCCCAACTCAGTATATCCGCCTCTTAAAATTTCCAATAAAAAAAAGAAACATCTGTCAACTCTCTTAGCTGATTATTCTGTAATTTAAGAATATATTGTTTCTTTTAGTGAACAATTGCTTTCATAATGCTTACGACATGCCAAGAGCTTTCCAAGTACTTTACTATACTAACTCATTGAGTCCTTGTAGTAAACTATAAGGCAGTTATTCCTACTTTCTAGCTAGGAAATTGAGGCAGAGAAAGGTCAAGTAACTTTGGCCCAAGGTCACATAGCCAGTAAGTCATGGAGTCAGGATCCTAACCTAAGCAAATCTGGTTCAAGTCAACAATTATAATCACAGCAATGCTTATATCTTTCTAAGTGGTAATCTGAAATTGATCAATGCAAAGAAATAGAGGAAAACAACAGAATGGGAAATACTAAAGATCTCTTCAAGAAAATCAGAGATACCAAAGGAACATTTCATGCAAAGATGGGCTTGATAAAGGACAGAAATGGTATGGACCTAACAGAAGCAGAAGATATTAAGAAGAGGTGGCAAGAATACACAGAAGAACTGTACAAAAAAGATCTTCATGACCCAGATAATCATGATGGTGTGATCACTGACCTAGAGCCAGACATCCTGGAATGTGAAGTCAAGTGGGCCTTAGAAAGCATCACTATGAACAAAGCTAGTGGAGGTGATGGAATTCCAGTGGAGCTATTTCAAATCCTGAAAGATGATGCTGTAAAAATGCTGCACTCAATATGCCAGCAAATTTGGAAAACTCAGCAGTGGCCACAGGACTGGAAAATGTCAGTTTTCATTCCAATCCCAAAGAAAGGCAATGCCAAAGAATGCTCAAACTACCACATAATTGCACTCATCTCACACGCTAGTAAAGTCATGCTCAAAATTCTCCAAGCCAGGCTTCAGCAATATGTGAACCGTGAACTTCCTGATGTTCGAGCTGGTTTTACAAAAGGCCGAGGAAGCAGAGATCAAATCGCCAACATCCGCTGGATCATGGTAAAAGCAAGAGAGTTCCGGATAAACATCTATTTCTGCTTTATTGACTATGTCAAAGCCTTTGACTATGTGGATCACAATAAACTGTGGAACATTCTGAAAGAGATGGGAATACCAGACCACCTGATCTGCCTCTTGAGAAATCTGTATGCAGGTCAGGAAGCAACAGTTAGAACTGGACACGGAACAACAGACTGGTTCCAAATAGGAAAAGGAGTACATCAAGGCTGTATATTGTCACCCTGCTCATTTAACTTATATGCAGAGTAAATCATGAGAAACGCTGGGCTGGAAGAAACACAAGCTGGAATCAAGATTGCCGGGAGAAATATCAATAACCTCAGATATGCAGATGACACCACCCTTATGGCAGAAAGTGAAGAGGAACTAAAAAGCCTCTTGATGAAAGTGAAAGTAGAGAGTGAAAAAGTTGGCTTAAAGCTCAACATTCAGAAAATGAAGATCATGGCATCTGGTACCATCACTTCATGGGAAATAGATGGGGAAACAGTGGAAACAGTGTCAGACTTTATTTTTCTGGGCTCCAAAATCACTACAGATGGTGACTGCAGCCATGAAATTAAAAGACGCTTACTCCTTGGAAGGAAAGTTATGACCAACCTAGATAGCATATTCAAAAGCATAGACATTACTTTGCCAACAAAGGTTCGTCTAGTCAAGACTACGGTTTTTCCAGTGGTCATGTATGGATGTGAGAGTTGGACTGTGAAGAAGGCTGAGCACTGAAGAATTGATGCTTTTGAACTGTGGTGTTGGAGAAGACTCTTGAGAGTCCCTTGGACTGCAAGGAGATCCAACCAGTCCATTTTGAAAGAGATGAGCCCTGGGATTTCTTTGGAAGGAATGATGCTAAAGCTGAAACTCCAGTACTTTGGCCACTTCATGCAAAGAGTTGATTCATTGGAAAAGACTCTGATGCTGGGAGGGATTGAGGGCAGGAGGAGAAGGGGACGACAGAGGATGAGATGGCTGGATGGCATCACTGACTCGATGGACGTGAGTCTGAGTGAACTCCGGGAGTTGGTGATGGACAGACAGGGAGGCCTGGCGTGCTGTGATTCATGGGGTTGCAAAGGGTTGGACATGACTGAGTGACTGAACTGAACTGAATCTGAAACTACTATTTATTAATTTTTAAATTATTTATAATATCGATATTTTATGATGAAAAATCAGGATAATATCCACAGAAAATGCACAAGGCATAAACCACACACTCACACACATGTACATCCCCTCCCCATTCTCCCAATACACGTATCATGCTTTTGTTAAATTGCCATCTTGTTTACAGTACTATAACAGCTGATTCATAAGTGCACATTGATTATATCTTTCTTGTATAGATTTTTGTTTGTAAGATTTTATTTTTAAGAAAATTCTTAGATCTTGGATATCACACCTTGAACTATTTGATCTGTTTTGTTGGTCATTTGAAGTAGATCTTATCCCTGTGATCTTAATTGATTTAAGTTGACCCTGTTTCCCAAATGAAACAGTTTTCAGAAGATTGCCTAACTGGACATGAAGAAGACGTTAACCTCCCAGGCTCTCCTAGACTGTAGTTGGCACATATGACTCCAGTAAAGAATATAGACTTAAATGAAGGACTATATCCATTGCTGTATTTATGTGCATATTTCCTCCCTCTTATCGGTAGATATTTTATTGCTGAACTTACAGAATTGAAATGATGCACATTCCCCTGACTAATGCTGACCAGGCACCTAGAAAACTCTAGAATTTCCACAATTTAGTTTGAAGAATACTCCCACTCCCACCTCCAATCCCATGTAGAGAAGCCTTAAGATGCTAGGAAAGAGTGCTACTTTTATTTTTACAAAAATAGAAAAGGCACATCAAAATAATTTCATAGCTCTTATTTAAGCTTTGAAAGTCACAGAAACGCATAAGAAGAGAATTGACAGAGTGGGCATCAGATGTTTAATTCAAAACTTGATGATGACACACAGGAAATATAACACTGTTAAAATTAGAGGTACATTGACAATTAAATGTATAGTATTGCTGAAAGTATTTCCAAATTTGTTGAAAGTTAACTTATTTTAAATATATATCATTTGAACTGGGTTTAACGTGTTTTGACAAATGAATAAATATATCTTTGAATACAAATTAATAGTTATAAAACAAACCTACAAATTTTTTGAAAAAATTCTTTGTAACAAAGTTTCCCATAGTTATGTTATTTCCTTAAAAATTTACATTTCAACTAATGTGAAAATGAACTTTCATCTAGACTGCTTCCTAATAAACAGAAATCCTGAATAAGTGAAGTCTATAGTCACAGTACTCAATTAAACGAACTGCAAGATGTTAAAATAAAATGCTTTAACAGCCTCACATATCAGCTATTCAGTCACTCTCCTTTTGAAACCACCTTTCAATTTTCAGCTTGAAAGCAAAACATAAAGTCAGTCTTATATATCGATAAGAAAGAAGTTTGAAATTACAATATATTTTCATAACTTCATAGAAGTTATCAGAACTACAAATCCAAAAACTTTATTTATAGAAAATTTTTTCTAGACCCTGGTATTGTAATTTCCTCACCCACTGTGGAAAAGTTCAGTAGAATTTCATCTTGTTTTCAATACCCAGTCTTCCCTTGGTGCAAGCTTTGAAAATATTAACATTTTTCCCCAGTATCAGCTCAACACAGCAAGAGAAAATAGACCATATGACATAATTCATTCTGTCAGGAAGAAATCCATCAAGTCATTCTAGACAGTAGAGACTCAGAAATAGGCCATAAGTAATGGATCAGGCTTGCCGCTGCTGCTGCTGCTAAGTCACTTCAGTCGTGCCTGACTCTGTGCGACCTCATAGACTGCAGCCCACCAGGCTCCCCCGTCCCCAGGATTCTCCAGGCAAGAACACTGGAGTGGGTTGCCATTTCCTTCTCCAATGCGTGTAAGTGAAGTCGTTCAGTTGTGTCTGACCCTTAGCGATCCCATGGACTGCAGCCTACCAGGCTCCTCCACCCATGGGATTTTCCAGGCAAGAGTACTGGAGTGGGTTGCCATTGCCTTCTCTGGATCAGGCTTAGGAACTTACAAATAATGTTCAAATCACAGTAAACAAAGAAAATTGACATGAAAAAAAAGGCAGCCATCTGACAGATATGCATCAATGCATGCATTCTGCATCCTTTGTACAGACTAGAACTTGTAGATACAGAGCAGAGAGGGTAAATTTAACACATTCATCAAAAAGAGGAAAAAAATTTGGAAGATTTGATTCAATATGTGTTTAGCAACTAAATAAATAATTTTAAAGTTTAGTTATCAGCTCTGGTTTCCTCACTACTATCTAATCCTGATTCCTAAAACTAAATATATTATTAAGTTCCATAGGTTTTACTGGCAGATGCAGCCCTATGCCAGTCCTGTATCTAACCAGGCATATGCAGGTAATATATCTTGTGAGGCTGGTACACATGATGGAGACACAATTCCAAGTTCAGATCCAGTGACCCAACAACAGCCGTGAGACTTCCAGTCACCCTGTTGCCTCATCCTGCCCTACTCTCAGGTTCAGTTTTGTTTCTAGATAACACATACGGGATCTAGGACATGCATCTGAATTAGGTTGCTCTTCTGAAATGTTCCCTACATACCTGTGGGTAGGACTCCTATGGTCCTACGTTGCCAAGTTCTAGCTTGGCAATAAATCAAAGAAGCAACAGCTCAAATAACCATTCTTAAGAATTTGAAACAATTACCCTGGATATTTGTATATATTTGTTTAAAAAGAGGAATTGTAAATAACTTACCAAAAAAATCCATTTATCTCTCTCAGTAATTGAGAAAATAGAACCCAAAAAATGCATATGGAAGACTTCATCAATGTGAGTAACATAGCAAATAACCTAATGAACAAATATACATTTACATTAAAATTTTTTTTGAAGTTTTTATTTTATTTTTTTTTCTCGATGAATTTTTTTTAATTTTATTTTTAAACTTTACATAATTGTATTAGTTTTGCCAAATATCAAAATGAATCCGCCACAGGTATACATGTGTTCCCCATCCTGAACCCTCCTCCCTCCTCCCTCCCCATACCATCCCTCTGGGTCGTCCCAGTGCACTAGTCCCAAGCATCCAGTATCGTGCATCGAACCTGGACTGGCAACTCATTTCTTACATGATATTTTACATGTTTCAATGTCATTCTTCCAAATCTTCCCACCCTCTCCCTCTCCCACAGAGTCCATAAGACTGTTCTATACATCAGTGTCTCTTTTGCTGTTTGTACACTGGGTTATTGTTACCACTATTTGCAGATGACATGATCCTCTACATAGAAAACCCTAAAGACTCCACCAGAAAATTACTAGAAATAATCAATGACTATAGTAAAGTTGCAGGATATAAAATCAACACACAGAAATCCCTTGCATTCCTATACACTAATAATGAGAAAACAGAAAGAGAAATTAAGGAAACAATTCCATTCACCATTGCAACGGAAAGAACAAAATACTTAGGAATATATCTACCTAAAGAAACTAAAGACCTATATATAGAAAACTATAAAACACTGATGAAAGAAATCAAAGAGGACACTAATAGATGGAGAAATATACCATGTTCATGGATTGGAAGAATCAATATAGTGAAAATGAGTATACTACCCAAAGCAATTTATAGATTCAATGCAATCCCTATCAAGCTACCAACAGTATTCTTCACAGAGCTAGAACAAATAATTTCACAATTTGTATGGAAATACAAAAAACCTCGAATAGCCAAAGCGATCTTGAGAAAGAAGAATGGAACTGGAGGAATCAACCTACCTGACTTTAGGCTCTACTACAAAGCCACAGTTATCAAGACAATATGTTACTGGCACAAAGACAGACATATAGATCAATGGAATAAAATAGAAAGCCCAGAGATAAATCCACGCACATATAGACACCTTATCTTTGACAAAGGAGGCAAGAATATACAATGGATTAAAGACAATCTCTTTAACAATTGGTGCTGGGAAATCTGGTCAACCACTTGTAAAAGAATGAAACTAGAACACTTTCTAATACCATACATTTACATTTAAATTTTAACCAAGTTGTACAAAGTAGACAGGAAACATTTACAAAAACTGACCATATTCTGGTCACGTATGGACATATATGATATAGGTAGCACTGAAAATAAGTCAGGAACCTAGCAATATATAAGAATAGTGCCTCAGTACCAAGTAGGGTTATCCTGGGAATACAAGGCTAACTCAACATTCAAAAATCAGTCAACATAATCCATCATATTTATAGACAAAGGAGATAAAGCAATCTGATCATTTCAACTGATACCATAATATTCAACATCCATTCCTGACCTTAATACATTATAATAGAAGGGCACTTACTGAGCCTGAAGAAGGCACCTGCAAAAAAACTTTACCATCAGACTTAACGGTGGGACACTGAATGCTTTCTCACTAAGACTAGGAACAAGTTTTGAATGACTTCTTCCATTCTTCCATCCTTGCTAGAACAAGGGCCTGGGAACGGGGAATTTCCAAAATTTTTCTGGTATCCAAATGTCTATTTTGCTCTTATACTTCACCATTTGATTTGCTGAGTTACATTTCAGCAACTTTAGGAGAAATATCCACCTCTATATATCATTTTATGCAATCCTCTTCTCCTTTTAGAGTCCCATCTTTAAGCATTTTCTCATTTTCCCATCCAGGAAAGATATCTTCATCCAAGGATTCTCCTGCTCCCTTTGTAATTCTTTGATATCCAGGATGGCCCAGGATATGTAACAGTTACTTTTGCAATTCCTTCTCCCTGGTCTGTTCAAATCTCAGACTTTATCTTTCTTACCTTTTCGTAACAGCATCCAAATTAATCACTTGTGTAAAGTTGGTAATCAATTAATATTTCTCTAACAGACTAGAAAATTTCTGCTAAACATTAGAAAAGAGCCAATGAAACACTGCACCTCACCTGTCATCTAAAAGCTCTAACACCTGTTCATGTCATTCATTTAGAATACCTCTTAGTGCACTTTCCACTGGCATAGTTGTTAAAATTCAAATGAGGCATTAATTAACTGCCACTCAGTTCCTTTTTACAAGCATCTAGTGCTTTGGTGGCTTCATATAACCACAGAACTATAAAAGCTAAGTAAAGCTAATAGAACATATTTGAAAATAGGAAAATATACTTAGCAGCATTTCTTTTCCAACTTAAAAAGTAAAATCCTAGTTCTCCTACAAAAGGAAATATGAAACTCATGCTTTCAGAATGTTGCACTATTAGAAGCCAAAACAAAATTATAGAAGTGTACAGATAGATAATATAATTTTTTTTTCTCCATTCATGTCACAGATGGTAAGGTAGAAAACTTTGAGAAGTTTATCAGAAATGGAACTGGATCTTTCAAAAGCTAGAAAAAAAGAGATCATTTATTTATGAGGAACTTCAGATTAAAAACTCAGTGTCTTTTCCCAAACACTTTTTTTAATCACTATTCTGAAGCACAGAAAAAAATGAAAAAACATGCATAAAAATATCAAGTCTTTCCCCAATAACATGACATTTCCAAATATAGTGATATCCGTGCTCATTAACAGCAAAGATTCATTTTATTTACATTTGATATTGGAATCCTTCTGGCATGTAGCTGGTATGTGTGTTTAAAATCAGTTAGATATATAAAATAACTACATGGTCCATGCATTTAGCATTACATCTTTTATATACCCTTTTGACAAGATTAGACTATAATAGTTTCTTGTTAACACAGATCAAATTATTTTCTGGAAGAGGAAAAATCCCAGGAGATGTAGTACTTACCACAGTTTGTGGCACAAGGTAGTCATTCAATAAGAATTTGTTGAAAGGAGGGAGGGAGGGAAAGAGGGAGGAAAGAGAAAGAAAGAGAGAGAAAGGAAGGGAAGAGTTAGATAAATGTCTTTCTAGTCATATACAAAATAGATGCTTTGCAGTTATAATCGTAAATAAAAATGAGTCATTAAAAATGAAAGCAACTATTTACAGTGAAGGCAAATTCTTCACTGAAGGCATAAATTAATTACTGCAATTTTATTTCAGATTCCTCTAAATGATTTCTTTCCAATCTCAAATCTCCATGCATTTAATTAAGACTTTTTCCCCCAGGTTTTAGACTTCCTTCCTTAATCATAATATTTTCCTGGGTTTCCTTATAGGTAGCTCTGGAATTTCAAACTTTTAAATTCATTGCTTGCTTATCAGTTCAGTTCAGTCACTCAGTCGTGTCTGACTCTTTGCAACCCCATGAATCGCAGCACACCAGGCCTCCCTGTCCATCACCAACTCCCGGAATCCACTTAAACTCATGTCCATCAAGTCAGTGATGCCATCCAGCCATCTCACCCTCTTTCATCCCCTTCTCCTCCTGCCCCCAATCCCTCCCAGCATCAGAGTCTTTTCCAATGAGTCAACTCTTCGCGTGAGGTGGCCAAAGTATTGGAGTTTCAACTTCAGCATCAGTCCTTCCAATGAACACCCAGGACTGATATCTTTTAGAATGGACTGGTTGGATCTCCTTTCAGTCCAAGGGACTCTCAAGAGTCTTCTCCAACACCACACTTCAAAAGCATCAATTCTTCGGCACTCAGCTTTCTTCACAGTCCAACTCTCACATCCATACATGACCACTGGAAAAACCATAGCCTTAACTAGACGGACCTTTGTTGGCAAAGTAATGTCTCTGCTTTTGAACATGCTATCTAGGTTGGTCATAACTTTCCTTCCAAGGAGTAAGCGTCTCATGGCTGCAATCACCATCTGCAGTGATTTTGGAGCCCCCAGAAATAAAGTCTGACACCGTTTCCACTGTTTCCTCATCTATTTGCCAGGAAGTGATGGGACCAGATGCCATGATCTTAGTTTTCTGAATGTTGAGCTTTAAGCCAACTTTTTCACTCTCCTCTTTCACTTTCAATAAGAGGCTTTTTAGCTCCTCTTCACTTTCTGCCATAAGGGTGGTGTCATCTGTATATCTGAGGTTATTGATATTTCTCCCGGCAATCTTGATTCCAGCTTGTGCTTCTTCCAGTCCAGCGTTTCTCATGATGTACTCTTGCTTATCACTCCTATACAAATAACTGATATTTGTTGAGAAGACCTATCTTCTAATATCAAACTACTATATTTGATTAAGATTTTAAAGTTCCATTTGACTCAGCCACATTGCCTCAAGCTTTTAGGGCAATCAGGAATAAATTTATGCAAACTTTGATGTTACCAGAATTTAAAGGGAAACTGTAATATAGGCAAAGGGTTTAGAGAGACATGAGGATATTCTGTCTACAGATTCAAGAAGTCATTCTTAGACAGGGAAGTTTGGTCCTGTTCAGAGAGGTTTATCTCTGTCATCTTCTTCCTATAGTTCTGAGGTTGCAAGTTCAGTTAGCTGCTCTCCAAGCTACATGCAATTTCCAAATCATCTTCTTTAAAGGAAAGAGAATGAACTGACCAGCCTAAGTGTCTATTAGCTGCAGCAATAGCAATCGTATTAGCTCTCATTGTAAAGGACTGAATTTCCTTTCTGGTGCACATTATCCTCTTGTAAGCTTGAGGATATCTAAGTTTTGCTCTGGGGCTAGTCACTCTTCACTGGCCAACCAAATTTCACAACAGTAGAAAAAAGAAACCCCTGAAGGACAGAGAAGTAACACCCAGCCTTTCTTGACAATCAACTATTTCCTGCTAGTACTGTGCAGTGTTTTGTGGTTTGTTTGTTTGTTTTTGGGTGGAGGGTTAGTGAATGGAAGCAAGTATTTGCTTTACATGTGAAAACTCGGGAAAGTTTATCTCCCACACATCCTTCTTTGAGGTTGTACTTCTAACAACGACAACAACAAAAAGAACTGTTCGGGAAGTGGTGAATCCACTTGAGGAAGAAGTAAAGGGAAATTCCAGGATAATCTAAGTGTGTGAGAACAAGTCATGTAGATTGTAACCAAAAGACCCCAAGAAAGACAGATTTCTTAGAAAAAGAGGGTTACTTCATGCAACAGGCGTTAAGATTGCAAGGCTGTAAAACTCAAGGATATGGCAAAGACTCTTTTTTTTTTTTTAATTGACAGTAAAAAAAAGAAAGATGTATAGATTTCAGGGTGGAGAAGGATGAAAGGGTGTACAAGAAGATAAAACATGATATAATATTACACAGTTATTTGAAAAGTGAAAAATAACAGTCTATTTGACTTGGTGGCTAGAAACATTCTAGTTTAAGGAAGGCAGAAGTCATCATTTGGGATTCGTAACCAAAATTTGTAACCCTTAGAAATCTTTGTTACTAAAAATATAAACATTGTCTGTTGGATTTTTGCTTTCATTCATTCATTGGCTTTATTCTAGGCACCAATCTAGAAAGTAATTAAAATTTAGTTTTTAAAAACCTTCAGAGATAGCATAGAAGATTAATTTTTATTGTAGAACTGAATTAAATGTGATCTTGCAGCAGTAGCTATGTCTCAGAAACAGTAGGAGATGAATACGATGGGGAGGGAAGGTAAAGAGAAATCATAAGGGCCTAATGGTGTCACATTATACAAATGGAAGTCTGCAGTGATTAACTCGGAGGATCAATAAATGGAAGCAAAAATATACTATTTAAAACTCCAATAAACAATCAAATTTAGAGTAGGAGAAAGAAGGAAAGGTAGAATTTGGTGAGTTAAATCCTCATCATGCACTGTTGGGAGTCTATATCTACTGTCTTGATAGAGTTGATTATTAGCAGAAGAAACAGAAGCATGTTATTTAGAGGGATAATTAGAAATTTTTTAAGTTCTTCCAAAAGGGCTGCTGAATTTTTCATTGATTTTTATTTAATTTATAAAATTATCTGAGATTGACATTGTTTTCAATACTAATCACATATCTATGAAGAAGATATATATATATATATATAT
>NW_011494607.1:20417933-20455777 GCF_000754665.1 Bison bison bison | reverse complement strand
TATACTGATTCAGATACTTTTGCATTCTTTCATAGAGTTTTAAAATCTTCTCTATGAAGACCTTGTGGCTGAGGGCCTTTGGGGAGCCAGCACTGTGCTAAAGCTAAATAAAACCTACTAACTGCTTTTACCACTTCCCACCTGGTTGGAAGACCTCCTGGCTAACTGGCCAGCCAAATAGAGGTAACAAGTATAATTTAGAGTAGAAATGAGAATATCTGTTCAACTTCTGTTTTGTTTATTGCATTACTTGAGTTTCATTAAATTAGAGTCATGGTCTACACTTTGCCCTCAGATTCTGCTCTACCCAGAAGAGGACCTGGGTCCAGGCCTGAATTTATTCTGTTATTTATGATGAAGTCTCTCTAGATAAGATAACTGGGGAAGAAAGTCCTGAGTAAAATAAATTATCCTAAAGGAAGAGAAGGAATCAGGACCTGGGTGAGAAGCAGAGGAGGAGAGGGGCTGGAATCCAGCCCTTAGGATGCAGTGGTCCCCACAGCTCCAGAAGAAAGGCTGGACATTAGGTCTGGTAATATTTCCCACTCTTTCTCCTCTTTTTATATCCCCAGGGCACACCCCCCCCCTCACTTTTCCTCACTGGCTTCTACAGCCCTGTTCTATTTTAAGAAACACTGCACCAGAAACCTCAACCAAAGATTAAAGCCCAAATTGGATCAAATGACTAATAAACAGAAGAAAAGATATTCAACCTTTTTAATATCTTGAGATCTTGCCTAAGGGTTTTTTTTTAACAAGGGTTTTTAACAAGTGAAGAAGGTTGTCAGAATCATTTCAAAGTGAGGGCACATAAACTCAAAACAAAATTGTAATTCAATATATCATTCTGAGGTCTCAAGATGTAAATGCACACTGAAGAACTATTTAAATACCTTAAAAAGAAGATATTAAACACACACAGACACACACATGCACACACAGCTCTTTCAGCCCTTGAAAAACAGAAAAACTAAAAACCATATTTTATTAACGAAACCCAAGTTTCACAAACCTAACATCTCTGAGCACACAACTGCTCAGTGCTCTAAACGCCCTGACCCAGCTGCATGACTAACATGGAAGTTAGACGACAAAAGTTAGCCAGCTCTTTGCGACCCCATGGACTGTAGCCCTCCAGACTCCTCTATTCACGGGATTCTCCAGGCAAGAATACTGGAGTGCTTAGCCATTCCCTTCTCCAGGGGGTCTTCCTGACTCAGGGATCAAGCCTATCCTGGCCGTAAAGAGATGGCAGCCCTGTACTTTCCAAAGAAGCAGCATCCCTTCCCCCATTTTGGGCCACACCTGTATGTCTAATGGCAGTCTCTATTCAGGATCTTGTTCTGGAAGCATTTTCCACTCTAAACTCAGTGTTCTAAATGAATTGAAAGACTGAAAATAGCTCAAGTCGTCTAAGAGCTGTAGGCTGTGCATGCCCATCACAGAGTAAACTGAAGTTCAGCTTAAGTACCAAGGTCACCCTGACTCTGAGACCTTAAAACCCTGATGCTCTATGTTCCACTCCAAACATCCCGTTCAGAGGAGCTGACCTTTTGTAGCACTGAAGGATATGCAGAATGACTAATACTGTGGTATTTAACTATTTTTTTTTTTTATTTTAAGTAGTTAAATATATTGAGTAGTTTAGAATGTATCCTTATGTAGTTTTTTCAGTGAAATGATCTCTGGAGGGCAAACCATGATATACTTATAAAGCAAATGTAATATTTATCATGAACTTTTTTTATCCTTTCATTATAAAGCATCTTGAGCCTCTGGCCACTGAATAGACCTTAAAAAAGTAAGTATTTGAACATTTTGTAACATTAGAATTAAAAGCATGTAGAGTAATGCCAGACAGGAGGGAAAAAGTAATCAGGTAAGTGAATAAAAGCGAGAAATGAGAGGAGCTGAAGAGCTATTCAAGAGGTTTTCAAAAGATCGAATCAATAGCTGACAACTTACATAAAGTCGTAAAAGGAATAAACAGTTTAGAAGGAAACTAATACTTTTAACTTGAGCAACCTTCTGTATGGCAATACCACAGTTAATATCTGTTCAGAAACATAATTTGGGGTGATGTGTAAAGGAAAAAGATAATGTAGTTTTGTGTAATTTGAAGTATCTGTGAGCTATTTAGATAGAAATATCTAGCAAGTAGTTAGATATACATCTATAATTCAGGAACAATTGGTTTATATAAATTTGCTTTAAGTTTGAAGTAAAATTTGTAAACCATGAATTCACTCATTGTAAATGTATAGTTCAGTGATTTCTAGTAAATTTTGCAGTCGTGCAATCACTGTGACATTCCACTTTTACAACACTCCCGCTTCTAGTCCCATGCAGACACAGATCTACACTGTGTCTGTGTAGTTTTAGAAATTTCAGCTTCTTTCCCATTGCATAATTTTGTTGCATGTGTCAGGAAAAAGAAGTTTTCCTCTGCCCTTCTAAATTATTTTCATTGCGCTAGTAATAGATTAACAGGAGAAAATCACACAGAAGTTTGATAGCATGGATACATGGGAGAGACACAGGAAAACAGAAAATTATCAAAATGACTGAAGCCTTCACTTCAAACACCATCTTAACCTGACAACAAAGACAAAAAAGAATGTTGGAGGTAGTAGTTTGGGACTTCAAAGTGAAGGAAGGCAACTCATATGGAGCTGAAAAAGCAAATGTTTGGTAAATGTTTCCTGGACCATGCAGAGACAATGGGACACAGAGAAGAATTTTAACAGACTTTTCTAAGTTCCTCCCTGTCTACTTTACCTAGTTCTTACCAGTGGTTATCCATGGTGATAGCTTCCTTCCCGGAAGAGGTTCTCTATCTATATTCTTTTAGACAGTTAAGGGGAAAGGTCAAAGTTTCTTCCTAAGTCTTTTGGACCTTGACTTTTTTCAACATGAAATAATCCGCATTCCAAAGAGACATTTGGGGATAGCAAATTTTGTTTCCTGAACATGTATTAGTAGTTCATTCCTTTTCATTGCTGACTAGTATTTCACTCAATGGATACAGATTTTGTTTATCCATTCACATGTGGATGGACATCTATTCTACTTCATCTTTACTCTGGTATTCAGGCTGATGGATTTGTCCCTTTATGGAGCAGTTGCCTTTTGTAATGTTGAGGGGAAAAGAGAATGTAACAAAACAAAAGCTGTTTTTTAAAGCTTCTGCCTGAAAGTAACACATACCAGTTCCAGTCATATATCTTTGGTCATTCTAGTCACATGGATAAGCCTGACTTTAAAGAATGAAAGAGTGTAATTCTCCTGTAGGGAGGGGAGGGAAAACAAATATTGGTAAAGCTGAAGTTTATATTCTACCACACTCAGAGTGACAATAAATGACCAGAACTGGACAAGGATAAAATGTTGTGGAATGCTAGAAGTCATTTACTTATAAATACATTTTACTGAACACTGACTGTGTATCAATGATAAGGTGTCTCTCATCATCCAGCAACATAGCCTGGGCTTGTTCTTATGACTGTGACAGGGGACCAATAGGACCAGTAGACACAATCAAGACCTATGCTTGAAATTTACATAATCTCACCACATTCTCCAGCCAAAGCAAGACATAGCACTCTACTTTAAAGAGACCAAATAGACTCCACTTCTTGGTGTGAGGATCTATAAAGTCACCCTGAAAAGGGCCAGATATAGAGAAGAGGCAAGCATTTTTACAACCAAGTTACCACATACCAAAATGCCAATTATCACAGTAACCCAGAGTAACACTGTTTCTACATCCGTATTGAAAACTTCCATTGGAAATGAATCGTTGAGGATAAACACAGGATGGAGATGATTGTTGACGCAATTTAAAGGTACAACTTGGTCAGGTCTCAAGACGTTCATGTTGTTCTCTGTCAGGATGGGGTCTGTACTTCCTGGGGGTTCCATTGGCTTGCCCTTCCCCATGGCTTCACTGCGCGTTAGTCTCATCCTTTGAAAACAAGGTGGAGAGAGGTGCTCTCTCCATCTCACTGCACTTCAGGCTTGTGGTGAGAGTGGCAGAAAGGCAGCTTCAAATCTCTGAAGCAGCTTTGGGGCCCTGTACCCATCACTTGAAGAGTAGCTCAAGTTCACAGCTGAATGGTTCTATGGTATGATCCTGCAGGGTCTTTCTCTGTCCTCTTTCTCTGTTTCCTTTAGCCCCAGGTGGCAATGTGTCTGCAGTTATCTTCTCATCTCTATTCCTGCCTTTTGTTGGGGTGGTTGATTAAATCCTTGGGTCACACCCACTCTAATCTCCTGTCCAACCTATCACACCCTTAGTGTTCTCTTCTGAAAAATTTTCTCATTTTTCATAATATGGACAAGTTGAGAATCTTCAACTCTTTAAGTATCTAATTCCTTTTATTTAGCCATTTCATCTTTAGTTCATTTTTCTCCTCTCACAACTTTAAGTAGTCAAGAGGAACCAAGCTGTTTCTTCAACATTTATTTTTAGAAATCTCCTTTGCTAAATATTTAATTTCGTCAATTGCAAGTTCTACCTTCCACAAAACTCTAAAACATGAATATGATTCAGCTAGGTTCTTTGCCAGTTTACAATGAGGATTGCCTTCCCTGCAGTTTCCAATGACATGTCCCTCATTTTTGTTCCAGATTTCATCAGATTGGGCTTTGACTGTCCATATTTCTACAAACATTCTGTTCATGGTTACTTAGATATTCTCTAAGAAGATGAAAACTCTCTCTATGGCTTTCCTCTTTTCTTTCAGAGCTCTCACTAGAATCATCTTTTAAAATCTGCCCATGGCAATTCAGGCTTTTCTTAGCATGCACCTCAAAATTCCTCCAGCTTTTACCCATTACCAGTTCCAAAGCCACATCCATATTTTTATAGCAGCACTCCCACTTTTAGGAACTAATTTCCATCTTAGACCACTCAGGCTGCTATAATAGAGTGCCATAGACTGAGGGGCTTATAAACAACAGGAATTTATTTCTCACACTCTGGAGGCTGCAAGCCTGAGATCATGGATCGATTCTGATGAGAACCCTCCTTTAGGTCATAGACTGGAATTTCTCATTGTATGAAAGCTCTGAGGTCTCTTTCATAAAAGTATTAATTCCATTCATATGGGCTCCACATTCATAACCTAATCATCTTCCAAAGGCCTCACCACCTAATATCTTCATACTGTGGGGTTAGGATTTCAACATATAAATTTGAAGGTGGCTGCTGCTGCTGCTAAGTTACTTCAGTCGTGTCCAATTTTGTGTGACCCCAGAGACAGCAGTCCACCAGGCTCCCCCGTCCCTGGGATTCTCCAGGCAAGAACACTGGAGTGGGTTGCCATTTCCTTCTACAAAGCATGAAAGTGAAAAGTGAAAGTGAAGTCGCTCAGTAGTGTCTGACCCCTAGCAACCCCATGTACGCCAAGAGCCTATCAGGCTCCCCCGGGAGGGGACAAAAACATTCAGTCCGTAACAGCACTCAATTGTTTTCCCCATCTGTAGTAATAGAGAAATTTCTATATTTTATGAGATTCTGTAATGATCAGTACGGAAATTATGATCAAAATTCCCTATGCCAGAGAGCTGAAAGTATGTTTTTCCAGTGTAGTATAGGAGCAGTTCTGCTATAAAATGTAATGTGCATGTTCAGTTGTGTCCAACTCTTTCAACCTCATGGACTGTAGCCTGCCAGGCTCCTCTGCCCATGGAATTTTCCAAGCAAGAACACTAGAGTGGGGTGCCATTTCCTCCTCCAAGAGATCTTCCCAACCCAGAGATCAAATCCACATCTCTTGAGTCTTCTGCACTGGCAAGTGGACTTGCAGATTTGTATGGAATTGCTTCAACTTCAAAATATACCAGAATATAGTCTGACTGTATGGTGATACTGAGGTACATGATTCCTGGAACATATCATGTGCAGGATTTTAGCAGATTGGTTTGAGGACTAAATAGTCTAAGGGCTAATTTCTTATAGGAAAATTTATCTTCCATTTATTTCTTCTCCAATATCCAGAAGAAGTTGTCAGTTTGTAACACTCTGAGATAAATAGACTAAAATAGAGGATTATCCTAAATATCTGGAATCAGAATGAAGAAGTGACAATTTGAATGCTAATAGCATTGAGTCCAATAATTACAATATAAATGAAACATCATTTTAAAACTCATCACTTGCTGGGTGAAATACTCTTAAGAGTAGTTTTCTACACTGTTAATCTTTGAAACTGTCTATGTAGGGGAGCAAACTTTGCCACCCCAAAATGTGTTTCTTGGATATAAGGATTAGGGCTTCCCTGGAAGCTCAGCTGGTAAAGAATCTGCCTGCAATGCAGGAGACCCTGGTTCGATTCCTTGGTCAGAAAGATCTGCTGGAGAAGGGATAGGCTATCCACTCCAGTATTCTTGGGCTTCCCTGGTGGCTTAGCTTGTAAAGAATTTGCCTGCAATGTGGGACACCTGGATTCAATCCCTGGGTTGGGAAGATCCCTGGAGAAGGGACTGGTTATCCACCCCAGTATTCTAGTCTGGAGAATTCCATGGACTGTATAGTCCATGGGGTCTCAACGAGTTGGACACAACTAAGCAATTTTCACTTAGTTACAAGAGACTGATTATTTTTAAGAAACAAAAAACTCAGGAAGTCTTCTTTTTACCTCCCCCTTAGCTGCCTAAAGATTCAGAAAAAGGCTCTGTTTCAGGAATAGAGCTATCACCAGATATAGCTGCAAAGAATATGGACAAGGTGTGGTGGAAGAAGGGCTGCTCCAGTGGCTCAGTGGTAAAGAATCCACCTGCAATGCAGGAGATGCAGGAGACAGGAGTTTGATTCCTGGGTCAGAAAGATCCCCTAAAGGAGGAAATGGCAAACCACTCTAATATTCTTGCCTGAAAAATCCCATGGACAGAGGAGCCTGGCAGACTACAGTCCATGGGGTCATAAAGAGTCGGATATGACTGAGCAACTGAGCAAGCACATTCGTGGTGGGAGAAATGCAGATCAGCATCCACTCTGTGTCCCATTGTCTCTGCAGGGTGCAGCAAATACTACTTCACTAAACATTTGATTTCCATCTCCATGTCAGTTGCCTTTCTCCCCAATGAAACCCCAAGTCATCATCCCCAACATCTTCCTTTGTCTCTAGCTGAAGATGGTTTCTGAGGTTAAATTTCCACCATTTCGGTGAGTTACTAAGTTTTCCTGGGTCTCTCCCATGCACACATGTAATTACACTTCTGTTTGATTCTCTTCTGTTAATTGATCTCATGTCAACTTAATTCTTAGAGCAGGCAGAAGAACCTAGAAGGACAGAGAATTGTCTCCCTCCCTGACAATTGCCTTTCTCCTTGACAATTGCCTTTCTCCTTGACAATTGCACCATATGGGACCTTCTTTGGCATTGTTTCTCACCTATACTGGCAGAGTTAGCCATTAGTACTAGTCTAAAGATATTTTGTTTTGAAAACTGTGAGGCAGCACTTTGAATATCACTTGCATTTAGAAACAGAACAAATTGAAATGAAATCAAATGCCTGAATGTGAAAAATAACTACTCACCCTCCATCTTTGATGAAGGAGTTAGAAATCATTTGCAAACCAATTACCATGCTAGGCAATTTGAAATGGGAAAATTAATATATATTTCATATTAATTTAACTCATATCAATTAATTAATATCAAAATAACTAAGTATATAGTCAAATATACCTTATGTACAGAAGATTTTCTTTCGCACTTGTTAGCCAGAGAGTGTGGGGAGAGATATCCATTTTCGTCAGTCTTATCCTATGATAATATATGCAACAAGACAGGAAAAGATACAGTTCAATCCCACTTTTCTGCTGATTTACTGCCACTCACAAGGCTGACAGAACATTACACCCGAGGCATCAATATTAATCACTCCACAGCTGTTCTCAATTTACCTCTTGAGCTTCCCAAATGTTAATAGCATATAGTGGTCCAGAATGGCAAAAAGAAAAGTTCTGAGTAAAGATTTAAATACTTATTAGGAAAGATATAGATAGAGATGACATTACAAGTTACAGATTGAAGCAGATATGACCTTATATATGAAAAATGGACCTGTAAAACAATTCTGTTTTTAAATTTGTTATAAACTGCACAAAGAATGTTTAAAAAGCATTCATGTACATTACAGATGCTACTTACATGAATTTGTATAAGCACTTCCACAAGACCTAGGAAATTCTTTAACACTTAGATGTCACAAGAATAGCTTTTCCAAACAAGTGAAAATTTACTATTGTACGGATTAAGAAAAAATAGCTTGGTTTGTGGGTTTAGACTTTTCCTATATACAAGCAGTTAAGAAGGAAAATGGAAAAATTGCTTTTTTTAAAGAAAATGAGACAGCTTTATACCATCTCCATTTGTTTACCTACCTAAATTTTCTTTTAGAAATGTTGGCTAACTGGTTAAAAGAATAATTTTAACCTTAATTCCCTGAATAAAGACTGGGGGAAAAATTCAACACTGACCACTGTCTCTTCCTAGCTTACTGAAAGTTTATAGGACCCCCAAATCAATTTTAGATACAAAGATTCTCTTCTAAAGTGGCTTTAAAGAGGAAAAAAAACCTTGGATGGTAGATAACTTACTTAATCTCTGAATTTTTTATTTTCCACATTTATAAAATAAAAATAGTATTATCTCCCCCATAAGAATTGCTATAAGATTAAATATGATATATATTTTTAAAACCTAGATGAATAATAGTCAACTTATCTGGAATAAAAAGTATGGATTTGGGAAGAAGAGTAATTTCTAATAAGAAAGTGTATAATGATGTTCTACTATCTTGGTTGGCTGGCTGGCTGACAGAGGGAATAAATGCTATAATCTCACTCTCCTCATTCCTTCTGCCTGCAAGGCTCCCATTGCCCATCCAGAAGTGAGACCCATATTAGATCAGGCTTGTGTAAAAGAGAGAAGGCTAGAGAAGGATAAAGAGAGAATTTGAAGGGACAAATGGAAAGTACTTGACACATGACATTTTTCATTGATGTTTCTTGAACACCATGAAAGTGGAATACAATTCATGACAATTTTTATACAACTCTTTATTCTCTCTCCCATTGACTTCTCACACCCACAACTCCTACGATGCTACCCTCTCCCAAACTACCAGAAAAAAAGGACTTGGAAATCCTACCTAACTCCAGCATTCTTTACCTCTTCTTACTCTTCTGTCTCACAACAGTCCAAAAGGAGCTTGATATTGCCAAAAATCTCCCCAGAGAAGATGAATAAAGAACAAAATAAGTGGTCAAAATAGATCTCCTCTTCCTCCTTTACGAGGGTGCAGGAAACACAGAATATTCATATGATAATTTTTCCCAGTATAATGTGAAAATCTTCTCAAAGCTATTCTTGCTTCTTTTCTGCTCTCCCTCCTTTTCATTTTCCTCACTGCTGTTAGAGGAATTACTCTAGTTACAAATTTTATCCTATTGTTCATTCTAAAACATTTAAATAGTTTCTGCTATAAATTGAAAAAAAAAATGGCCACAATTCTCCTCTATTCCCTATACCCAGGCTTCTTTGCAAAGGTGATGTGACTGGTCCTCTTATCAAGATGTACAGCCTAGTTCCCCTCACTCTTGGGAATCTTGCCATCTGTGAACAAGCCTAAGCTGCCCTGAGTGATGATAAGAGACACTTGGCCTGATAACCTCTGTCATCCCTAAAAGCCAGTCAACCACCTGACATGTGAGTAGGGCCATCTGACCCAGGCAACCACAGAGCAATGAGCAAGTCTAGTCAAGTTCAGTGGAACCTGGACTAGGTCAATATTACCAACCAGCAAAGCTTCTAACTACTAATGGTAATAATGGCTACTATATACGGAGAAGGAAATGGCAACCCACTCCAGTATTCTTGCCTAGAGAATCCTATGGACAAAGGAGCCTGATGGGCTGCTGTCCATAGGGTCACACAGAGTCAGACACGACTGAAGCGACTTAGCGTGCATGCATGCGTTGGTGGATGAAATGGCAACCCACTCCAGTATTCTTGCCTGGAGAATCCCAGGGACAGAGGAGCCTGGTGGGCTGCTTGCTATCTATGGGGTTGCATGGAGTTGGACATGACTGAAGCTATTTAGCAGCAGCAGGCTACTATCTAAAGCCAAGAAGTTTTGAGACTGTTTGTTATATAACAATAACTGATAGACTCCCCATTGGATATAATGTCAGAAATATGAACTCTCATATAATAATCAGATGCTTCATAAAGTGTAATACAAATGTTCAGCATTATACTCCAAACTTTAAGCTTATCTATATTACAGTTCAGCCCTTAGAGTCTGATCAGTATTCTGCAAACAAGTGCGTACCTTCATACTTCTGTGCTTTGCACATGAGCTGGAGGACAGAGGAGACTGAAACTAACAGGTGCAGAACATCTACAGTGTCCCAAGATTCTTACATATGCTTTCTAATTATGCCTTCACAGTTAACCCTGTAAAGCTATAGTCATCCCATTTTATAGGTTGGACCATTGTGGCACAAAAAGGTTAGATTTCTCAAGGCTATAAAACTAACAAGTGATAGATCTGTAGGATTTCAAAGTGTGTGACCTTCCTAATGCAAAATAGGTTCTCAGTTTGGTGACCAGAAGAGGAATGAGTTGTGGCAGATATCCAGAATTGTCATGATACTCCTTTCAAAAATTATTTGCCTACTCTATTCATCCTATTGAACACATAAGAATTTTAGCAGGGTTGGAAATGAGCTCTTCTAATACAACTCTCTCTGTTCCACACACCCCTCTTTTAAAACTACCATTCTTACTTTTTCTATATTATTTTCTCTGTTTGAAAAACCCTTTTCTCCTTTTCTGTCAGTCTAACTCATACACATCCTCTAAGGTCCAGATAAAAATAATCGAAACTTCTTACTGAAGATTAGATAGAAATATTATATGTAGAAGTACATGTTCACTCCTCTGAGCTCTAAAACCACTCTGCCAATGTGTACCTTCCCTTCTTCCTTGTGAGCTAACTGACAACAAGGACCATGTTTTATTTATTTTCATTCCTGAAACTATACCTGGTATGTAGATATAGCAAGTGCTCTCTGAATATTTGTGGAATTACAGTGAATAACTTTCCATGTGCTTAACAAGAAATGAAAGAAATATGTTTCTTTTCTTCCTCAGTGATCAATGCAAAGATGCAAAGAAATAGAGGAAAACAATAGAATGGGGAAGACTAGCTGCTGCTGCTAAGTCACTTCAGTCGTGTCTGAATCTGTGCGACCCCACAGATGGCAGAGCACCAGGCTCCTCTGTCCCTGGGATTCTCAGGCAAGAATACTGGAGTGGGTTACCATTTTCTTCTCCAGTGCATGCATACATGCTAAACCACTTCAGTCATGTCTGACTCTGTGTAACCCTATGGACATCAGCCCACCAGGCTCCTCTGTCCACAGGATTCTCCAGGCAAGAATACTAGAGTGGGTTGACATTTCCTTCTCCCAGGGAAGACTAGAGATCTCTGCAATAAAATCAGAGATACCAAAGGAACATTCATGCAAAGATGGGCACAATAAAGGACAGAAACAGTATGGACCTAACAGAAGCAGAAGATATTAAGAAGAGGTGCCAAGAAAACACAGAAAAACTATACAAAAAAGATCTTCATGACTCAGATAACCATGATGGAATGATCACTCACCTACAGCCAGATCCTGGAATGAGAAGCCAAGTGGGCCTTAGGAAGCATCACTATGAACAAAGCTAGTGGAGGTGATGGAATTCCAGTTAAGCTATTTCAAATTCTAAAAGATGATGCTGTGAAAGTGCTGCACTCAATATGCCAGCAAATTTGAAACACTCAGCAGTGGCCACAGGACTGGAAAATGTCAGTTTTCATTCCAATCTCAAAGAAAGGCAATGCCAAAGAATGTTCAAACTACTGCACAATTGCACTCATCTATCATGCTAGCAAAGTAATGCTCAAAATTCTCTAAGCCAGGCTTCAACAGTATGTGAACCAAGAACTTCCAGATGTTGAAGCTGGATTTAGAAATGACAGAGGAACCAGAGATCAAATTGCCAACATCTGCTGGATCATCGAAAAAGCAAGAGAGTTCTAAAAAAAATCTACTTCTGTTTTATTGACTATATCAAAGCCTCTGACTGTGTGAATCACAACAAACTGGAAAATTCTTAAAGAGATGGGAATACCAGATCAGCTTACCTGCCTCCTGAGAAATCTGTTTGCAGATCAAGATGCAACAGTTAGAACCAGACAAAGAATAACAGACTGGTTCTAAATTGGGAAAGGAGTATGTCAAGGTTGTATGTTGTCACCCTGCTTATTTAACTTACATGCAGAGTATATCATGCAAAATGCCAGGCTGGATGAAGCCCAAGCTGGAATCAAGATTGCAAGGAGAAATATCAATAACCTCAGATATACAGATGACACTACCCTTATGGCAGAAAGTGAAGAAGAGCTAAAAAGCCTCTTGATGAAAGTGAAAGAGGAGAGTGCAAAAGCTGACTTAAAACTCAACATTCGGAAAACTAAGGTCACGGCATCTGGTCCAATCACTCATGGCAAATAGATGGAGAAATAATGGAAACTGTGACCAACTTTATTTTCTTGGGCTCCAAAAATCACTGCAGATGGTGATTGCAGCCATGAAATTAAAAGACGCTTGCTCCTTGGAAGAAAAACTCTGACGAACCTAGACAGCATATTAAAAAGCAGAGACATTACTTTGCCAACAAAGGTCCGTCTAGTCAAAGCTATGGTTTTTCTAATAGTCATGTATGGATGGTAAGATTTGGACCATAAAGAAAACTGAGTGCAGAAGAATTGATGCTTTTGAACTGTGGTGTTGGAGAAGACTCTTGAGAGTCTCTTGGACTGCAAGGAGATTAAACCAGTCAATCCTGAAGGAAATCAGTCCTGAATATTCATTGGAAGGACTGATGCTGAAGCTGAAGCTTCAGTACTTTGGCCAGCTGATGTGAAGAACTGACTCATTTGAAAAGATCCTGATGCTGGGAAAGATTAAAGGCAGGAGGATAAAGAAATGACAGAGGATGAGATGGTTGGATGGCATCACTGACTCGATGGACATGAGTTTGAGCAAGCTCCAGGAGTTGGTAATGGACAGGGAACCCTGGCGTGCTACAGTCCATGGGGTGGCAAAGAGTGGGACATGACTGAGCAACTGAATTGAACTGATAGCTATAGTAAGTGCTCACTGAATATTTGAATGATAGCGAATAACTTTCCATGTGCTTAACAAGAGATGGAAGAAATATGTTTCTTTTCTAAAGCTTAAGATAAAAGAGCTGGTTGGGGCTAAAAAAGAGATATTTGCTAAAATCCCAATTTATGTTGCTATTCCAAAATAAGAAAATTTGTCCAAATTTCTTTTATAAAGTAA
Organism: Bison bison bison; assembly: GCF_000754665.1. Lineage (NCBI taxonomy): Eukaryota > Metazoa > Chordata > Mammalia > Artiodactyla > Bovidae > Bison > Bison bison. Next base: position 20,442,363 of record NW_011494607.1, on the reverse strand, counting down.
TTTACAATATAATTAATTCCAAGAATTAAAACTTGAAGCCCTCTAGAGAAGAAAAATAATGACAGCAGTGTCTAGGGTAATTGGGGAATGTAATTGTGAATTTGCACAATAGACAAATAGAACTCCTGAAGAAATCCATCCTGCTAAATGTAGTTATTAGCAAAGCACATATTAATCTTCTCATGCCAGATAAAGTTCCATACTTAAACTTCTACATACTTGATTACTTAGCTGACAAAGCTGTAAATACAGCTGCTAATTTTAAAAGAAATGGCAAGATATTGATGTAGCCTGGTCTAAAAGTGTGAAAGTTATTTATTTATGTTAAGCTATTTTGGTAGATAATGCCCTTTCTGAGAAAAAGAATGACAACGAGAAGAGTACACCTTATACGTGAATTTCTGGACCCCATTCAAATATCCCCTGAACCCAAATCAATCTTCCAAAAGGAAGGGCCTCTGATTGTTACCTTGACACTAGGATCTGACAAATTGGGGCTCCGTATTGATTTAGCTCCATTTTAACACAGCAATATAGATTTCAGGGTTCAGTGATGCTATTTTTAATTCTAGATTAAGTTTGACCCTTGCCTCCTATTCATTTCAGTGACTAACCATACCACCACCATCTTCAAAAGTATAGGATCAACTTTGGTAATCACTGCCTGTAAGGAGACATGAAGACTATTTCCTGTGTCATCAATGTTTATTTTTATACAAGTGTCTATTATTCAGAGCAATAAAAGAGGCTTATTTTATAAGTACACCAATTGATGATCACAATAAGGTGTGTTGAACCATAATCTTAATCTGACTACATGGAAAATTTTCATGAGCATAAAGATACATACAACATCACACACTAAAAGCAAGAAATACTATAGGTGAAACAATTTAGGCAGCTAATTGATCACAGATCATGAGAAAATGATCATTTGTTCATAAACAACAGAGTCAAGAATGCACATGATTCATTAATTAATGATATACGAGGGTGTAAGAGTGCAGGCCCCCCAAAGACTCGTCCAGGTGTACAGTCAGTTATAAGACAAGGTTCAGTTCAGTTCAGTCACTGAGTCATTTCTGACGCTGTGACCCCATGGACTGCAGCATGCCAGGCTTCCCTGTTCATCACCAGCTCTGGAATCTTGCTCAAACTCATGTCCATCGAGTTGGTGATGCCATCCAACCATCTCATCCTCTGTTGTCCCTTTCTCCTCCTGTCTTTAATCTTTCCCAGCATCAGGGTCTTTTCTAATGAGTCAGTTCTTCGCATAAGGTGGCCAAAGTACTGGAGCTTCAGCTTCAGCATCAGTCCTTCCAATGAATATTCAGGACTGATTTCCTTCAGGATTGACTGGTTTGATCTCCTTGCAGTCCAAGAGACTCTCAAGAGTCTTCTCCAACACCACAGTTCAAAAGCATCAATTCTTCGGATTGCCAAAGAATTGATAAGGCACGGTAGCTACTGGCTACCTGCAAACATGTTAGTCACAGTTCTAGATGTAGACTACTACTACTACTAAGTCACTTCAGTCGTGTCCGACTCTGTGCGACCCCATAGACGGCAGCCCACCAGGCTTCCCCGTCCCTGGGATTCTCCAGGGAAGAACACTGGAGTGGGTTGCCATTTCCTTCTCCAATGCATGCAAGTGAAAAGTGAAAGTGAAGTCGCTAAGTCGTATCCCACTCTCAGCGACCCCATGGACTGCAGCCCACCAGGCTCCTCCATCCATGGGATTCTCCAGGCAAAAGTACTGGAGTGGGGTGCCATTGCCTTCCCCGCTAGCTGTAGACAACAGTGGCTTATTACAAACGCAAGAGTGGGAAAAGGAATTGCCACTTGGAAAAAGCATGAAAACCTCCAAAAGTTAGCGTTCAGCTGTTTAGGGCACTTATAGGTGTATGCATGTATGTATATGTGTGTGTATATATATATACATATATATGTATATGTATATATGTGGATTGATTTATATTTTAAAGAATAGCATCATCTTCAAAAGTAGTTATTTTGTTAACACTAGTGAAGGTTAAATCATAAGAGAGCAGTTGATAAATAAACAGAATCTCTAAAAACAAAAACATCCTAGTAAAGGTGAAAACGTTAATCCCAAACCATACATATTTACATAGTTCCTGAATGATGATGGATCATAGGGTACATGATTGAAATATAATTTTGAAATGTAGTTGAAAACTTGGAACCAATTTTACATGTTTCCTTGTATTTTTCCCCACTGAAGATTTTGGTTTGAGTTCTGTTTCCTGTGCTGCTTTCCCCTGCCTGCAGTCATAATCTTCCAATTCTGACATAAAAAATCTTTTTTGTAACAACCAACTGTGATACCTCAAACAGAGGACTACTCTTTGAGATTTGAAAAATCAGCAGGAATTGACTGTCAAACGTTTTTTTTTTAAATCCCAGCAAAGAACTAAGCAAGAGAAATTCAGAGAACATAATGTAGAAACAGAAATGATCTTCCAGAGAATGCCTAATTTTCCCAAAGAGATTTTATAGGTTCTATTAGGCCACTTTCACAAAATACAATCACACAGGATTCATCTTGAAAATAATGACAGAGCTTCAGAATACAGAGAATTTAAGACCCAGGAATCGTTTAAAAACTCACAGTTCTAAAGAACATCACTATTCCAAACAGAAATCTCACAGAACTAACTTCTTAAAAATAACTGAGTAAATATTAGTAAGTCAAACTGTAAAATCAATATTAAGGAAATAGACCGCCCACAATAGAAATAGTACAACTTCCATGAAGTTACATGCTACTTCTATTTAAAGAATTTTTAACTGTTATAGAATTGGCAAACCAGGGAACAAAAAACTGACCATTATTGAATGACGAAATGATTTTGAAATGAATAAGCATTTAAATTTTTACTTGAAATACACAGTTAAATCATTTTTTAAATTTCAAATTAACAATTACATGAATATATTGCTCAAAAATGATACCATCCAAGCTGTTCAAGAGACCAAGATCACTAGAACTGTAAAATAAATAAATAAATAATAATAATACTGATTGCTGTGGGAAATAAAAGAGATAATATATATAAAAGAACTTTATAAATATAAGACATTAGTCACATGAAATGAATTGTAATAGTCATTTTGGGGGACTTGATATAAGTGATTACACAGCAGATTCTCAGGTATTTTACACAACCTCATGATTTTGACTCTTTCAAACCAAATGTTTTATTCTTTTTTGTGATTGGCTCAAGAAACATTTTCTTTTTATTTTTAATACTCCATCTCTTGCTAATATTTTAAAGATGTTATACTAGAGGCGATAAGGTCTACTTATGTCTTATCTAGTTCACCTAAAGGCTTGTAAATCTCTTAGTTTGAATTTTCTAGAAAAAAGAGGCTAAAATGAGTACATGTATGCAAGTAAACTTATTGTGGAGGCAAAGTGAGACAGGGAATGACTAGTTAATGAAATGGTACCTGTTGAGGTCACTGATACAGTCATCCCAGCACTTCTGGGAAACATAGATGTCTGCTTGAAGAACACTGGACCTTTTCTCTACTGACTCTAGCCTCCACTGAGTTAGTCATGCCCCCAAAGCATTAGGGGCTTCCCTGGGGGGTCAGTCAGTAAAGAATCTGTCTGCAACACAGGAGACCTGAGTTTGATCCCTGGGTTCGGAAGACCCCTATGGAGAAAGAAATGGCAATCCACTCCAGTATTCTTGCCAGGAAAAATCCCACAGACAAGGAGCCTGACGGGCTACAGTCTATAGAGTCGCAAAAGAGGCGAACACAACTTAGTGCCTAAACTACCACCACCACCAAAGCACTAAGTTCCTCATCCTTACAAGCTTATGTGACTGAACAGAGCCAAAGAGGCATCAATTGCATTGGAGAAGACCCTGAAGTGGGAAGAGCATGGATACACAATGTACTCTGAAGAAAGAATGAAGCCAGTGAGAGATGAGTCTGGGCTCACACAGAACTACATGCAGCAGTTAAGGCTATGTAGTATTAGTTTTCTATTGCTGTGTAATAAATTACCAGAAAGAGAGGCTTAAAATAATACCCATGGAGAGGCAGTCCTAAGATGGTGGAGGAATAGGACAGGGAGACCACTTTCTCCCCCACAAATTCATCAAAAGAACATTTGAACACTGAGTAAATTACACAAAACAACTTCTGAATACCAGTAGAGGACATCAGGCACACAGAAAGGCAGCCCATTGTCTTCAAAAGGAGATGTTTTATCAATGGTGCTGTATAGATGGAGAAGTCTTGAGGCTACTTTAAAAATAAGACTGAAAACCAGAAGCAGGAGGCTTACGTCCAAATCCTGAGAACACCAGAGAACTCCCGACTCCAGGGAACATTAATCAACAGCAGCTCAGCAAAAACCTCCATACCTACACTGAAACCAAGCACCACCCAATGGCCAACAAGTTCCAGAGCAAGACATACCATGCAAATTCTCCAGCAACACAGGAACACAGCCCTGAGCTTCAATATACAGGCTGCCCAAAGTCACTCCAAACCCATTGACACCTCATAACTCATTACAGGAAACTTCATTGCACTCCAGAGAGAAGAAATACAGCCCCACCCACCAGAACACCAACACAAGCTTCCCTAAACAGGAAACCTTGACAAGCCACCCATACAACCCCCCCACCCTCCACAGCGAGGAAATTCCACAATAAAGGGAACTCCACAGACTGCCAGAATACAGAAATGCCACCCCAAACAAGGCAATATAAACAAGATGAAGAGACAGAGGAATACACAGCAGGTAAAGGAACAGGATAAATGCCCACCAAACCAAACAAAAGAGGAAGAGAGAGGGCATCTACCTGATAAACAATTCGGGGAAAAAAAAGATCATAAAAAGATCATACATCATGACCAAGTGGGCTTTATCCCAGGAATGCAAGGATTCTTCAATATCCGCAAATCAATCAATTTCATACACCACATTAACAAATTGAAAAATAAAAACCGTATGATTATCTCAATAGATGCAGAGAAAGCCTTTGACAAATTTCAACATCCATTTATGATAAAAACTCTCCAGAAAGCAGGAACAGAAGGAACATACCTCAACATAATAAAAGCTATATATGACAAACCCACAGCAAACATTATCCTCAATGGTGAAAAATTGAAAGCATTTCCCCTAAAGTCAGGAACAAGACAAAGGTGCCCACTTTCACCACTACTATTCAACATAGTTTTGGAAGTTTTGGCCACAGCAATCAGAGCAGAAAAAGAAATAAAAGAAATCCAAATTGGAAAAGAAGAAGTAAAACTCTCACTGTTTGCAGATGACATGATCCTCTACATAGAAAACCCTGAAGGTAAGTCACTTCAGTCGTGTCTGACTCTGTGCGACCCCATAGACGGCAGCCTACCAGGCTCCCCAGTCCCTGGGATTCTCCAGGCAAGAACACTGGAGTGGGTTGCCATTTCCCTCTCCAATGCATGAAAGTGAAAAGTGAAAGCGAAGTCACTCAGTCATGTCTGACTCTTCGCAACCCCATGGACTGCAGCCTTCCAGGCTCCTCGTCCATGGGATTTTCCAGGCAAGAGTACCGGAGTGTGGTGCCATTGTCTTCTCCGAAGACTTCACCAAAAAAGTACGAGAGCTAATCGATGAATATAGTAAAGTTACAGGATATAAAATTGACACACAGAAATCCCTTACATTCCTATACACTAATAATGAGAAAATAGAAAGAGAAATTAAGCAAACAATTCCATTCACATTGTGAATTCCATTCACATTCCATTGAAATGAAAAGAATAAAATACTTAGGAATATATCTACCTAAAGAAACAAAAGACTATAAAACACTGGTGAAAGAAATCAAAGAGGACACTAATAGATGGAGAAATATACCATGTTCATGGATTGGAAGAATCAATATAGTGAAAATGGGTATACTACCCAAAGCAATCTATAGATTCAATGCAATCCCTATCAAGCTACCAATGGTATTTTTCACAGAGCTAGAACAAATAATTTCACAATTTGTATGGAAATACAAAAAACCTCAAATAGCCAAAGCAATCTTGAGAAAGAAGAATGGAACTGGAGGAATCAACCTGCCTAACTTCAGGCTCTACTACAAAGCCACAGTCGTCAAGACAGTATGGTACTGGCACAAAGACAGAAATATTGATCAATGGAACAAAATAGAAAGTCCAGAGATAAATCCACGCACCTATGGACACGTTATCTTTGAGAAAGGAGGCAAGAATATACAATGGAGAAAAGACAATCTCTTTAACAAGTGGTGCTGGGAAATCTGGTCAACCACTTGTAAAAGAATGAAACTAGAACACTTTCTAACACCATACACAAAAATAAACTCAAAATGGATTAAAGATCTAAATGTAAGACCAGAAACTATAAAACTGCTAGAAGAGAACACAGGCAAAACACTCTCCGACATAAATCATAGCAGGATCCTCTATGACCCACCTCCCAGAATATTGGAAATAAAAGCAAAAATAAACAAATGGGACCTAATTAAACTTAAAAGCTTCTGCACAACAAAGAAAACTATCAGCAAGGTGAAAAGGCAGTCTTCAGAATGGGAGTAAATAATAGCAAATGAAGCAACTGACAAAGAACTAATCTCAAAAATATACAAGCAACTCCTGCAGCTCAATTCCAGAAAAATAAATGACCCAATCAAAAAATGGGCCAAAGAACTAAACAGACATTTCTCCAAAGAAGACATACAGATGGCTAACAAACACATGAAAAGATGCTCAACATCACTCATTATCAGAGAAATGCAAATCAAAACCACAATGAGGTACCATTTCACACCAGTCAGAATGGCTGCAATCCAAAAGTCTACAAGCAATAAGTGCTGGAGAGGGTGTGGAGAAAAGGGAACCCTCTTACACTGTTGGTGAGAATGCAAACTAGTACAGCCACTATGGAGAACAGTGTGGAGATTCCTTAAAAAACTGGAAATAGAACTGCCTTATGATCCAGCAATTCCACTGCTGGGCATACACACCTAGGAAACCAGAATTGAAAGAGACACATGTACCCCAATGTTCATTGCAGCACTGTTTATAATAGCTAGGACATGGAACAACCTAGATGTCCATCAGCAGACAAAGGGATAAGAAAGCAGTGGTACATATACACAATGGAGTATACTCAGCCATTAAAAAGAATACATTTGAATCAGTTCTAATGAGGTGGATGAAACTGGAGCCTATTATACAGAGTGAAGTAAGCCAGAAAGAAAAACACCAATACAGTATACTAACGCATATATATGGAATTTAGAAAGATGGTAACAATACCCCTGTATGCAAGACAGCAAACGAGACACAGATGTATAGAACAATCTTTTGGACTCTGTGGGAGAGGGCGAGGGTGGCATGATTTGGGAGAATGGCATTGAAACATGTATAATATCATATGTGAAATTAATTGCCAGTCCAGGTTCAATGCATGATACAGAATGCTCCAGGCTGGTGCACTGGGATGACCCAGAGGGATGGTATGGGGAGGGAGGCGGGAGGGGGTTTCAGTATGGGGAACACATGTGCACCCGTGGCGGATTTACATTGATGTATGCCAAAACCGATACAATATTGTAAAGTAATTAGCCTCCAATTAAAATAAATTTATATTTTAAAAATAATAATAATAATACCCATGAATTTGTCCACAGTTTCTGAAGGTCAGAAGTCCAGGCTTAACTTGATTCTCTGCTCAGGGCCTCACTGGACTGAAATGAAAGTGTTGGCTGGGGCTGTGGTTCTCATCTGGACGTAGGGTCCTTTTGCAAACTCACTGGTCATTAGCAGAAGGCACTTCCTTGCAGTTGTCGGACTGAAGTCCCTGTTTTCCTGCTAGTTGTTGCCTGGAGACCATTCCTGGGTATAAGAGCCTACCCACATTTCATTCCACACAGACCCTCCCTAGGCAGGCAGTTCACAAGATGCACATTTGCTTTCTTCCAAGCTAGGAGGGGTACATCTCTCCGACTTCCTTTTCTGCCACCAGTTGAGAAAACTCTGTTTTCAAAAGGTTCATGTGATGAAATCAAATAATGTCCCTATTTTAAGGTCAACTGATCTGTACTCTGACTACATTTGTAAAAATCCCTTCACAGCAGCATCTACATTAGTGTTTGATTCAGTGACTGGAAAAGGATGTGCACACCAAGGACGAGGACCTTCAGGAGGTTAGAATTCTCTCCCCCAACCCAGTACTGAACTCACAAGTTAGCTGAGAGAATATGACATGGGACATCAAAAACATCTGCTGCGTGAGTTTTGTTTTTGCTTAACAATTTAAGTAAAGGAGAAGCCAAAGTCTAGGAAGATGGGTCTGAATTTAAAAGTAGCTCCTAAAGTTTGGTTTGGGCAACTAATTGATCATATTTTTTCTGATACTTTAATAAAGAACCAAATGGAGTAGATCTCAACACCCATCATAACCTATTCAATTATTTTCTCTGATATCTTCTACATAGTGTGCCTAGATAAGTATACCTGTTAAATAAGAAATATGCCATAAAACTGATTGCTCTGAAGAACTGTGCAACTACTAAAGAAGGTAAGTGGGATATTTTTGATTTACTTTCCCTTTATTTCTTTATCCTGTATTGTAAGCATTATTTGAATGAATTACAATGGACTCAATTTTTGCATACATAATTGTTACATTTTATCTAGCCTATTAAATCTAATATTTAAATTTAAAAACCCAGTTACTATAAATTAAATATCTGCCAATTTTATGGCTATGAGCACATGCTAATCTTCTTGCTGGAAGATGAGCCATGCAGATTGCAAGAAACCAAGCTAAATTTAGAAGCACATTACTGGAGCTGGGTATTTCAATTTGAGCTCTGTTAGATCTTGTATGACACTCTCTTCCATTTTGTAAAAATGTTCAACAGTTCTTCTAATTATATAATTTTACTACTGGGACACTAAGTGGCATTCTCTCATTCTACATGAACAACAGTGTTGTGTTTGTGGTTACTGCACACAAATGCAGCCCTCAGATTTTTCTGAATTCATTTCCAGCTCTACTTGGCATCTCTGCTGTGGCTTCCCGGGAAGCTCGCCGGGGTAGTACAAATAAGAAAAGGCAAAGGGAAATACAGACCACAGGGGCCTCCATCTTTACTCTTGTACACCCTGATGTTTCCCCTGCTTCTTGGCTTGAAAGAGGGAGTATTATACATATGTGTGAGCACTTACTATATGCCAAGCACTATGCTGAGAACTTGATTTATATGCTGTATCCTCATTTAATCTTCACAGAAACTTTAGGAAAAAGAGCACCAGTGATATCCTCATTACAGATGAGGTTACGGAAAAGTTTACATGATGTGGCTAACAAGTTTGCACAGTTAATAATAAGCTACTGCTGCTGCTGCTAAGTCACTTCAGTCGTGTCCAACTCTGTGTGACCCCGTAGACGGCAACCCACAAGGCTCCTCTGTCCCTGGGATTCTCCAGGCAAGAACACTGGAGTGGGTTGCCATTTCCTTCTCCAATGCACGAAAGTGAAAAGTGAAAGTGAAGTCGCTCAGTCATGTCCGACCCTCAGCAGTCCCATGGACTGCAGCCTACCAGGCTCCTCCATCCACGGAATTTTCCAGGCAAGAGTACTGGAGGGGGTGCTATTGCCTTCTCCGAATAATAAACTAATAAGGGTTCAAATCCAGGTAGCCTAACTCCACAGTCAGTATTCTGAACCTTTATGCCATACCATCAAGAAGGTGTGAATAGATTAATTTTCTAAAATTGCTGCTCAAGGTCCAAAGAAATTAATAAATTTTCCCTCAGGTCCTTAAAACCAAGATGCCTGGAGGATATAGATTCATAAAGTATTATAAAATGCCACATATAAATATACTGCCAAGTATACTTTAATATGAAGCTTTTGAAGATCTTAAGACTTCTTTTCCTTTTACAGAATATGTCATTTATTGAGGCATAGACAGAACTTTTATTATCAAATGTCGATGTCCCAAATGGAACAATGACTATAGGATTGTTTTTACTTTAAAATTAAAAAAAAAAAAAGTGACTACCAGAACAACTGTCTGAATATCAGAATTTATATTCTATTCATTTTTTCCCCTTAAATGTCAGTCATTTTTGAAAAATAAGGTAAAAGTTCTCTCGTGTCGGATATACTCATACCTGGCAAGTACTCAGACCTCTGAGTCCTTTTTCCCCAAGCACAGTAAGCAGGATTCATGATGGATTTTAAGGGTAATTATTCAAAAAGGCAAAATGATATAAAACTACTAACATGCATTTACTTTTATTTGTCATAGAAATTTTTCTCTTGAAGTTTGGTTCTTATTTGGAGGAAACAAAGTGTCACCTAGAATTAAAAGACTACCAAATGGTGATTCATAGTCCAAATGTATTGGTTCACATACTCTAAAAACAGAATGTTAAGCTAAGTCTTTAAACTGCCCATATGGACTTTGTAGGCTAAATGAAGTTTAGGATTGAACTACAAAAGGCATCAGGGATAAATTTCACCAAATGCGTTGCTTTCAAACTTAGTGTTATAAACTTCCAACCCTTAACTTACAGGATTTTGTATAACATTAGGGAACCAACATTTGAGCTCATGCATTTCTTTTTCCTTTAAAGAGTCTTGGTATCCTGGAACTGCAAGGGATGTTCCATAACTGGAAATGATCACCCATATTCCACTATGCCATTCAGTTCAACCCTCACTGAGTCCTCAGAGCTTCTCACAGTGTTCAAAATCATTCATTTCCTCTCTGTCATTGTGATGCATAAATTTTACTCAGTATAGATACATTTGGGGGTTTAATATCATTATACAATCATAATGTAAGAATAAAACTACTGTTTTTTCCCAGTTTGAGTAAAATATTTGCATATTCAAAATAAAAATTATAGGATCAATGAAAGAAATACAATATTTTGTATTGTATTTCAAATACAAATACAATATTGCAAATACAATACTTACAAATTAAATGCTTAACATGAGTGATCTGCACTATCATCAGAAAACCTTATTATACACACAATTTGTTCAAGTTCCTTTTATCAATTCTACTGAGAAGCAATGAGTATACGCTCTTTTAAAATATATGGTTCCTAAAGAGATCATAATCGACAGGTAAATCATTAATACCATAGTTCCATGAGGGTTATGTATAATAAAATTATTTCTTTAAATGAAGTAGAAAGGTTTTTTAATTCGATTTTAACTTTATTTTTTCTCTTGGAGTAGCAAGTAATTCATAGTAAAAACTCAAAAATATTGTATCCTCAGATATTATAGTGAAATGACAAATAAATATATATCAAATTTTAAATCATAGAAGGATGTCTGATATACCATGATTTGTTGCATTTTGGATAGAACAAAAGCCTTTTTCTGTAAAAGATAATTGATGGGTGGTTTTCTCATTTGGTTTAATATTTATACATTAAATATAATCTTGATATTTTAACTGTTTGATGCCATATTAATCCATATTTAATCATTTTTCTGGAGAGCTCTGAATCATGAAGGAGTCATACTTCTAATGAAACCAAGAACTTTATGATGAAACCATTCAGAAATCAAGGAAATAGCCCAGCAAGCAAGTCCAAGTTGGAATATAAAATAAAAAAGAAATATATATGATATATATTTACATAATATATATCTTTATATGTGTATTATATAAAACTAACAAAAAGCAAATGCAACATATACTATATTTTCTTCACTGGGCAGAAAACCCAGGGAGGTGGGAGGTGTAGTATTTGTGGCCCTGGACTTAGATGGCAAGTCTATGTTTTAAAAGAGCGCTTATAAAATAAATAAAGTTAGAAGAGCTCTTATTAACTGAATGACTCATGAGCCTAACCTCCTTCCTATAAATGGAAGTGATACCATAAATCACTGGCTTGTTGTGAAATGTGTCAAGCAGTTGAATGGAAGAAGTTACATTTTTGAGACAGTAATTGAAATAGAGCTATTTATTTAATCCTTACAAAAACCAAACAAATTAAACACTATTTCCTCATTTTTTAGATAAAGATATGGAGGCTCAGAGAAGCTGAATAACTTGCTCAAGAATGCCTACCCAGAACACAAGAATAACAATATTTGAACACAGATCTGTCTGATTTTTCATTTATACCACACTGCAAACTGTATTCTACAATTCTCAAAGTGCCCTAAGGGGGGATTTTTATTTGTATTTAGTTTTAGTTTTCTCATTGCCTTTTATAGCCCCTGCCTTGGTTTCCTAGGACTGCTGTGACAAAGTACTAAAAACTGGGTGTCAGAATAAACAGAAATTTACTGTCTCAGAGTTCTGGAGTCTAGAATTCCTAGATCAAGATATCAGCAGGGATGGTACCTTGGAGGCTGCATGGGAGAAGATCTGTTCCTCTCTTTTTGCTTCTGATGGTTTACTGGCAATCTGTGGTATTCCTTGACTTTTGCTGCATCACCCCGATCTCAACCTTCAACTTTACATTGCATTTTTCCTGCATGTGGGTCTTGTCCAAATTTCTGCTTCTTATAAGGACATTAACGATTTTGAATTTGGGGTTCACCTTACTTCAGTATGATGTCATCTTAACTATACTTACAATGATCCTGCTTCCCCGGTGGTTCAGTGGTAAAGAATCCACCTTCAATGCAGGAGCCTCTGGAGACAGGTTCGGGAAGATTCCCTGGAGGAGGGCATGGCAACCTACTCCAGAAGTCTTGCCTGGAGAATTAGGCAAGACTACTAGAGTAGGAAGAAGGCAAAAATCAGGCAAGAATCTGGAGAATCAGAAGACAGAAGAGCCTGGTGGGCTACAGTTCATGGAGTTGCAAACAGTCAGACATGACTGAATGACTTAGCACACATAGTGACCCTATTTCCAAACAAGGTCACATTATGAAGCATAGGGGGTGGGGAGGATTCAACATATGAATTTTGAAAGTGAAAGTGAAAGTCAATCAATTGTGTCTGACTCTTTGAGATCCCATAGACTACACAGTCCAAGGAATTCTCCAGGCTAGAATGCTAGAGTGGGTAGCCTTTCCCTTCTCCAGGGAATCTTCCCAACCCAAGGATTGAACCCAGGTCTCTCATATTGCATACAGATTCTTTACCAATTGAGCCACAGGGGAAGCCCAAGAATACTAGAGTGGGTAGCTTATCCCTTCTCCAGCAGATCTTCCTGACCCAGGAATCGAACTGGGGTCTCCTGCATTGCAGGTGGATTCTTTACCAACTGAGCTATCAGGGAAGCCCTGTAAGAGGTATAAAGTGCTATGTATAAAATAAGCAATTCAACAGTCCCCAAAAGGGGAAAAAAATCTTATGCAGGCAGGTGTGGAGGCTTGTAACACTATCCTTCCCTGATAGGATTTGCCCACACAGTGCTTGGTGTATTGGTGTGATCATTTCACTGCTATGTTGTCTGCTGGCTCAAACTGCACAGTGCACTGATTGTGCATTCAACTGTGGCACCCAAAGCTAGCTTATTGATCTTACTTCTTCTCCTAGCCAGCATCCTTTGATCATTCAAGTCTCCCACCATCCCTTGTGAATACCTAGATATTCCACTGGAAAGTTAGGAAGATCTGACCTGACCAGTGATGAGCTCTCACACTGCCCATGCAGCTCTAGCAATCACTATTTCTTGCTGACATTTCCACACCCTATTTTAGAGTTTAACAACTTCTGTTTCAACTTCTGTTTCAGTTTTACCTAGAAACAGAATATTCTTTTTTTCTCTCTGAGTGGCAAATTCTCTTTACCTTTGAGTTTTTCATCACTGAAGATTGTTCACTCACATTTCTACTTTCAGGGAGCACTTGTGATTACCAAGGTGACATATTCCTGCTCTGGGATGTTTATGTGTTTGTTCTACTCTTCACAACGTCATCACTGGCTGACTTGAGCCGGTCAGTTGATCGAAGCCTTACTTATCCCACTCTTGAAGATGATGAGGCATTTTTCCTGCAAATGGCTACACCTATCTTTCCAGGCACCATGAAACTAACTCAATTTGTTCTTAGTTTTTGAGATCCATTAAAAAATGGCAACTATGAACATGTATTACACATGTGTTAGGCTTCTCTTGCAATTAAGGGGACAAGACGTTGGGACCTGAATGTCATGATTTTTTGTTTATGGATTATATCCTGTCATTCAAACATAGAAATAAAAATCCAATATTATAGCATTTACTAGAAAATATGTCATATATGTCTAAAACTCTCAATAATTCCAGTTAAAATGGCTTCTCATGGGAAGGCAGAACAAAAGACAATTTTAGTGTTTAGGTTACAGAGTCTGGCAAAACCAAGTTCAGGTCCCATTTCTGCCACACCCCAGTTTTGTGACTTTGAGCAACTTAATTAAGTTCAATAACCTAAGATATAAAGCGCAGAATAAAATCAGCTTTTACAAATAAGGTTGTATTTGTGTAAAGCAGGGTTTTCAAATTTTGCCTAGTGATAAAAATTGCCTAGAACAGTGAAAACACAAATTCTAGGACCATTTTTCAGGAGAATAGGATTCAGAGGGTTCCCTGAATCCTCTACATTTGAGATAGTAAGTATCTACAAATCCCTACATTTGAGATAGTAAGTATCTCAAATGATCAGTATTATCAAGCAAGTTTGGAAGATATTGCTGTATTTCACAGTTTATGTCCTACTTAGTAAATATTAGTGCCTTTCTGTTTATCAAATTTTATTTCCTAGAGACCCACAGAGGGAAGCTGAGGGAAACTTACAAACCAGTTTCCTCTTCCTGGTCCCACTGTTAAACTACAATTCCCAGGTCTTCTTGCTTCTCGGTGACTTCATGAAACTAGCCACATCAACAGAGATAGTTTGTCTCTTCTCTCTTCACCTCCCTCCCTCCAGTCTGTTGATTGTGTACACTCTAAGGTAACCTTGAGACCCCAAGTTAAAGATGGTTAACCCACAGTTCACAAATTACATGGGTTTATAAATGACTTTGTAGCATTCAGTCCCCTACTGGCCCACACTTAGTTCAATACAAAGACAGATAAAGCTTTATTGTGGTTAGCCACTGACTTTTGGAACTATTGCACAGCCCGCATCACATTACACACCCACATGGTATCATCAAAGATTACTGAAACTGGTCTCACTTCCTTCATTCAGGCTTGCAGTCTCTCAATCCAGTTTGCATACCACTGCCTGACGCTAATCTTAATACCACACTTTCCTCAACTCACTTATCTACACAAACACATATTAATGACTTTTTTTGTTTTTTGGCCCCACCTTGCAGCATGCAGGATCTTAATTTCCCAACCACGGATGGAACCCATGCCTCCTGCAGTGGAAGCATGGAGTCCTAACCACTGGAGCACCAGGGAAGTCTCATTAATGACTTCTTTTATTTACCTTATCAGGTCAAAATTCTTCATCTTTATTTTTAAATCCCTGAATATCACATCCTAACGATCTCAACTTTATTTCTAGAGGATGGAAGACATAAAATGCCTAAGAAAAGTATAAAGAACTAGGGAGCTATAAAGGTCATTCTTTCTTCATGGAAATCTTGTTTCACTTGGTGTCATAACCACACAACATGAAGTACCATTTTTCTGTTATTTTTTCTAAGATAGCTTTATCCCCTCTCCTGGATGATGCCACTAAACTTGGGGTCCATAGCTCACACTTCCTTTTTATCTGGTTTCGTGTCTGGCACCATGCTAAACACACAGCAGGAATTCAGTAAAACCTTGTTCCTTGATTGTTGAGCTGAGTTCATAAGGTTTTACATCTCCTTTCTTAGTTGAAACTGTTTATTTCTGAAATGTAGCACTTTACACAAAGTGCTGGAATAATGTGAGCAACCAGAGAAAGTATTCTACTTCGTGGCAGGCAATGGAGTGACTAAAAGCTATGTGGTTTCCTGGATTGGAGAAGCCTGTTGAGAGCTGCTCTGCCCTGCAAGACATATTTCAGTTCTGTTCAGTTCAGTAGTTATTTGTTGCCCATTACTTAGAAGCTTTGGTAC
This sequence comes from Bison bison bison, assembly GCF_000754665.1. NCBI lineage: Eukaryota > Metazoa > Chordata > Mammalia > Artiodactyla > Bovidae > Bison > Bison bison. Next base: position 20,426,323 of record NW_011494607.1, on the reverse strand, counting down.
AAGTATAGAAACTAAGAAAATCCTCAGATTCTTTATAAAATGGATTTTAGAGGAGAAATGAACCATAGGGCTTCCCTGGTTGCTCAGTGGTTAAAAATCCACCTGCCAATGCAGGGAACACGAGTTTGATCCCTGGTCTGGGCAGATCCCACTTGCCTCAGAGCAACTGAGTGCCACAATTATTGAGCCTGTACTCTAAAGCCTGGGAGTCACAACTACTGAAGCCCACTCACGCTAGAGCCGTGCTCAGCAATAAGAGAAGCCGCCGCAGTGAGGAGCCCATGCACCGCGACAAGAGAGAAGTACCCCTCGCCACAGCGAAAGAAAAGCCCACACAGCAACGAAGACCCAGCACAGCTATAAATAGATAAATAATCTTTTAACTGTTTAAAAAGAGCCATAAAAATTATCCAGTTCATCCCCTTCATTTTTATAGACAGGAAAATGGCATGGTAGAAAAAAGATGTGACAAAAGGCCACACATCTGTTTTCTGGTTTTAGTCCCACATGTGTGGTTTGGGCAAAACACTTAATTTCCCCCCAGCCTCGATTCCTCATGTAAAGATTAAGGAAACATGATGATACTAAAGGCCCCTTCTAACTCTGCAATTCTAATAGTTCTATATGCTTATTAAATACATTTGAAAAATGTTAATTTATAAGCCTAGATAAATAATGTGATTTCTCTACTTATACAAAAGAATGAAAAAGTCTTTATACAAAGATTGAAAAATTCATACAATATGCTGTGTTAATAAATATACTATGATATTCTACTTTGCAAAAATATGGCAAAACTAAGTTAATGAGCCCTTAGTTTAAATCAATGCAAACGAATTACAACCAAAACTAAAATTATGGACTTATTTTTTAGAATCTACAGTAATAAATTTTTGCCTGTACTGCTTTACTTAAATCTATTTTTGAGCATATAATGAGTGAGCTTTCCACAGTACCTAAGTTATGACATGGACATCAATTAGGCACATAAAGAAAATGAGCTTTTGCAAGCCATCATATTACTACTTAGTGCGTAGAGGAAATATAATTACTAAATGATACACATAAGATTTGGGGGGGAAAACAATGAAGCTTTTATACTGACTTACTCCAACAGTGTTGCCTACAAACTAGACCCATACTTATTCACTATAAACTGTATTTATAGTGAATGAAATCCTCTACCCCTTGAGTTACAGATAAACAAAACCCCTCCCCTTATTCTACGGCCTGGACAAGCCCAAGTGAACATATAACCTCTGCCTTCTCACAGGCAGACAACCTTTCACTCCTCAGCAAATCAAATGTGATATTCAACAGCCATTCCACCCATTGCCTCAAAAGCTAAATCAAAGCATTAATGAGGGGACTTCCCTGGTGGTCCAGTGGCTAAGACTCCAAGCTCCCAATACAGGGAGCCCAGGTTCAGTCTCTGGTTGGGGAACTAAATCCCACAGGCTTCAACTAAGAGCCCGCGTGCTGCAGTTAAGACTGAAGTTCCCATGTGCTACAACTAAGACTCAACACAGCCAAATACACATATATATATTTGAAAGCATTAATGAGAATTGAACACCTTCCCAAAGATCAGGGATCATGAGGAAGAATCACACAGCAATTTTAAGATTCTAACAATGTGAGAAGGGTTCTCCAAGTCTCCACATCTTCCTGAGGCATCATAATTTTCTCATCTTCCTTCACACCAAAGAGCCATAGCAACAAAAAGTATTTTATCACCTCCTTTTCTAAAACTGCCTTCAATTCTCAGGTCCTTGGGGTGTCATCTTTTATACCTGGAGCGTAACGGTTTTTCAAAACAAAGTTCTCTCCTGTTTAAGGCAGGATTTAGTGGGAAGTTACTGAAAGAAACAAATTAGCTTTAGCCACAAAACAAGATTTATTAACTCATGTAACTGGGAAGTTGGAGGTGGATTCTATTTAGACTTTCTCACTGACTCTCCTGCTTTCTTTCAGTGCTCTGTTCTCTCCTACCTGTCCATGTTTTTGGAGATTTGACAACTGGAAGATAGAATCATTTCATTAGAGCTCACAACTCAAGAGGACCAAGAGGCCTACTTAATCTGTTACTGCCATTCTTCAGAGGCAGTATGGATCCTTACCTAAAGTTTAAATCAAGTCAAGACTGATGAAACATAAACACAAACACCACAAGAGTATAAAGAAGGCTTGCTACTCTGTAGCAAGGGTTTCTAGAGAGAGCAGGGCAGACTTTCCATACTGGTCAGAAAATGGCTTGAGAGAGTGAAGGGGACTGACTTCACTTGAAAGAGTGAAGCTTTTGCTGTGATTAAGAAGTGGGGTTGGAGTGAGGGTTCCCATGCTTGGGCAGGTGCTTGCCCATCAGCACCAAAGGAGAACCCCAGTCCTTTCCTAACATCATGTCCAGATGCGAGGTGTAAGGGATGAGCAAGGGGTAGGCTGAAAAGTTTGTCAACTGCCAAAAGTATGGAATCAGACTATTTATTTATTACAATATTTCAACTTAAGTCACAAGTCCAACTATCAGAATCATGATGGTATCTGAAAGGATACAATCCTGTAATAGATCTCATGCTCACATTTGTGGCCATGGGACCAAAATGCTAAAATTGGCAGCCCCACCAAATCCAGTATAACAGGTGGTGAAAAAAGAGTGAATCCTCAAAGAAAAGATACATGCTCTTGCAAAAAAAATAATAAACTTGAGGTAGCAGGCTGAGTAGGAAAAATATATATAATAATAATAATTCCAAACCCAATAAAGAGATTATAGAGCTACTTGAGGAGATTTGTAAAAGTCCCCTCCTTGTTATGTGTGATTGGTAGCACAAGTAATAAACAGAAGTGCATAATAAAGTAGCACTGAAGTTTGGATCCAGAATGAACTTGTTAGGAATGTAAAACCATTCACTCACTCTGGGAACTTGGGCAAAAGTAAAATAAGAAAAGGAAAAAGGTAAAAAGGAGAAAATAAAGATTTTTAGAAAGTGCTTAGGAAGTGTCAAGTAACATGACGACTGCTTTACATGGATTATCTTATCTAATCTCCCATAAGAACCCTAAGATTTGGATGGTGTTATAACTTCCACTTTATACATATGAACTGAGAGTTTAAAAAATTGAGAAAGTTTATAACTTTCTCAAGTCCTACCACTAGAAAGTTTTGGTTCTTGAATTTAACTTAAGTGCAAAGCTTACATGATTAACCATATAACTTAACTTCTTTAACTTAACTTCTTAAAACCATATAAAATGAATGATGAGTGAGTTTTTAAAAATAATTCTGAAATCTTTGCTCTTAAGTCAGTCAGTTCAGTTACTCAATTGTGTCTGACTCTTTGCCACCTCATGGACTGCAGCACACCAGGCTTCCCTGTCCATCACCAACTCCTAGAGCTTGCTCAAACTCATGTCCATCAAGTCAGTGATGCCAAACGTCCCCTTATCCTGCCTTCAATCTTCCCAAGAGTCAGGGTCTTTTCTAAAGAGTCAGCTTTTTGTATCAGGTGGCCAAAGGATTGGATCTTCAGCTTCAACATCAGTCCTTCCAATGAATATTCAGGATTGATTTCCTTTAGGATTGACTGGTTGGATCTCCTTGCAGTCCAAGGGACTCTCAAGAGTCTTCTCCAACACCACAGTTCAAAAGCATCAATTCTTCAGTGCTCAGCTTTCTTTATGGTCCAACTCTCACATCCCTACAAGACTACTGGAAAAACCATAGCTTTGTCTAGATGGACCTTTGTCAATAAAGTAATGTCTCTACTTTTTAATGCACTATCTAGGTTGCTTATTGTTTTTTCTTCCAAGGAACAAGGTCTTTTAATTTCATGCACTGCAGTCACCACCTGCAGTGATTTTGGAGCCCCCCAAAAATAAAGTCTATCACTGTTTCCATTGATTCCCCATCTATTTGCCATGAAATTATGGGACCAGATGTCATGATCTTTGTTTTTTGAACATTGAGTTTTAAGCCAGCTTTTTCACTCTTCTCTTTCACTTTCATCAAGAGGCTTTTTAGTTCTTCTTCACTTTCTGCCATAAGGGTGGTGTCATCTGAATATCTGAGGTTACTGATATTTCTCACAGCAATCTTGATTCCAACTTGTACTTCATCCAGCCCAGCATTTCACATGATGTACCCTGCATATAAGTTAAATAAGTAGCGTCACAATATACAGCCTTGATGTACTCTTTATCCAGTTTGGAACCAGTCTGTTGTTACATGTCTGGTTCTAACTATTGCTTCTTGACCTGCATACAGATTTCTCAGGAAGCAGATAAGGTGGTCTGGTATCCCATCTCTTTAAGAATTTTCCACAGTTTGTTGTGATCCACATAGTCAAGGGCTTTAGCATAGTCAATGAAGCAGAAGTAGATGTTTTTCTGGAACTCTCTTGCTTTTTCTATGATTCAACAGATGTTGGAAATTTGATCCCTGGTTGCTTTGCCTTTTATAAATTGAGCTTGAACATCTGGGAGTTCTCAGTTCACTCAACCAATCGTTTAAATTTTAAGGAGCAACTTTAAATTTTTTTCATTGTATTATGTAAAATAGATTCCAACTCTTCATCCTTACTGCCAGCTTCACACTGGTTCCCAAAGATCTCACCTTCAGAGCAAATACCTCTCAAAGTATTTTTTTATATCAAATTATTAAATACAGCCCAAAGTATTTTTTAAATCAAGATAATTCCCTCCTTGAGAACTGTGCTTATAATGTTTCTATCTCATGAAAAAATGATCAAATAAAAATGATAGTGAACAGAATGACATTACTATCTCACTGTCTCACATATGATAATGAAATCAATTTTATTATAGGATTAAGCAAAAAATCTAGTTAAAATCGCCCTTAAAAATTCATCCAAGTCTCCACTTGAGACCTACATTTAATTTGTAATTTAGTAAGTCCAGCTCCACCAGATCTTCCCCCAGCACTGAAGACTATCATTCATTTTGAGTGAGCTTAGTAGAATACTGGGCTTGTGTTTTAAAAGCCATGTATGAAAAATACCTACCTTTAATCACTAAAATTGCACTAAGCCCAGCAAGGAATTCACAGCATGAGAAGTGTGAAGAGATTAGGATTCACTGTGGTAAGAGTAGATTCAATGTGCCTTGGAATAAATACAAAAGAGATGAGATCATACTGGCATTTGAGAAAGATCATTTTTATTTCAATGTGGAAAACAGTTGATAGGAAAGAGACCAGCATGAAGTCTGTTGTATGACTCCCAGTAGAAAGACAGTGGTGGTGAGAACTCAGATAGCAGCATTGGGGGTGGAAAGAAAGAACTGATTGTTTTTAAGAAGGTAGACGTAACAGAACTTAGTATTTGATTGGATGTAGAGTTGAAGGGACAGGGGAGCCTGGTGGGCTGCCATCTATGGGGTCGCACAGAGTTGGACACGACTGAAGCAACTTAGCAGCGGAGTTGAAGGAAAGGAAAGAGTTGAGGATGAAGACCGGATATTGAGATGATTATGCATGATACTGTCAACACAGAAAACACTAAAACAATTACTTTTTATCAAGTGGGATACTGTCCTTCCATTAAAGCAGCACGATTGCTTTTTCAATATCACACTAGTGTTTTAACCAATTAGATCCCTAGCTCTTTTTTTTTTTTTTGCATAAACTTTAAACTTCTGCCAAAGTAATGTCCCTGATCCTTTATTTGGTATATAACTTTTTAACCTCCTGATCCAATATGTGGCAGTTCTCATTTCTGAAAAACTTTTATTTGATAGTCATGAACTGTAATTAAATATAAGAAACATGGTTAAATCTATGGGTAAATTTAAAACTTTATAGTCAGTTCTTATTTTCTCTTTTATTATCTATAAGTCCACGTGTCATGTGGATGTGGGAATATAAATTTCTAAGTGACTCCATGGGAGACAAACAAAGCTATGGCTATAAGTTACAGGCTATAAGCTATAGCTCAGTTGGTAAAGAATCCACCTGCAATGAGGAGACCCCGGTTTGATTCCTGGGTCAGGAAAACTGCTGGAGAAGGGATAGGCTACCCACTCCAGTATTCTTGGGCTTCCCTTGTGACTCAGCTGGTAAAGAATCCACCTACAATGCAGGAGACCCGAGTTTGATCCCTGGTTTGGGAAGATCCCCTGGAGAAGGTATGCTAGCCTGGAGAATTCCATGCACAGTCCATGGGGTCGCAGAGTCCGACACGACTGAGCGACTTTCACTTCACTTAAGCTACAGGAAGATCAATTTTAGTTATGTATAAGGACAACCTTTCTAGTATCGGTAGCTATTCAGAAATGGAGTGAGATAAATGCTCTGTCTCTGATGGTGTTTAAGAGGATTCAAGCATTTTTGGAAGAATTAGATCAGATGATCCTTCCAAAAGAAAAATGATGATGATAATGATGATAAGTAACAATATCTTACTGAAACCAAAATATACGCTAATGTTGAGGTGTGCAAAAAAGAAAGTGTTTATTTACTATATTGACTTTATCTTGCTCTACAGCTCAAATCCTAATGATGACAGTACAGAACACGGTTTCTTCCAGCTTAATATAAATATTTTCTCTCAGGTTCTTAACCTTTTTCAAAAAATTCAGAGTTTTCTTCATTTCCTAAAGTTATATGTGGGGATATAGTTGAGCAGAAGGATACACAGGACTTCGGGGGTAGGGAGCTGCTGCTTCTTATGCTGTTCTCTGAATTCTCACTGGAAACTGTGATGACGTCCCCAGTCCTGTCTGGATACCAGGTGCCCACAGTCACCATCCACTAATAGGTGGGTAGCCCCTTCTGGCTTGGGTAGCCATTGTACTGAAGCCTGTGGCTGAAATATATGGTTTCTGTCATCTTCTCCTGTCATTCTGAAATCTCTTTCATTCCTTCCCTAGGCATCTTCATGCCCACCAGTTCCATCCTGGAACATATGGAAATTCTGGATCACATTCAGTGTGTCACATTCAATCTCAGAGTAGCTTAAAGAGCAATCTTAGGACCATCTAACTTGCTCCTCCTTTCACCGATGCTACTTCACTGCTCCTGCGCCATGTTGGATGCTACTCTGAACTAGAAAGAAAACTTCTCTGAGAGGCTTGCAAATGTCCTGAGATACACATGAGAAAGTGAAGCATTAGTCTGAAATGTTGGGGTTCACTCAAATATACCTGGCATTTTTACCTGCCTCTCCCTATTCCCAGAGTTTCTGTCCAGAGAAAAGAATGGTTAAGACTTTACCTCTTATCCTGGCTCTTTTTATGATTTCTTTCTCTTTGGCTCCTTTTATCAGTCATCTACTGCCACATTAATACTACAAACAAGTCATTTCAAAAACTAAGTGACTTAAAAAACCATCATATATTTCCACTCATGCTTCTGCAGGCTAGAAGCTGGGGCTCGTGGGACCTAATCAGGGTTGGCTGGTTTAGCTCCAAGCTGAAAGTTAGATCCCAGTCACCATATCCTGTTTCTCATGCATGTTGGCCCAGTGGACTAACCAGGACACATTCTTGTCATGACCATGTTGCAAGAGCTGAAGCCCAACCACATGGACACATTTCAAGGCTGTGCTTATGCCATATCCATTAACCTTTGCCTTGGTCAAAGTACTTTCCCCCTACTTTGAGGCCAAATTGAGTCACATGACAGAATCCAACATGAATGAGGTAGTGATGTAAATTCCATCCATGGAGATGGGGAAAAGGCAGGTGAATATATGTGAACAATAATCTAATAGAGTATTCTCCTTCTCCCAGCACCAAAAATTTTCTCTAGTCTCTCTTTCTGCCAGAAAGAGACAAAAAGACCTTCCCATTGTAACACTGACCTTCCCATTGAAGAATCCCACTAGATCACTGAGAAGAAAAAAAAAAATTAGGTAATATTTCAAATATGATATCCCCAAAGCAATTGCTAATATCATTTAGTCCAGGTCTTTGCTAAGTCTTTTACTATTTCAAGTCATTTAATTATTACCGTAACCTAGTGTAACAATTTATGAGTACTTATTTTACAACTATGGGCCATGATAAAGTTCAGAAACTTGACCAAGATCACCCAGATGAGTGAAAGAGATAAAACTCAAACCAAATTCTATGTGATTCAATAATTTATTACCAGCAAGAATTCAAGCTCAGCAAGGAATGCTAGGAAAATACTTTGTAATCCCTGAGAACATATCAGTAAGAGAATGCTGTTTGTTAGACTAATGGCTAAATCTTAACATTTCCTACAGATTTATTGTTTCAATGAGCATTCATCATATTTTCTTAGTGATCATCATATGCCACTAATTCGTTTTGCCTAATGACCTCATATTTTCCTCCAAAATTCATGGCTCACAAGTCAGAAACTAAGACATTTCTTTATTTATCATCATCTAGTCTCCAAATATCAGGCA
>NW_011494607.1:20411996-20417833 GCF_000754665.1 Bison bison bison | reverse complement strand
GCAATAGGGGCAAAATTTCTTGCAGTAACAGAGATCAGGAATGAAAATGTACTTGTATGAAACAAATAACAAAAGGGCCACCTGCGAGACACACATACAAACCATAAAATACTAAAAGTCCCCAAATCTGTGACCATAAGTTATTACTATCACAAGGTGTGAAATCAATAATGACAACAGCAATGATTCAAGTTAATTGAAATCTGAGCTCCCTTATTGTTATCTTCACACCCCAATAGGTGCTCAGGAATCTTTTCCTGACTGAAATCATCTATAAAATACCTTCCACTCTCTCCTTCAGTGTGCATTAATATGTAAGAAATCAAATCAAATCTCTCTTTTTGTAAAGAATTCACAAAATGGTTGAGTGAGTTTTGTGCTCTTTGCTCACTTTTTCTGCAAAACTATCATCTTCAGTTTAAAATAATATTTCTTGTGTTATGTACCAAGCATTGACCTAGACTCTGGATTACAAAGTTCAGCAAGACAAACAGGTCATTGCTTTGCAGAGTTTATATTCTGGAAAAGAAATATATGCAATAAACAAATGAAAGATAGTTTTATGTTGTGATTAAAAAACACTTAATCCTTGGAAGAAAAGCTATGACAAATATAGACAGCATATTAAAAAGCAAAGATATCACTTTGCTGACAAAGGTCCCTATAGTCAAAGTTATGGTTTTTCCAGTAGTCATGTATGGATGTGAGAAATGGACCATAAAGAAGGTTGAGCATCAAAGAATTGATGCTTTCAAACTGTGGTGCTGGAGAAGACTCTTAAGAGTCCCTTGGACTGCAACATTAAACCAGTCAAGCCTAAAGAAAATCAATGCTGAATATTCATTGGAAGGACTGATACTGAAGCTGAAGCCCCAGTACTTTGGCCCCTGATGCCAAGAGCCAACTCATTGGAAAAGCCCCTGATGCTGGGAAAGATTGAAGGCCAAGGAGAAGGGTGCGGCAGAGGATGAGATGGTTAGACAACATCACTGACTCAATGGGTATGAATTTGAGAAAACTTTGGGAGATAGTCAAGAACAAGGAAGTCTGGCATGCTTCATTCCATGGGGTCACAAAGAGTTGGACATGACTTAGGGACTGAGCAACAATATATAAAGATGGTTGAGAAGGTGGCAGCAATTTTAGATTACGTAGAGGGAAAGATGTTCTGTGAATGAATATCCAACAAGACAGCCAATATTCTGCTGTGGTAAGAAGTGATCCCAATGTCTCAGTAGGGCTATCTGCTCCAATTCAGAACAACCCCCAGAATAACTGATATTTTCACAGTAATTCAACAATACAGGCTAGTGAGGTCTTCACTTTCCCAACTGCACCATCTGAAAGACCCCATTTCTCCACCTGATATGGCAGGAAAACAAAGACTGGAAAACAGCACAATCAATGGCTTTTCACTATCACCCTCCGTTATAGCCCACTGGCCAGAAGCAGTCACATAGCCCTGCCCAATGCCAACCATCATTGGTAATTTGCCCTCAAGATGGACCCTTTAACATGGTACACAGGGATCATCTTGACCTGTGAACTCTCCTATTTATCTCCCCAAACCTTGCCCATCCTAAAGCATAATGGGGCATGTTCACATCACACATTTACTTCCAATTCCTGAAAAGCTCTTCCTGTCACCATTCACCTCCCTCACCTTTCTCTGGGATAATTTTTACTTGTGTTTCATAACCCAGCATATTCGTCCTCCTCCTTTCCTCTGGTGAGCTTCTATGACTCCCCCAAGTTGGTCTAGTGTCCTCGTCTGTGCTCCTGTGCTTACCTCTGCACTTGCTAATTTATCATTTGTTTCTCTCCTTGACTTTCTACCAGACTGTAAATTTATGATGAACTTAACTGTATCCTCCTAATTATTATACCTCAACATATTTCCTTAAACACATAAGAGTTATTTAAATACTGTTGAAGGAAAAAACAGAGAGAAAAATAGAAACTAGAGGAAAGATGCTGAATGTTTAAGTGTAGATAACTCACCATATAGTATCATTCACGTAAAAAATGACAAGAATCATGAAAACTAGTGTGTTTGATGCAAAAAGAAACAGAACAGGAATTTTTTTTGAGTGCCTATCATATGCCAAGTATTGAAAGAGAAGTATTATGGATGTTCACATGCAGTTTGAATATACTGAATGTAAGATTCTATTGGAATAATCATTAGAACATGTCCAAAACACAGTGGAGATTGAAGTCCAGTTGTCATGGAAGAAGACATGTAGAGTTTAGATTCATCCATCAGGGATAATGGGATCCATCCAGCATAGATCCCTGCATCTCAAACTCTGTGTAACAATACTTGATAGAAATAAAACCTGGCCAAGTCAACAGCCCACAAGCATTGGGTTACAGTGAAGAAAAAGCTTGTCTGACATCCTGAAGCAAGATACCGTTGAGAATTCTAAAGGACAGATTCTATGGCAAACAGGAGCTAATGGAAAGGCTGTGAGGCTCAGATTAATTCCATCACAGTTTTCATGGGTGTTCAGCTTGATTTTGATGTCCCCACATCATTTTTACATCTCCAACTGTTCAATTATGTTTTAAACATACCACCATTTCTGAAAAGAGACAACCACCTCTTTATGATAAAGAGGAAAAGAACCATGAGGATTGAGAGGGACAAAGGACTGATGAAACAGAAGGAAGTAGAGGGCAGGAGAGGGGATTCAGCATAGAATCTGAAGGGGGAAGTATATTTTGAAGCAGAAGAAAAACAGTTGAAGGACTAGTGAAGGGGCAGTTATATAGATACGGAGCATAATTATGGCATGTTTCTAGTGATTATTTCCAAATGTATTAAATAAAGGAAGGAGCCGGGGGAGAGCTAGGGAAGAGGGAAAGACAATAGGAATAAAAGTAAATTAGTTATTACTTGCTTAATGATGAAACCATTTTCAATTTACAACTAGCCACTGGAAATACTCTGAAAAAGAAAATTGTTTTATTTACAAGTGGAAATGCCACTTGCATCTGATTTTACTTCTTATATCATTCATCACTGATGCAAGAACTAGCTAAGTATCAGCACAAATCTGGGAAATGCCACTTGTTGGTTGTGTCTTCCTGATTGCAGAAGAACTGTGTGGAACTGAAATAGTCAATGCAATATACGCAATTCAATTTTAGCTCGTGAAGGCAGTCTCATGAGATCAGTGTTTGAAACCTCTCTGTTTTGTGCCACTTGTGGAGCTACATAGAAAGATTATGGTCAACTAGAAGCAAATCTTTTGTTCAAGCCAGCTCAACTCCAGTCCTGTAAATATTGCTGTAATGCAGTTGACCTTTGAGCCTCTTTGATTTTCATATAATTCATCTAGAATTTGTAATACATTGACTAATTCTGGACGAAGTTTATTTTTCCTAAACCTAAAAACCCTCTGACTTTCATTTCTACAAACTAGCTAACCAGATTATTTTTGAAGTGCATTCTGCAGAATAAATATTCAAGATTTTTTAAGTGTTAAATTCAGGAATAAGCAAGTTGAACAGCTTTATTTCCTATGAAATTTCTAAGCTTTTTAAAATATATTAGTGCCTATTGTGATTTTCTTAAAGGCAGATACCCTTTAATTAAATAAAGGAAGGAGCCGGGGGAGAGCTAGGGAAGAGGGAAAGACAATAGGAATAAAAGTAAATTAGTTATTACTTGCTTAATGATGAAACCATTTTCAATTTACAACTAGCCACTGGCAAACTTATGGCATGTTGCCAAAAGTTATTTGACCTTGAAACCCCTTTTTCCTAGAATGCATTTTGGGAAATATTAATTGAGCTTAAAGTATGCCAGTACAGATTTCATTTATTTTCAGACCATCTATACAGTATGACAGGCATTGTGCTAGCATGGTCTGAGGAAGCAGACCTAATTTCTGTCTGGGTAAGACACACATTAAGTTACAATTAATTTAATAATTTTGCATGTGCAAATTACTAAAAGAAAAATGTGGGGAAATATAACCTGACCTGGGAGGTGAAGAAAGACTTGGAAGTGGAACATTGTTTAAGACCTTCCAAATGGGTGTGAGTATGTAAAATGAAGAAAGGCAACAGAGCACCCTAGTTAGAGGAAACAGCAGATACAATGGCCCTGAAGCAGGAGAAAGTATAGCCAATATGAGCAGAGCTGAAAGGCAGGAGACAGCCTTCATGGAACATACTCTCTAGTTGATGAGAAAGTTGTGTTATACTTTACCCTTCTAATTCCAAACCATGAGGAAGCATCTTTTCCAGCAAATGATCAACTTGTTATTCAGGACTGATACAAAACTGAGAATAACCTGAAGAATGGGAAGAAACATGGAAATCATGTCTGAAGACATGGGAGTACTGCCAAAGTAGACATCGAAAGGAAACAATTCCAAAAGTAAGGGAAGCTGAAAGGTGAAGCAAATGTTGGGAACCTCTCTTAACCTGAAGGCATTAGTCGCTTGGAAGCATTAGCTGGAAGCTGAGAGGCTTAGCAGGCAAGTCAGTAGTTTCAAAGAGTTTGGATGACAAAAAGAAGAAACAGATTAAAACATTGAAGGTCTTCATTTGAGAAAACAAAGAACTACAACCAATGTCTAAAGTGAGTGTTTGCAAAGGCTAAATCCCAGCTTCAAATCAGCTCAATGTCTGTTCAGGTTAAAATGGTCCACTCTATCCTTACTGCCCACCAGAAACAAAAGTAAAAGTTAAAAAAGTATAAACCCAATCATCAGCAGACAGGACTACCACCTCACTCAGCCTTGCCCATCAGAGGGAAAGCAAACAAACAAACAAACACTCAGCACAAATATCACCCTATACAAAGCTTACAAAAAGCACTGTACCAAACTTAGGAGGGCAGAAACCAAAAGGAAGAAAGAATTCAACCATGAAGCCCGGGAAAAGGAGACTTCAAACACAATAAGTTTAAAAAAATAATAATGAAAAGCCAGAGAAATACTACACAAATGAAGGAACAAACGAGAAATATAGAAGTTCAAATAAACGAAGAGGAAATAGGCAAACTACCTGAAAAAGAATTCAGAATAATGATAATAAATATGACCAAAAACCTTGAAAATGGAGAAAATGCAAGAATCAATTAATACAGACCTAGAAAATTAAACAATAAACATACAGAGACAAACAGCACTATTACTGCAATTAAAAATACTCTAGAAGGAATCAATAGCAGAATATCTGAAGCAGAAAAACAAATCAGTGAGCTGGAAGATAAAATGGTGGAAATAATTTCTGAAGAGCAGAATAAAGTAAAAAGAATGAAAAGAACTTAGGATAGTCTCAGAGATCTCTGGGACAATGTCAAATGCACCACCATCTGTGTTATAGGGGTCCCAGAAGAAGAAGAGAAAAAGAAAGGGTAGGAAAAAAATTTTGAAGAGATTATAGTTGAAAATTTCCCCAACATGGAATAGGAAATAGTCAAGTCCAAGAGGCACAAAGAGTCCCATACAGGATTAAACCCAAGGAGAAACATGCCAAGACACATACTAATCAAACTAACAAAGACTAAACACAAAGAAAGAATATTAAAAGCATCAAGGGAGAAGCAACAAGTAACATACAAGGGAAACCCCATATGCTTAACAGCTGATCTTTCAGCAGAAACTCTGCAGACCAGAAGGGAAAGGCAGAATATACTTAAAGTACTTAAAGGGAAAACCTACTATCAAGATTACAGTACCTGGCATTGATGGAGAAATAAAAAGCTTTTCAGAAAGCAAAAGTTAAGAGAATTCAGTACCACCAAAGCAGCTTTACAACAAATGTTAAAGGGACTTACATAGTCAAGAAATACAAGAGAAGAAAAAAGATCTACAAAA
>NW_011494607.1:20410359-20411808 GCF_000754665.1 Bison bison bison | reverse complement strand
TAAGGAAACACAAGTCTTAAATGATGCATTAGATGAGATGGATCTCATTGATATCTTCAGGACATTCCATCCAAATGCAGAAGAATACACCTTCTTTTCAAGTGCACATGGAACATTCTCCAGGATAAACCACATCTTGGTCTACACATCTTGGGTCACAAATCAAAGCTCAGTAAATTTAAGAAAATTGAAATCATAGCAAGCATTTTCTCTGACCACAATGCTATGAGACTAGGTATTAATTACAAGAAAAAAAAAACTGTAAGAAACATAAGCATATGGAGATTAAACAGCATGTTTCTAAATAACCAACAGGTTACTGAAGAAATAAAAAGGGAAATTAAAAAAAATTCTAAAAACAAATGACAGTGAAAACGTGACAACTCAAAACCTATGGGATGCAGCAAAAGCAGTTCTAAGAAGGAAGTTTATAGCAATACAATCCTACCTCAAGAAACAAGAAAAACATTGAATAGACAACCTAACTTTACATCTAAAACAACTGGAAAAAGAACAACAACAAAAAAATAGTAGAAGGAAAGAAATCATAAAGATCTGAACAGAAATAAATGAAAAAGAAATGAAAGAAACAATAATAAAGATTAATAAAACTAAAAACTAGTTCTTTGCGAAGATAAACAAAATCGATAAGCCTTTAGCCAGACTCATCAAGAAAAAAACATAGAAGAACAAATCAACAAAATTAAAAATGAAAAAGGAGAGGTTACAACAGACAGTGCAGAAATACAAAGGATTATAACAGACTATTATGAACGACTATATGACAATAAAATGGATAACCAAATGGAAGAAATGGACAGATTCTCAGAAAAGTTAAATCTTCCAAGACTGAACCAGGAAGAAATAGAAATTATGAGCAACCCAATTACAAGCACTGAAATTGAAGCTGTGATCAAACACCTCCCAAAAAACAAAAGCCCAGGACCAGATGACTTCACAGGAGAATTCTATCAAACATTTAGAGAAGAGATAATGCCTATCCTTCTAAAACTCTTTCAAAAAATTGCAGAGGAAGGAATATTTTCAAACTCATTCTATGAGGCCACCATCACCCTGATTAAAAAAAAAAAAAAACAGAAAAAGACAACACAAAAAAGAAAACTATAGGCCAATATTACTGCTGAACATAGATGCAAAAATCCTCAACAAAATTTTAGCAAACAGAATTCAGCAACACATCAAAAAGATCATATACCATGATCAAGTTGGGTTTATTCCAGAAATGCAAGGATTCTTCAATCAATCAATGTGATACACTATATTAATAAATTGAAAGATAAAAACCATATGATAACCTCAATAGATGCAGAAAAAGCCTTTGAAAAAATTCACCACCCATTTATGATTCAGTTCAGTTCAGTTCAGTTGCTCAGTCATGTCCCACTCTTTGCGACCCCATGAATCGCAGCACGCCAGGCCTCCCTGTCC
>NW_011494607.1:20404604-20410251 GCF_000754665.1 Bison bison bison | reverse complement strand
ACTCCCGGAGTTCACTCAGACTCACGTCCATCGAGTCAGTGATGCCATCCAGCCATCTCTTCCTCTGTCGTCCCCTTCTCCTCCTGCCCCCAATCCCTCCCAGCATCAGAGTCTTTTCCAATGAGTCAACTCTTCGCATGAGGTGGCCAAAGAACTGGAGTTTCAGCTTTAGCATCATTCCTTCCAAAGAAATCCCAGGGCTGATCTCCTTCAGAATGGACTGGTTGGATCTCCTTGCAGTCCAAGGGACTCTCAAGAGTCTTCTCCAACACCACAGTTCAAAAGCATCAATTCTTCAGGGCTCAGCCTTCTTCACAGTCCAACTCTCACATCTATACCTGACCACTGGAAAAACCATAGCCTTGACTAGACGGACCTTTGTTGGCAAAGTAATGTCTCTGCTTTTGAATATGCTATCTACATTGGTCATAACTTTCCTTTCAAGGAGTAAGCGTCTTTTAATTTAATGGCTGCGATCACCATCTGCAGTGATTTTGGAGCCCCCAAAAATAAAGTCTGACACTGTTTCCACTGTTTCCCCATATATTTCCCATGAAGTGATGGGACCAGATGCCATGATCTTAAAGCTTTTCCAAAAAAAAATGGTCATAGAAGGAACCTACCTCACCATAGTAAAGGCTATATATGATAAGCTTCCAGCAAACATTACTCTCAATGGTGAAAAACTGAAAGCATTCCCCCTAAGATCAGGAACAAGACAAGGGTGTCCACTTTCACCACTACTATTCAACACAGCTCAGGATGACCTAGCTATAGCAATAAGAGAAGAAAAAGAAATAAAAGGAATCCAGATTGGAAAAGAAGTAAAGCTCTCACTGTTTGCAGATGACGTGATATTGTACATAGAAATCCCTAAAGATAGTGTCAGCAAATTAGTAGAGCTAATCAGTGAATTTAGCAAAGTTCCAGGATACAGTATCAATACACAAAAATGACTTGCATTTCTATATACTAATAATGAAAAATCAGAAATAGAAATTAAGGAATCAATCCCATTTACCATTGCAACAAAAAATTAAATATCTAGGAATAAACTTACTTAAGGAGACAAAACAACTGCACACAGAATATTATAAGACACTAATGAAAGAAATCAAAGATGACATAAACAGATGGAGCTATATCCATGTTCCTGGGTAGGAAGAATCAATATTGTGAAAATGACTATACTACCAAACACAATCTACAGATTCAGTGTGATCCCTATCAAATTACCAAGGGCATTTTACACAGAACTAGAACAAAAAATTTCACAATTCATATGGAAACACAAAAGACTCGAATAGCCAAAGCAGTCTTGAGAAATAAGCACGGAGCTGGAGGAATCAACCTTCCTGACTTCAGATTATACTACAAAGCTACAGTCATCAAGACTGGCACAAAAGAGAAATATAGACCAATGGAACAAGATAGAAAGCCCAGAAATAAACCCATGCACCTATGGGTACCTTATTTTTGACAAAGGAGGCAAGAATATACAATGGGGCAAAGACAGCCTCTTCAATAAATGGTGCTGGAAAAACTGTACAGCTCCATGTAAAAGAATGAAATTAGAACACTTCCTGACACCATACACAAAGATAAACTCAAAATGGATTAAAAACCTAAATGTAAGACCAGAAACTATAAAACTCTTAGAGGAAAACACAGACAGAACACTCAATGATATAAGTCAAAGCAAGATCCTCTATGACCCACCTCCTAGAGTAACAGAAATAAAAACAAAGGAAACAAGTGGGACCTGATTAGACTTAAAAGCTTTTGTACAGCAAAGGAAACTATAAGCAAGGTGAAAAGACAACCCTCAGAATGAGAGAAAATAATAGCAAATGAAACAACTGACAAAGGATAAATTTCCAAAATAATCCTACAGTAGCTCATACAACTCGGTGCCAGAAAAATAAACAACCCATTCAAAAAGTGGGGAAAAGATCTAAACAGACATTTCTCCAAAGAAGACATACAGATGGCTAACAAACACATGAAAAGATGCTCAACATCACTCATTATTAGAGAAATGCAAATCAAAACTACAATGGCCATCATCAAAAAGTCTACAAACAATGAATGCTGGAGACGGTGTGGAGAAAAAGGAACACCCTTACACTGTTGGTAAATTGGTACAGCCACTATGGAAAATGGTATGGCTATTCCTTAAAAAACTACAATAAAACCACCATATGACCCAGCAATCCCACTCTTAGGCCTGATGAAACCAAAATTGAAAAAGATACATGTATCCCATTCTTCACTGCAGCACTGTTTACAATAGCTAGAACATGGAAGCAACCTATATGTCCATCAACAGATGAATGAATAAAGAAGTTGTGGTATATATACATATATACACAATGGAATATTATTCAGCCATAAAAAGGAATGCATTTGAGTCAGTTCTGATGAGGTGGATGAACCTAGAACTTATTATACAGTGTGAAGTGAGTCAGAAAGAGAAAGATAAATATCATATTGTAATGTATATATACAGAATCTAGAAAAATGGTACTGAAGAATTTATTTAGAGGGCAACACTGGAGAAACAGACATAGAGAATAGACTTATGGACATGGAGATAGGGGAGGAGAGGGTGAGATGTATGGAAAGAGTAACATGGAAACTTACACTACCATATGTAAAATAGATAGCCAACGGGAATTTGCTATATGGCTCTGGAAACTCAAACAGGGGCTCTGGAAATTCAAACAGGGGCTCTGGATTGGGTGGGATGGGGTGGGAGATGGGAAGGAGGTTCAAGGGGGAGGGGATATATGTATATCTATGGCTGATTCATGTTGAGGTTTGACAGAAAACAACAAAATTCTATAAAGCAATTATCCTTCAATAAAAAAAAATTAAAAAAAAAAAGTAGAGCTAAACTGACCCTAGAATAAAGGCTACTCTATGAACTCTCTTTAAAGAAAAAAAAAAAATTAAGTAGAAATGGTGGGGGTGGGGGTTGGGGAGGTTGAAATGGAGACCTTGAAAGGATCAAGTTGATCCACAAATTCTACACAAGAATACATAAATCTCAGAGTGTCGTGCCAACACTAAGGCCCTCTGCACATGTGCTGTGGGTCCTTCCTCTAGGACAAGGTAAGAGCAATATTATCAGTGGAAAAATGAAAATAAACAGACTGCTTAGAGCACCACTATCCAATAATACTTAATGCATACTACATATTGAAATTTAAATTGTCAAGTGACCACATTTTAAAAAATAAATGACATTACTTTTAATGTCTATTTTAAACTTGATATATCCAAAATATTACGGTTTCAGTGTTTACCTAATGGGAAGTAAATTATTATTAAAATATTTTACCTGTTTTTCATGCAAAGACTTTGAAATACAGTGTATAATTCAGCAGATCTGATCCCAGTTCAGGTTTGCCTGATTTCAAGTCCTTCACAGCCATATATGATTGGTGGTTACTATACTGAACAGCACAGACCTAAATCTAGGGAGTCTGAGTGTCAGTTGTGTATAAGAGTGGTCTAGGAAGAGAAAGAGAAATATCATATGACATCCTTTACATGTGAAATCTAAAAATAAATACAAATGAACTTACAAAACAAAAAGAGACTTACAGACTTAGACAATGAGCTCATTGTTTCCAGGGGAAGGATGAGGGGAAGGGATAGTTAGGGGATTTGGGATGGACATGCACACACTGCTATGTTTAAAATGGATAACCAACAAGGACCTGCTGTAGAGTACATGGAACTTAACTCAATGTTATGTGGCAACTTGGATGGGAGGGGAGTTTGGGGGAAATTTGATACATTTATGGGTATGGCTGAGACCCTTTGCTGTTCACCTGAAACTATCACAACATTGTCTTAACTGGCTATACTCCAATGCATAATAAAAAGTTTTTTTAAAAAAGAGTAGTCTAGGAAAGCCAACATCTCAGGACCTTGAGCTCATAAGAAGTTGCAGCCCCTCCAGCTGGAGAAAGAGAGTCATCATTCCCTTAGGAAAGGAACCATAGAAGCTAAGTTTAGAAGAGGCCCCTTGTAATCGTCCAGCATTATTTTGGGGCCATCCTGTTTGTCAAATCACAAAATAAGATTGTTAATACCCAAAATATTTATTTAATGTATCTGTCTGCTGTCATTAAAATAATGTAGCTTTTTCAAGAGCTTAATTAGACCATGAGGTAAACAGGAGCAACCTACTACAACAACTTCAGTCTTGCAAAGTCATTGACTGCCAGATGTCACCAATGAAAATCATATGCAAACTGATAAAGATCACTTCCCTAATAGATCAATCATATTTAATACAGGCATGCCATTTATTAGAAATAATCCATCTACTTTACTTATTGCAATAGACAGCAGCAAAAGAGTAGTCTATCTAAGAACTATAAACAGACAACGAAAGCAGGTAGCTCCTGGGTATGAAAGAGCTTGTTGTGAAAACCTACCAGTCCCAAAGGATATGCCAGTATGTATATCTAGACCTTATACATATAGGACACTGTGTCATTTGTTTATGGTTATAGATTTTTCATGTTACTCAGTGACATAAAATACCTAGTTTTCCCAGATACTTTGCATAGAATAAAAACATTGTAATTCATAGATCTGAGTTACAAAAGAAAGATAGATCTCTTTCAGTGTTTTAAAGAGTAATATGCTATGTTCCAGTTAAAACAAACCAAGAAATGCTCAGAAAGCTTGTTTGGGGTAAGTGAGTACAGCGTAGATTTAGTCAGCTCAGAGATTTGGAGAAGGAAATGGCAATCCACTCCAGTATTCTTGCCTGGAGAATCCCAGGGACAGAGGAGCCCAGTGCGCTGTCGTCTATGGGGTCGCACAGAGTTGGACATGACTGAAGAGACTTAGCAGCAGCAGCAGCAGATCTCATATGGTTGTCTCATCTGGTATATATACTCACTGAGTCTCTGAATTTCTCTTTTCAGTGTAACATTCAGGCCTTCTTTTCATATTTCTTAAAGTGCTTCTGGTATCTCTCTATTTTAGAAGTGTGTGGAAAAACAAGACAGTGTATTTTTTAATAGACATCGCTCACCTCTCCAATGATTTTCACAGGATTCTTCCCTGTAGCCAAGATCTTCAGCTGGAGTCTGAGCCAAATGCACCTTTCCAAATGACTTCCCTGTTGGAAAACTGAGGCAGCTGGAAACCTGACCACACCCCAGGCACACCCTCCAAATAGAACTGTTTATTTCCAAACCTGGTGACTTGATAGCTTTTAGAGTAAACCTGTTGAGAGATAGCATATTCAGAAGCAGAGACATTATTTTGCCAACAAAGGTTTGTCTAGTCAAGGCTATGGTTTTTCCTGTGGTCATGTATGGATGTGAGAGTTGGACTGTGAAGAAGGCTGAGTGCCGAAGAATTGATGCTTTTGAACTGTGGTGTTGGAGAAGACTCTTGAGAGTCCCTTGGACTGCAAGGAGATCCAACCAGTCCATTCTGAAGGAGATCAGCCCTGGGATTTCTTTGGAAGGAATGATGCTAAAGCTGAAACTCCAGTACTTTGGCCACCTCATGCGAAGAGTTGACTCATTGGAAAAAACTCTGATGCTGGGAGGGATTGGGGGCAAGAGCAGAAGGGGACGACAGAGGATGAGATGGCTGGATGGCATCACTGACT
>NW_011494607.1:20397904-20404504 GCF_000754665.1 Bison bison bison | reverse complement strand
AGGGGACGACAGAGGATGAGATGGCTGGATGGCATCACTGACTCAATGGACGTGAGTCTGAGTGAACTCAGGGAGTTGGTGATGGACAGGGAGGCCTGGCGTGCTGCGATTCATGGGGTCGCAAAGAGTCGGACACGACTGAGCAACTGATCTGATCTGATCTGTTGAGAGAATTTCTGCAGGATTATTAACAACGTTGACAACAACAACATAACTGATATTTAGTATCTCTTGAATGCTTATTACATGCAGGTCTTGAGCAAAGCTTTCCCCATGGTTCCCTAATTCCATTTGTACAACAACTTTTGAAGAAGGTATTCTGATTTTCCCCTGAGGGAATATCAGGGTAAAAAGTCAGTTATCCAAACTCACCTTGCTAGCCGTGATGGAGCTGGGGTTTGACCCCAGTCTGATTTCAGATCTCATGCAATTCTTGCTACACATACTGACTGTAACTTGCGAGGGAACAAAATCCCACTTTCAGCTCAAAATTAACTCAGACTCCACCAAAACCATATCTGCGCCCATTCTGGATCTAAGAGTCAGCTAAGTATTCCTCTTCTTTGTTTTTCCAATAATGTTTGCATTCCCCATTCACCATACTTTTTGCATTATATAGAGCATTAATCAACTTCTCAGTTGTCTCCCATTAGTTTAAAATTTCTTTAAGGCAATAGTTTTAACCTAGAAGTGATTTCATCCCCCAGGGCACACTCAGCAAGTCTGGAGAGCTTTCAGTTGTCACTGCTGGCAGAGTGGTGCTACTGGCATTTAGTGAGCACAGGTCTTTTTTGTTTTTTTGTTGTTGTTTAATCACTAAGTCGTGTCTGACATTCTTGTGATCCCCATGGAGCCCACAAGGCTCCTCTGTCCATGGGGTTTCCCAGGCAGAATACTGGAGTGGGTAACCTATCCCTTCTCCAGGGGACCTTCCTGACCCAGGAATCGAACCAGGGTCTCCTGCATTGCAGGCAGATTCTTTACTACCTGAGCTACCCAGAAGCCACTGTTTTTAACAGGTCAGAAAAAGCAGGTCTCAAAAATTACTGTCAGGACACTCTGCAGTAGGGACTTTCTTGCTTTTCCTGCAGAGGAAGTGGAATCTAAGCAAGCCTTCCTGTGAGAACTTGCTACAGAAAAAAGTGATTTTTCTCATTGAAAACAAGTGAAATAGGATCAAGAACCATAATGGATAGCTCTTATTCAAGAGTAAGAAAATGTTTCTTACAAAAGGCATTGAAAAATGCCTGTTAAATCTCATTGGGTTATTAAGATAACCTACCCAGACTCTTTTCATTAATGTTTATTTATTTATTTCTTTTGAAGTATAGTCGATTTACATGGTTTTTAATTCCTGTGATATAGCAAAGTGATTTGGTTATGTACATATTCTTTTTTAAATATTCTTTTCCCTCATAGTTTACTGTAGGATTTTTTAAATTAGAGGATAATTGCTTTACGATGTTGTATTAGTTTTTTCTGTACAACAATGTGAATCAGCTATAAGTATACATGTATCCTCTTCCTCTTGAGCCTCACTCCCCCCAGTTAGTGTTTTGTTTGATAGCAATCTAATATTCTAATATTGGTAAAATAATGGTAACCTGATGTCTCTCATATGAATTATGACCTGTAGTAGTCTTTCCTTAGTTTAAATCTCCTTCTGAGGCTGCTCAGTCTTCCTTTCTGGACTAAGATTTGATTAACATGTTACTCTGATGTTTTATTTTTTATAAATAATTATATGTCATTAGATCATAGTTTTCCCCTTTGAGATATTTTTCAAGTCTTTGGGACTTTGGAGCAAGAAATGTGAATCTGGTCAGTAAAGCAGCAGAAATTAGCTGATAAGTAGTGCTTTGAGTAGTTGCAAGAAGCTGGGAGAATAAAAATTTGAGTTCTAGGTGGTGCTAGTGGTAAAAAACCTGCCTGCCAATGCAGGAGACATAAGACAGATTCAATCCCTGGCTTGGGAAGATCCCCCTGGAGGAGGAAATGGCAACCCACTCCAGTATTTTTGCCTGGAGAATTTCATGGACAGAGAGGCCTACAGTCCATAGGGTTGCAGAGTCAGACACAACTGAAGTAACAGCACACAGCACTGGCAAGGAAACCCAGGACTTGAGGGACAAAGAGTCAGACATGACTGAAGCAACTTAGCACGCAGCACTGACAAGGAAGCCCAGGGCTTGATGGACCAAGAACCTGTATGAAAGAAAGGATACTTTCAAATAAAAGATACTGGGACTGTGGCATACCTACATGAGAAAAAAGGAGAGAGAATCTTGACCTTTATTTTATATCATACCATTTAAAAAACTCTTCCAGAAGTATTTTAGGTTTAAATATAAAATTTAAAACTAAAAGCTTCTAAAAGACAACAGGAAACTATATTAAGAGTGGAAAAAAATTTAAGCACCTCAAAGGCACTAAATTTAAAAGAAAAGATTGATCAATTGGACTGCATTAAAATTAAGAACTTCCTTTTTTTTTTTCAAAGGACACCTTTAAGAAAGTGAAAAAGGTAAGTCCCAGAGTAAAAGATTTTCAATTTATATATTCAACAAAGGACTTGTATCTGGAAAGTAAAAACAGTTCTTCCAAATCAGTAAGAAAAAATAGACAACCCAATTGAAAAAAATGAACCAAAGACTTACACAGATGCCTTGTAAAAGATGATGTCAAAAAGACAATAAACATGAAGATGTATCAAAATCATTATTTATCATGGAAACACCAGGTACAACTACAGTTACACAATAACAGCTAACATTTTAAAAGAATAGCACCAAATGTTTGTGAGATTGTGAGTAACAGTCTTACACACTGTTTGAAAAATGGGAATTGGTACTTCTATCGTTTGGCAATATAGGCTTTTACGTTAGACATATGTATAACTTAGGATCAAGCACTTCTACTCCTATCTTTCCACAATGCAGAGATGCAAAAATATGTTCAACAAAAGGCATTCATAATAATGTTTATTATAACACTATTTGGAATACCCCCAAACAGGAAACAACACAAATGCCTTTTAGCAGAATTGACTAATAAATCATAGTCTATTCAGACAAGGTAATATTAAATAAGAATAAGAATGAAATACTATAATATTAATAGTGTTAGCAATATGAATGAAATAGAGCAACATTGATAATCTTAATGAAGGAAAGAAAGCAAATACAAGGGCATACACTATGCAACTTCATTTATTTCAAGTTCAAACACATATAGAATTAGTTAGTGGCAAAGATGTCAAGATAGCAGTTGCCTTTGAGAGAGATGGTAGGGACTGCAAAGAATACAAAGGAGGATTCTGGGCTGTTGGTAATGTTCTTTCTTGACCTGAGTAGTAGTAGTATAACCACTAATGAAAAAAGTTCACTGAGCTGTACACTTATGATGTGGGCACTTTTCTTCTGTGTGTTATATTTTAGCACAAAGTTTATGCTCTAAAAATTCCATTACAAATCAGATGAAAAAACAATGTTCATGTCTTAGGCAAAGCCCTTAGAGACTGTATAAGATAATCAGGTTGCAAAAAGAAACTCTGACCTCAATATATTATTTGTTTTGATTAAGACAAAAATCTTAATTTCTTCTTTCTATTACATATTTTTACCACTTGACATTACAGTGTTTATTAACTTATTTATTGCCTGCTTCCGCCCCCCAACTAGCATGCAAACTACGTGAAGGCAAAGAGTTTGTCTAATTTATTCACTGCTGTAAACTCAGCATCTAAAATAGTACATAAAAATTCCTTATAAATCTTTACTGAATGAATGAATCAAGCACATTATGGTCATTACTGGTCATTGATGATTTCATTTTGTTTGAGTTTCACACACACAGAACCTTACAGAAACCTCACAATAATTCCAGAGCTTAAACAATTTGCAAGCGGTGGACAATAAGTAATTGAAAAAAGTTCTGGAAGATAACCCCTTAATCTTGCTTCATAGCGACAATGGAAGAAGACCATAAAGCATTATAAAGAATTATTTTGGTTGAAGGGAATATCTTGCCAATCAGAATATTCTCTATACAATGTTTAGTTTTATAAAGGGAGAAAACAGTTTTTCCTGCCACTCAGACAAGAAGGAAAATATGGCTCAAAGGCTATAAGATAATGCCATTATCTGGACTGGACTAGTATCCAGAATGATGTGACCATCTGCTGACTGATTTGCATCCCTACCTAAAGCACATTGGGTAGGTGAAGTAATATTGGGAAATCAATAAGAACATTCCCTTTATGAAACAGGTGATATGAGCCCTTTCCTTACAGGCTACTGGCCCCAGAGGATGTGACTTTTGGGCTCACATACAATCCATGGGCATGACTCAAAGAATCAGGCACTACTGAAGCAACAGAGCAAGTAAGCAAACGAATAACACAGAGAGGAAGCCAGAGAGCTCAGGGGAGGTCTGTACAGACTGCCTGGTGAGGGGTGAGCCTGGGAAAGCAGCCCTGGATGGGTGAGCACAGAGAGAAGGAGCAACAGTGGGCATAGCATCACAGGAGACCATGAATAATTCAGTATCAAGAATAAATGTGAGAAAAAATGGAGCAGGAAGAGAAAGCTAACAATCAGAGCCGTTGCAAGAGAAATGGGGAAATGCACACGTGTCCATCCACATCCAGGGAAGCAAAGCCCACTTACTGAACTGAGTATTGCATAAAGACTGAATCAGCTGACATAAGAAGAAATGGGAAGAGGAAAGAGGTGAAGGAGTGAGGAAAAGCAGGAAAAGCAGCAGGACAAATGGTCATTGTCCAATGAGAACAGGCAGCTGTCCTCATTGAGGGGGCAGAGCTAAATGTATATGTGTTGAAATTGTGATATCATTGATGTTTAATACAGCTACTTCATAAGTGCATTTTAAGCTAATTCTAAAGAATATTAGTAAGCCTCCAAAAAGCTTTCTAAAAGATAATTAGTTTATATTTTTTTAAATTATGAAATCCTGGAGGACTGATGTCCAGTAAGGCTGTACATAACAGAGGCATGTACCTTCCCTACCTGGCAGAGAGAAAATGGGACTGTTACAAGGTAAATTCCCTAAATAGGAGTGGTTTGAGGAATGCCTGTGATCAAGGTTGTGTCTGAAGGATATCCTTCACAACACAAGCAGAATAAAACCTGATACACCAATCTGCTTCATTTGTACCCTTAGTCCAAGCAGCCAGGGTTTGGTCTTTATTCATGGCATAAATATGACTCAAACTCAGTATTCAAAATTGTGTTGGGTCAATAGACACAGCTAAGAATTCAAAATTAAAACTAATATTAGAATTGATTAGAGCCTTCCTTTTTTTAAATGCAGACTCATGTAAAATATACCCTAGATAGGTTGTTATGGTTCCAAACTGAATTTTTTTTTTCCATAGAAGTTAAAATGTTAATGAAATGTCATTACCGGGGGCAAGGGAAAGGAAAGGATTAAACAAACTACTGTTGTATAACTCTGACTTAAGGGACAATATCCATGATGAACCTATTATCTCTTTTTCCAGGCAAGATATTTACTGAATCTACTTTTTAAACCAGCCAAAATTGCAAAATGCAATTCATTCTTTAAATAATTGGAAATCAGTATTGTGAATGGATTTTGATTGCTAGGAAAAATTTTTTTGGCTTTTTCTTATTAGCAAGGCACAGCTGAAAATGAAGATGGAAGACAAATAAAATATGAACTTGTTAATGGACCCTGGAAAAATAAATGAGTTTTTCTTAATTTCTTAGTGACTGTGGAGAGAATGTTTATGTCACAATAGAAAAGACAGTTCTGTCAAAACTCTGCAAAATAAGTGGGAAACATATAGAAATAGGTAAGTTTTTTTTTTTTATTTTATTTTATTTTTAAACTTTACATAATTGTATTAGTTTTGCCAAATATCAAAATGAATCCACCACAGGTATACATGTGTTCCCCATCCCGAACCCTCCTCCCTCCTCCCTCCCCATACCATCCCTCTGGGTCGTCCCAGTGCACCAGCCCCAAGCATCCAGCATCGTGCATCGAACCTGGACTGGCAACTCGTTTCCTACATGATATTTTACATGTTTCATTGCCATTCTCCCAAATCTTCCCACCCTCTCCCTCTCCCACAGAGTCCATAAGACTGTTCTATACATCAGTGTCTCTTTTGCTGTCTCGTACACCGGGTTATTGTTACCATCTTTCTAAATTCCATATATATGCGTTAGTATACTGTATTTATGTTTTTCCTTCTGGCTTACTTCACTCTGTATAATAGGCTCCAGTTTCATCCACCTCATTAGAACTGATTCAAATGTATTTTTTTTAATGGCTGAGTAATACTCCATTGTGTATATGTACCACAGCTTGCTTATCCATTCATCTGCTGATGGACATTTAGGTTGCTTCCATGTCTTGGCTATTATAAATCAAAGAGGACACTAATAGATGGAGAAATATACCATGTTCATGGATTGGAAGAATCAATATAGTGAAAATGAGTATACTACCCAAAGCAATTTATAGATTCAATGCAATCCCTATCAAGCTACCAACAGTATTCTTCACAGAGCTAGAACAAATAATTTCACAATTTGTATGGAAATACAAAAA
>NW_011494607.1:20393308-20397804 GCF_000754665.1 Bison bison bison | reverse complement strand
GTAAAAGAATGAAACTGGACCACTTTCTAACACCATACACAAAAATAAACTCAAAATGGATTAAATATCTAAATGTAAGACCAGAAACTATGAATTAAGTTATTTTTTTATCCTCCCTAACAACTTCTTGAAAATGAGTTTTAAAAATAAAAAACTAAGTAAATTACTTATTCAGAGTTGATTTTTCTTGTAGTTGTTGAAGTCTTAAATATTCAGGATACATACAGATTCATTGATTCCAGAGGCAAATAGACTTTCAAGCTTTATAATTTGGTGTAAAAGTTGAGTCTTATATCTGGAAATATACCAAAAGAAAGGACTCTGCTCCACAATCAACCTTTAACTGTATATATAAATTGGGGTTGGTTCCTTAGCTTCTGAGAGTTCATTTACTCATTTGTTAAGTGGAGAAAATAATACCGTCCCACTCAATACTCATTGTGAAAATCAAATTAACAACAGAAGGAATAGGCTGTTGAAAGTGATTTTTCTTATTCTAACATCTTGTTCACTAGCTGAGCATTTGTTGACTTGCAGAGGCTTGTGTGTCCACTACTGGGCTGCCACCTGGGTGAAGAATGATGCTGCTGCTGCTGTTGCTAAGTCGCTTCAGTCGTGTCGGACTCTGTGCGACCCCATAGACAGTAGCCCACCAGGCTCTGCCGTCCCTGGGATTCTCCAGGCAAGAACACTGGAGTGGGTTGCTATTTCCCTCTCCAATGCAGGAAAGTGAAAGTGAAGTCACTCAGTCATGTCCGACTCTTAGTGACCCCATGGACTGTAGCCCACTAGGCTCCCCCGTCCATGGGATTTTCCAGAGGCAGTGTTATTAGGCTTCTCCAGAAAAACAAAACCAATAGATCTATCTACCTATCTATCTATCTTTATATTTGTCATTGTTTAGTCACTCAGTTATGTCCAACTCTTTGCAATGCCATAGACTGTAGGCTGCCAGGCTCCTCTGTCCTTGGGGTTCCCCAGGCATGTGCAAGTCGTTCAGCCATGTCCAACTCTTGGCGACCCCATGACAAAAAACAAAAACAAAACAAACAGCCAAAAAACCCCTACCATTGACTGACTGGCTTATAAACAACAGAAATATATATTTCACAATTCTGGAGGCTGGAAGTCCAAAATCAAGGTGCCAGTGGATTCAGAGTCTGTTATTTGTCTGCTTCCTGGTTCACAGATAGACATCTTTTCACTGTGTCTACACACATCAAGAAATGAGGAAGCTCTCTGGTTTTTTTTATAAGGGCACTAATCCCTTCATCAGAGTTGCACTCATAACCTAATCACTTCCCAAAGTCTTCACCTCCTAGCATCACTACATTGGGCATTAGGATTTTGAGACAACATAAATGTTCATTTGTAGCAGATGCAAGGCAAATGCGCTTCCTCCAGGACACACTTCATCTGTGTGTGCTAAGTCCCTTTGGTCATGTTCCAGTCTTTGTGACCCTATGGACTGTAGCCCACCAGGCTGCTCTGTTAATGGGATTCTCCAGGCAAGAACACTGGAGTGGGATGCCATTTCCTTCTCCAGTGTATCTTCCCAACCCAGGAATCAAACCCACTTCTCTTACATCTCCTGCCTTGGCCAGTGGGTTCTTTACCACTGGCACCACCTGGGAAGCCCTCCAGGACACACACAAATAACCAATGAAAATGTGCATGTTTACTACACAGAGGATATTTAAAACCTGACTGCAAGAGTCTCAGGGATATAAGAAATATGATGATTTTCCACTAATCTGCTCTTCTCTTTCAACAGCCAGAATCATCTTTAGGTACAGGAAAGAGGGGCCACTGCTCTGAATCCTCCGAATGTCTCTTCCCCAGGTCCATCCTCCTAAGGATAGACTGTCCTGCGGGTATGTGCACCATACACTGAGAAGTGGCCAAGAGTTGGCTGATTGTAGAAGGTGTGCTAAAAGCTTGGATAGTGGGTCAAGTTAACCGTATATGTGGGTATAAGTCCCTCAAAGAGCCAAAGGTAAGAAGAGAAAGAGGCAGGTCCTCTCACTGGAGTATAGAACTGTCTGAAATTTTTAACTTCAGAATTAGCTTTCCAAAATATTATGAAGATCCATCTGTCAAAGGAAGAAAAGAGGAAATAATTTTATATTACAGTTTGTTGTCTTGATTTCTAACTGTAAGTTACAAAAGCCAGGATATCTTGTTTCAGATCACAAAGGAAGCAGGGGTATATTATAGTATATTCTCATTGTCTTCAGTTTTTTCCTTTTCAGAGTGTTGGCTAACCCCCATTTAGGTAATTGATAGTATCTAATTAAACTACCTATGTGGTTTTAATTTGTCATGGCATTTTTCAATGTTCCTACTCACCAAGAGTTAGATGAAATATTTTCTAAGTGTATCATTTTGTAAAGCTCTCCAGAGTGAAACACAAGATTAGTATAAGGTCATAATCATGATGATAAAAGCAGAGTCTTAAATTTATGTTCAAAGTTTCTATAATGATTTGAGACAAAAACTTTTGTCATTATAAAATGTGATCAGTGGAAAAGTATGTCATTCAAACTAAATTGATTAGTAGATTTATGTTCTCTACTTTGACTTTACAATGCTTTTGCTAAGTTTTCAAGCCCATCTCCAAAACAGATCCATCAGGCACTTGCTAGTCAATTTCCCCATCAGTGAATTCCTGTTTTAAGAAATGTTGGGTCCCACACCCCTTACTGAGTGGGCAAGGTGCCATCTCCCCCCTGGCCTAGCTGACTAAATGAGGATGGTCACCTAATTTGAGCTGAACCAAGTAGCATTTCTTGCAAACATAGGCTCAACAGACTTGTGGACACAGGGAGGGAAAGCCAGGGTGGGGCAAATTGAGAAGTAGCACTGACCTATACTACCATGCGTACAATAGATAGCTAGTGGGAAGCTGCTGTATAGCACAGGGAGCTCAACCTGGTGCTCTGTGATGACCTGGAGGGAAGAGAGGGAGGAGGGGATGGGTGGGAGGCTCAGAGGGAGAGATATATGTATACCTATAGCTGATTCAAGACAGGCGGGTCATGGTGCAGAGATCTGACAGAATGTGGTCCACTGGAGAAGGGAATGGCAAACCACTTCAGTATTCTTGCCTTGAGAACCCCATGAACAGTATGAAAAGGCAAAATTATAGGATATTGAAAGAGAAACTGCTACTGGAGATCAGTGGAGAAATAACTCCAGAAAGAATGAAGGGATGGAGCCAAAGCAAAAAGAATAGCCAGCTGTGGGTGTGACTGGTGATAGAAGCAAGGTCCAATGCTGTAAAGAGCAATACTGCACAGGAACCTGGAATGTCAGGTCCATGAATCAAGGCAAATTGGAAGTGGTCAAACAGTGGATGGCAAGAGTGAATGTCAACATTCTAGGAATTAGCGAACTGAAATGGACTGGAATGGGTGAATTTAACTCAGATGACCATTATGTCTACTACTGTGGACAGGAATCCCTCAGAAGAAATGAAGTAGCCATCATTGTCAACAAAAGAGTCCGAAATGCAGTACTTGGATGCAATCTCAAAAACAACAGAATGGTCTCTGTTCATTTCCAAGACAAACCATTCAATATCACAGTAATCCAAGTTTATGCCCCAACCAGTAACGCTGAAGAAGCTGAAGTTGAATGGTTCTATGAATACCTACAAGACCTTTTAGAACTAACACCCAACAAAGATGTCCTTTTCATTATAGGGAACTGGAATGCAAAAGTAGGAAGTCAAGAAACACCTGGAGTAACAGGCAAATTTGGCCCTGGATATGGAATGAAGCAGGGCAACGACTAATAGAGTTTTGCCAAGAAAATGCACCGGTCATAACAAACACCCTCTTCCAACAACACAAGAGAAGACTCTATACATGGACATAACCAGATGGTCAACACCAAAATCAGATTGATTATATTCTTTGCAGCCAAAAATGGAGAAGCTCTATACAGTCAGCAAAAACAAGACCAGGAGCTGACTGTGGCTCAGACCATGAGCCTCTTATTGCCAAATTCAGACTGAAATTGAAGAAAGTAGGGAAAACCACTAGGCCATTCAGGTATGACCTAAAGCAAATCCCTTATGATTATACAGTGGAAGTGAGAAATAGATTTAAGGGCCTAGATCTGATAGATACAGTGCCTGATGAACTATGGAATGAGGTTCGTGACATTGTACAGGAGACAGGGATCAAGACCATCCCGATGGAAAAGAAATGCAAGAAAGCAAAATGGCTGTCTGGGGAGGCCTTACAAATAGCTGTGAAAAGAAGAGAAGTGAAAAGCAAAGGAGAAAAGGAAAGATATAAGCATCTGAATGCAGAGTTCCAAAGAATAGCAAGAAGAGATAAGAAAGCCTTCTTCAGTGATCAATGCAAAGAAATAGAGGGGAAAAAAACAGAATGGGAAAGACTAGGGATCTCTTCAAGAAAATCAGAGATATCAAAGGAACATTTCATGCAAAGATGGGCTCGATAAAGGACAGAAATGGCATGGACCTA
>NW_011494607.1:20392034-20392760 GCF_000754665.1 Bison bison bison | reverse complement strand
CCCTGTTTATTTAACTTATATGCAAAGTACATCATGAGAAATGCTGGCCTGGAAGAAACACAAGCTGGAATCAAGATTGCTAGGAGAAATATCAATAACCTCGGATATGCAGATGACACCACCCTTATGGCAGAAAGTGAAGAAGAACTAGAAAGCCTCTTGATGAAAGTGAAATTGGAGAGTGAAAAAGTTGGCTTAAGGCTCAACATTCAGAAAATGAAGATCATGGCATCCGGTCCCATCACTTCATGGGAAATAGATGGGGAAACAGTGGAAACAGTGTCAGACTTTATTTTTCTGGGCTCCAAAATCACTGCAGATGGTGACTCCGGCCATGAAATTAAAAGACGCTTACTCCTGGGACGGAAAGTTATGACCAACGTAGATAGCATATTCAAAAGCAGAGACATTACTTTGCCAACAAAGGTCCGTCTAGTCAAGGCTATGGTTTTTCTTGTGGTCATGTATGGATGTGAGAGTTGGACTGTGAAGAAGGCTGAGCACTGAAGAATTGATGCTTTTGAACTGTGGTGTTGGAGAAGACTCTTGAGAGTCCCTTGGACTGCAAGGAGATCCAACCAGTCCATCCTAAAGGAGATCAGTCCTGGGATTTCTTTGGAAGGAATGATGCTAAAGCTGAAACTCCAGTCCTTTGGCCACCTCATGCGCAGAGTTGACTCATTGGAAAAGACTCTGATGCTGGGAGGGATTGGGGGCAGGTGGAGA
>NW_011494607.1:20387319-20391934 GCF_000754665.1 Bison bison bison | reverse complement strand
GCCTGGATGGCATCACTGACTCGATGGACGTGAGTCTGAGTGAACTCTGGGAGTTGGTGATGGACAGGGAGTCCTGGCGTGCTGCAATTCATGGGATCGCAAAGAGTCGGACACGACTGAGTAACTGATCTGATCTGATATGATCTGATAGCTGATTCATGTTGTTGTACAGCAGAAATAACACAACATTGTAAAATAACTATTCTGCGATTTAAAAATAAATTTGAAAAGGCTAAATTAAAAAACATAGGTTCAAGGACTCTTGTCAGTCTCTGTTGGGCATTTGATCTGATACAGGGTGCAATGCCAAGATGGGGGTAACTACATTAGTTATGAGAGAGTGGAGCATAGGAAGTCTACCTGCAAACAGAATCACGAAGTAGACAGACAGACAGAGATCTTAGCAGAGATCCCAAGAGACTGAAAGGAAAAAAAAAAAAGAGATGCTGCCTTGATTTCTGTTACTTTCCCAATCCTG
The DNA here is from genome assembly GCF_000754665.1 of Bison bison bison. NCBI lineage: Eukaryota > Metazoa > Chordata > Mammalia > Artiodactyla > Bovidae > Bison > Bison bison. Next base: position 20,391,456 of record NW_011494607.1, on the reverse strand, counting down.
CTTCCAGATCAAGTGACTGACAGCTGCATTTGCTCTTTTGGGTTCTGAAAAGATGTCCTTGTATTTTTATAATAAATTAGATAGCTTACTCAAACTAATTTAAGTGGTATTAAAAGCAACCACCTTTCAATAAAAAGTAGATTTTACCATCTGTAATTCTGTAATTCTATGATGGCACTTTGTATACAACCTACATGCAGAAACGAATTTAATAATATAAATCTTATAATATAAATAGTATTAGAATCACCACTTTACAAATGAGAAAATTGAGGTACAGAGAAATTATGTAACTTGTCCAATGTCATTCAACTAGTATTGAAGGTCATTCAGTTAAGAATCAAAAACAGATTGTGTGGCTCCAGGATCCATACTCTAAAGAACTATCTACTTCATAGCATATCTATCATTTTTCTATGATTCAAATAACCATATTTTAGAGGAGGCTGATAGTAACTCATAATTTATTTAGTAACTGCATTAAGCAAAATAAATAAAACAATACAGCCATGAGAAGGAGCCTGAGAAAACCATTAGCATTTGGAATTATGAGTTTGTTATGCAGATTAAAGTCATAAAACCTTTAACCTTTCTTTATAGAATGCCTCACTGACCATCCTTTCTCAGAGGATCTACAAAGAAGATTGATGTATGATAAAATCATTATGAAAATTAGGGTATTTATTTTAATTTTCCAATGAATAAGCAAACATGAACTAGAGAGTAATAAGATCAAATATTTATTAAGCACCCAAGAGAGTCTGGATAACAGTTCCCACATGGCTGAGAATCTCTTTCCAGTTAAAATAATTTCTGTATATTGTCTTCTTTCTACTATATCATTTATTTACTTAAAATGAGACATAATAAGCTAAGATTACTGTGAGATCAAATTGAAATTTTAAAACTTTAGGGGTTCTTTTTTTTTTTTTTACTAAAATTTACACCATTCTGAGATAAAACTAAATACAATCTCTAAAAGTAGGTTTTAAAATGTTAATGACCAAGAACATAACAACAATAAACAATGCTATGTTTTGGATCAGTAAGAATTAGATAATACTAATCTGCTGTTTATACTCTGAGCCCAATTCTGTGAGGTACAGGAAAAATAGAGGGCAAAATTCCTGTCAGTAAAAGTGTACAATCTGGCTTGGAAGACAAAAGAGATCTTCATGAAACAAGCACAGACTGGTAAATGAGGGTATGCTTTGTTATTTATTCATACTTCTAACTCATTAAAAAATATATCTGGTCATCTTCAAGTAGCAGCATTTAATCCAGCCTACATTGTGTGGCTCAAAATAAGCATCTAACAGAGAAGGGTGAGAATGGGGATGCAGTAGTCAAGTATGATATCTTGTAGCAAGAAAGTAAGGCTTGACCTTATCCTCCAAGATGAGTATTCCAATAAACAGAAATAAGGGAAGAATCCATCCAATTTCAGAAAAGCAGCATAAACATAAGTTTGGAGGTAGGCAGTATTACACTGTGATTGTCCTTCCAACATCCATTCTTGCTATACATTGGAAGAAAATATCCCCAGTTCCAGGAATGAACCAGGCCCCAGGCAATCAGGGAAAATCCATCTTTTTTCCAGTCACTGGCCAAATTATCCAGGCCTAAACCAATCAGTACATGTTATTCACTGGTCTGAGTGGTTTAAAGGAAGACTCAATATTGTTTTGGGAAAATATGCTTTCTTACACTGGCCACAGCAAAGCTTGGACTCTGGTTTTCTAAAGTAATCTTAAGTACTAGAACATGAAAAGTGTGATTCTTCATACTCATGGGAAATAGAGATGTTTACTACTGAGGAAATACTGTCAGTTTGTGATGTCACTGATTTGTGATTCTACTTACAGTCCTTAAAATACAACATCTATAAAGAGGAATTTTGTGTTCTTGTTGTATAATATTCTCATTGATAACATATATGAAGGATGAGAAGATTCCCAGGTGGCTCAGACAGTAAAGAGTCTGCCTGAAGTGAGGGAAAATACATTGGGGGATTTGCAAAGCATGTCTATTGTGTATAATACTGACTAAGTTACTTGACTTCAAAGATTATCATTTCATTAAAAGTGAAATACTGGCAAGGGGGAGGGGGGAGGGGGGGAAGTGCAGTCCTTAGATGGTGGAGGAATAGGACAGGGAGACCACTTTCTCCCCCACAAATTCATCAAAAGAACATTTGAACGCTGAGTAAATTCCACAAAACAACTTCTGAATGCCGGAGGAGGTCATCAGACACCCAGAAAAGCAGCCCACTGTCTTTGAAAGGAGGTAGGAAAAAATATAAAAGATAAAAAGAGAGACAAAGAGGTAGGGGCGGAGCTCCAAACCAGGAAGGGAGTCTTAAAAAAGAAGTTTCCAAATACCAGGAAACACTGTCACTGCCGAGTCTGTGGTGAGCCTTGGAACCACAGAGGGCAACATAACTGGGAGGGAAAACAAATAAATAATTAAAATCCACAGATTACATACCCAACGGTAACTCCCCCAGCGGAGAAGCACCTCAGACGCCTGCATCCACCACTAGCAAGCGGGGGCTGGGCAGGGAGGCGCGAGCTGCATTGCTTAGAGTAAGGACCAGGCCTGAATGCCCCAGGGCTATCTGAGGGAACTAACTTGAGATAGCAAACCAGACTGTGGGATAGCTACCACGCGAAAAGCCCTAACCAAGAATACACAGAAGAACTGTACAAAAAAGATCTTCACGACCAAGGTAATCACAATGGTATGATCACTCACCTAGAGCCAAACATCCTGGAATGTGAAGTCCAGTGGGCCTTAGAAAGCATAACTACGAACAAAGCTAGTGGAGGTGATAGAATTCCAGTTGAGCCATTTCAAATCCTGAAAGATGATTCTGTGAAAGTGCTGCATTCCATATGCCAGAAAATTTGGAAAACTCAGCAGTGGCCACAGGACTGGAAAAGGTCAGTTTTCTTTCCAATCCCAAAGAATGCCAAAGAATGCTCAAACTACCGCACAATTGCATTCATCTCACCCGCTAGTAAAGTAATGCTCAAAATTCTCCAAGCCAGGCTTCAGCAATTCGTGAACCATGAACTTCCTGATGTTCAAGCTGGTTTTAGAAAAGGCAGAGGAACCAGAGATCAAATTGCCAACAGCCACTGGATCATCGAAAAAGCAAAAGAGTTCCAGACAAACATCTATTTCTGCTTTATTGACTATGCCAAAGCCTTTGATATGTGGATCACAATAAACTGTGGAAAACTCTGAAAGTGATGGGAATACCAGACCACCTGACCTGCCTCTTGAGAAACCTATATGCAGGTCAGGAAGCAACAGTTAGAACTGGACATGGAACAACAGACTGGTTCCAAATAGGAAAAGGAGTACGTCAATTAAGGCTGTATACTGTCACCCTGCTTATTCAACTTATATGCAGAGTACATCATGAGAAACTTTGGGCTGGAAGAAGCACAAGCTGGAATCAAGATTGCTGGGAGAAATATCAATAACCTCAGAGATGCAGATGACACCACCCTTATGGCAGAAAGTGAAGAGGAACTAAAAAGCCTCTTGCTGCTGCTAAGTCGCATCAGTCGTGTCCGACTCTGTGCGACCCCATAGATGGCAGCCCACCAGGCTCCCCCGTCCCTGGGATTCTCCAGGCAAGAACACTGGAGTGAGTTGCCATTTCCTTATCCAATGCATGAAAGTGAAAAGTGAAAGTGAAGTCACTCAGTCATGTCCAACTCAGCGACCCTATGGACTGCAGCCTACCAGGCTCCTCTGTCCATGGGATTTTCCAGGCAAGAGTACTGGAGTGGGGTGCCATTGCCTTCTCCGAAAAAGCCTCTTGATGAAAGTGAAAGTGGAGAGTGAAAAAGTTGGCTTAAAGCTCAACATTCAGAAAACAAAGATCATGGCATCTGGCCCCATCATTTCATGGGAAATAGAGGGGGAAACAGTGGAAACAGTGTCAGACTTTATTTTTTTGGGCTCCAAAATCACTGCAGATGGTGACTGCAGCCATGAAATTAAAAGACACTTACTCCTTGGAAAGAAAGTTATGACCAACCTAGATAGCATAAAAAGCAGAGACATTACTTTGCCAACAAAGGTCTGTCTAGTCAAGGCTATGGTTTTTCCAGTGGTTATGTA
>NW_011494607.1:20380422-20387085 GCF_000754665.1 Bison bison bison | reverse complement strand
AAAGAATTGATGCTTTTGAACTGTGGTGTTGGAGAAGACTCTTGAGAGTCCCTTGGACTGCAAGGAGATCCAACCAGTCCATTCTAAAGGAGATCAGCCCTGGGATTTCTTTGGAAGTAATGATGCTAAAGCTGAAACTCCAGTACTTTGGCCACCTCATGCGAAGAGTTGATTCGTTGGAAAAGACTCTGATGCTGGGAGGGATTGAGGGCAGGAGGAGAAGGGGACGACAGAGGAAGAGATGGCTGGATGGCATCACTGACTCGATGGACATGAGTTTGAGTGAACTCTGGGAGTTGTTGATGGACAGGGAAGCCTGGCGTGCTGCAATTCATGGGGTCGCAAAGAGTCAGACATGACTTAGAGACTGAACTGAACTGAACTGAAGACACCCTCAGGCCCGCTCAGAACAAAGGAGTGAGCAGAGCAAGCCGGCTGCAGACCGGCCCATCCCCCTCCAGTGATAGGCAGACAAAGGCAATCAGAGCCAGAAGGGGGCAATCGCAGCCCCAGAGAGGCATTATCTACCAAACTGCAAGGAGGCTTCGTTGCTAACCAAGACTTCTTGAAATTCTGGACGGTCAACATCCACCTGAGGTGTGCCTGTTGTACACCCAGAAAACTGAGCGGCAGGGAAGGGGGAGGCCATAAGTCACAGTGACTGTGCTCACCAAATACCCAGTCACCTGAGCTGCTCTGACCTGAGAAGGGCACAAAACTCAGGCCCAACCGAGTCTGCACTTTTGAGGAGTACCCAAGTACCTGAACCTGAGCGGCTTAGACCTGGGAAGTGCATACAACCCAGGGCCGGCCTCAGACAGTTCCCAGGCAAAGCAACCTAGAGCCTGAGCAGTGTAGACAGGGAACGCACACACGCCGTGAGCGGGGGAAAACTCTGTGTGGCCGAGACACTGCAAGCACACGCCAGTGTTATTTGTTTGCAGCATCCCTCCCTCCCCACAGCACTACTGAACAAGTGAGACTAAAAGAGTGTCCACCACAGCCCCCTTGTGTCAGGGTGGAAATTAGACACTGAAGAGACCAGCAAACAGAAGAAGCTAAAACAAACTGAGGAACCGCATTGGAAGTGACAGATGCAATAGATTAAGACCCTGTAGTTAGTACCGACTACATAGGAAGAGGCCTATAGATCTTGAGAAACATAAGCCAGATAAATGAACTACCCGAAAATTAACTGACCCCACACTGCCCACAACAACACCAGAGAAAGTCCTAGATATATTTTTACTATTTTTACTATCATTCTTTAATTTTATTTATTTTTTTTAATTTTAAGTCCATTACTTCTTTAATTTTCATTTTTATAACCTACTATTACTTTGCAAAAAAAAAAAAGAGAGACCCTATTTTTTTAAAGCAAACTTCATATATATATATATTTTATAGTTTTTGTGACTTTTTTTTCTTTAATATTGAATTTTTGAAAATGCAACCTCTACTCTAGATTTTTAATTTTTGCTTTTTGGTATTTGTTATCAATTTTGTACCTTTAAGAACCCAATCTTCAGTACCCATTTTTACTTGGAAGCGAGATTACTGGCTTGACTGCTCTCTCCTCCTTTGGACTCTCCTTTTTCTCCACCAGGTCGCCTCTATCTCCTCCCTCCCCTTTCTCTTCTCTACCCAAATCTGTGAATCTCTTTGTGTGTTCCAGACTGTGGAGAATACTTAGAGAACTGATTACTGGCTGGATCTGTCACTGCTTTTGATTCCCCCCTTTATCCTCCTGGCCACCTCTGTCTCTTTTCTCCCTCTTCTCTTCTCTGTGTAACTCTGTGAACATCTCTGAGTGGTCCAGACTGTGGAGCACACATAAGGAAGGGATTACTGGCTAGCTTTCTCTCTCCTCTTTTGATTCCACATCATCTCATCCTGGTCACCTCTATCTCCCTTCTCCCTCTTCTCTTCTCCTTGTAACTCTGAGAACCTCTCTGGGTGTCCCTCACTGTGGAAAAACTTTTCATCTTTAACCTAGATGTTTTATCGACAGTGCTGTATAGATGGGGAAGTCTTGAGGCTACTGTAAAAATAAGACTGAAAACCAGAAGCAGGAGGCTTAAGGCCAAATCCTGAGAACACCAGAGAACTCCCGACTCCAGGGAACGTTAATCGACAGGAGCTCATCAAACACCTCCATACCTACACTGAAACCAAGCACCACCCAAGGGCCAACAAGTTCCAGAGCAAGACATACCACGCAAATTCTCCAGCAACATAGGAACACAGCCCTGAGCTTCAATATACAGGCTGCCCAAAGTTACTCCAAACCCTCTGACATCTCATAACTCATTACTGGACACTTCATTGCACTCTGGAGAGAAGAAATCCAGCTCCACCCACCAGAACACCTACACAAGCTTCCCTAACCAGGAAACCTTGACAAGCCACCCGTCCAACTCCACCCACAGTGAGGAAACTCCACAATAAAGAGAACTCCACAAACTGCCAGAATACAGAAATGCCACCCCAAACACAGCACTATAAACAAGATGAAGAAATAGAGGCATACTCAGCAGGTAAAGGAACAGGATAAATGCCCACCAAATCAAACAAAAGAGGAAGAGATAGGGAATCTACCTGATAAACAATTCCAAATAATGATAGTGAAAATGATCCAAAATCTTGTAAATAAAATGGAATCACAGATAAATAGCCTGGAAACAAGGATTGAGAAGATGCAAGACTTCCCTGGTGGCTCCGAGGGTAAAGCATCTGCCTGCAATGCAGGAGACCCGGGTTCAATCCCTGGGTCGGGAAGGTCTACTGGAGAAGGAAATGGCAATCCACTCCAGTATTCTTGCTTGGAAAATCCCATGGACGAAGGAGCCTGCTACAGTCCATGGGGTCGCAAAGAGTCAGACACAAATGAACTACTTCAATCAATCAATCAGAAGAAATAAAAAAGAGTCAATATATAATGAATAATGCAATAAGTGAGATCAAAAACACTCTGGAGGGAACAAATAGCAGAATAACAGAGGCAGAATATAGGATTAGTGAGGTAGAAGATAGAATAGTAGAAATAAATGAACCAGAGAGGAAAAAAGAGACACAAATTAAAAGAAATGAGGACAATCTCAGAGACCTCAGGGACAATGTTAAATGCCCCAACATTCGAATCATAGGAGTCCCAGAAGAAGAAGACAAAAAGAAAGACCATGAGAAAATACTTGAGGAGATAATAGTTGAAAACTTCCCTAAAATGCGGAAGGAAATATTTACCGAAGTCCAAGAAACCCAGAGAGTCCCAAACAGGATAAACCGAAGGCGAAACACCCCAAGACACATATTAATCAAATTAACAAAGATCAAACACAAAGAACAAATATTAAAAGCAGCAAGGGAAAAATAACAAATAACACACAAAGGGATTCCCATAAGGATAACAGCTGATCTTTCAATAGAAACTCTTCAAGCCAGGAGGCAATGGCAGGACATACTTAAAGCGATGAAAGAAAATAACCTACAGCCCAGATTACTGTACCCAGCAAGGATCTCATTCAAATATGAAGGAGAAATCAAAAGCTTTACAGACAAGCAAAAGCTGAGAGAACTCAGCACCACCAAACCAGCTCTCCAACAAATGCTAAAGGATCTTCTCAAGACAGGAAACACAGAAAGCGTTTATAAACTCGAACCCAAAACAATAAAGTAAATGGCAATGAGATCATATTTATCAATAATTACCTTAAACTTAAATGGGGTGAATGCCCCAACCAAAAGACAAAAACTGGTTGAATGGATACAAAAACAAGACCCCTATATGTGTTGTCTTTAAGAGACCCACCTCAAAACAAGGGACACATACAGACTGAAAGTGAAGGGTTGGAAAAAGATATACCACGCAAACAGAGACCAAAAGAAAGCAGAAGTAGCAATACTCATATCAGATAAAATAGACTTTAAAACAAAGCCTGTGAAAAGAGACGAAGGACACTATATAATGATCAAACGATCAATCCAAGAAGAAGATATAACAATTATAAATATATATGCACCCAACATAGGAGGGCCACAATATGTAAGACAAGTGCTAACAAGTATTAAATAGGAAATTAACAATAACACAATAATAGTGGGAGACTTTAATACCTCACTTACACCTATGGATAGATCAACTAAACAGAAAATTAACAGGAAACACAAACTTTAAATGATACAATAGACCAGTTAGACTTAATTGATATCTATAGGACATTTCACCCAAAAACAATGAATTTCACCTTTTTCTCAAGTGCACATGGAACCTTCTCCAGAATAGATGACATCCTGGGCCATAAAAGTAGCCTTGGTATATTTTAAAAAAAATTGAAATAATTCCAAGCATCTTTTCTGACCACAATGCAGTAAGATTAGATCTCAATTATAGGAGAAAAACTATTGAAAATTCCAGCATATGGAGGCTGAACAACACGCTGCTGAATAACCAACAAATTACAGAAGAAATCAAAAAAGAAATCAAAATATGCATAGAAAAGAATGAAAATGAAAACACAACAACCCAAAACCTGTGGGACACTGTAAAAGCAATGCTAAGGGGAATGTTCATAGCAATACAGGCATACCTCAAGAAACAAGAAAAAAGTCAAATAAATAATCTAACTCTACACCTAAGCAACTAGAAAAGGAAGAAATGAAGAACCCCAGGGTTAGTAGAAGGAAAGAAATCTTAAAAAATTAGTACAGAAATAAATGCAAAAGAAACAAAAGAGACCATAGCAAAAATCAACAAAGCCAAAAGCTGGTTCTTTGAAAGGATAAGTAAAACTGACAAACCATTAGCCAGAGTCATCAAGAAACAAAGGGAGAAAAATCAAATCAATAAAATTAGAAATGAAAATAGAGAGATCACAACAGACAACACAGAAATACAAAGGATTATAAGAGACTACTATCAGCAATTATATGCCAATAAAATGGACAACTGGGAAGAAATGGACAAATTCTTAGAGAAGTACAACTTTCCAAACCTGAACAAGGAAGAAATGGAAAATCTTAACAGACACATCACAAGCACGGAAACTGAAACTGTAATCAGAAATCTTCCAGCAAACAAAAGCCCAGGTCCAGACGGCTTCACAGCTGAATTCTACCAAAAATTTCAGTTCAGTTCAGTTCAGTTGCTCAGTCGTGTCCAACTCTTTGAGACCCCATGAATCGCAGCATGCCAGGCCTCCCTGTCAATCACCAGCTTCTGGAGTTCACTCAAACTCACGTCCATCGAGTCAGTGATGCCATCCAGCCATCTCATCCTCTGTCGTCCACTTTTCCTCCTGCCCCCATTCCCTCCCAGCATCAGAGTCTTTTCCAATGAGTCAACTCTTCACATGAGGTGGCCAAAGTACTGGAGTTTCAGCTTTAGCATCATTCCTTCCAAAGAACACCCAGGGCTGATCTCCTTTAGAATGGACTGGTTGTATCTCCTTGCAGTCCAAGGGACTCTCAAGAGTCTTCTCCAACACCACAGTTCAAAAGCATCAATTCTATGATGTTCAGCTTTCTTCACAGTCCAACTCTCACATCCATACATGACCACCGGGAAAACCATAGCCTTGACTAGACGGACCTTTTTGGCAAAGTAATGTCTCTGCTTTTCAATATGCTATCTGGGTTGGTCATAACTTTCCTTCCAAGGAGTAAACATCTTTTAATTTCATGGCTGCAATCACCACCTATCCTACTCAAACTCTTCCAGAAAATTGCAGAGGAAGGTAAACTTCCAAACTCGTTCTATTAGGCCACCATCACCCTAATACCAAAACCTGACAAAGACGCCACAAAAAAAGAAAACTACAGGCCAATATCACTGATGAACATGGATGCAAAAATCCTTAACAAAATTCTAGCAATCAGAATCCAACAACACATTAAAAAGATCATACACCATGACCAAGTGGGCTTTATCCCAGGGATGCAAGGATTCTTCAATATCCGCAAATCAATCAATGTAATACACCACATTAACAAATTGAAAAATAAAAGCCATATGATTATATCAGTAGATGCAGAGAAAGCCTTTGACAAAATTCAACATCCATTTATGATAAAAACTCTCCAGAAAGCAGGAATAGAAGGAACATACCTCAACATAATGAAAGCTATATATGACAAACCCACGGCAAACATTATCCTCAATGGTGAAAAATTGAAAGCATTTCCCCTAAAGTCAGGAACAAAACGAGGGTGCCCACTTTCACCACTACTATTCAACATAGTTTTGGAAGTTTTGGCCACAGCAATCAGAGCAGAAAAAGAAATAAAAGAAATCCAAATTGGAAAAGAAGAAGTAAAACTCTCACTGTTCGCAGATGACTTGATCCTCTACAGAGAAAACCCTAAAGACTCCACGAAAAAAGTACTAGAGCTAATCAATGAATATAGTAAAGTTTCAGGATATAAAATCAATACACAGAAATCCCTTGCATTCCTATACACTAATACTGAGAAAATAGAAAGAGAAATTAAGCAAACAATTCCATTCACCATTGCAATGAAAAGAATAAAATACTTAGGAATATATCTACCTAAAGAAACAAAAGACCTATATATAGAAAACTATAAAACACTGATGAAAGAAATCAAAGAGGACACTAATAGATGGAGAAATATACCATGTTCATGGATCGGAAGAATCAATATAGT
>NW_011494607.1:20375288-20380322 GCF_000754665.1 Bison bison bison | reverse complement strand
TGGAACAAAATAGAAAGCCCAGAGATAAATCCATGCACCTATGGACACCTTATCTTTGAGAAAGGAGGCAAGAATATACAATGGAGAAAAGACAATCTCTTTAATAAGTGATGATGGGAAAACTGGTCAACCACTTGTAAAAGAATGAAATTAGAACACTTTCTAACACCATACACAAAAATAAACTCAAAATGGATTAAAGATCTAAATGTAAGACCAGAAACTATAAAACTGCTAGAAGAGAACATAGGCAAAACACTCTCCAACATAAATCATAGCAGGATCCTCTATGACCCACCTCCTAGAATATTGGAAATAAAAGCAAAAATAAACAAATGGGACCTAATTAAAATTAAAAGCTTTTGCACAACAAAGGAAACTATAAGCAAGGTGAAAAGACAGCCTTCAGAATGGGAGCAAATAATAGCAAATGAAGCAACTGACAAAGAATTAATCTAAAAAATATACAAGCAACTCCTGCAATTCAATTCCAGAAAAATAAATGACCCAATCAAAAAATGGGCCAAAGACCTAAACAGACATTTCTCCAAAGAAGACATACAGATGGCTAACAAACACAGGAAAAGATGCTCAACATCACTCATTATCAGAGAAATGCAGATCAAAACCACAATGAGGTACCATTTCACGCCAGTCAGAATGGCTGTGATCCAAAAGTCTACAAGCAATAAATGCTGGAGAGGGTGTGGAGAAAAGGGACCCTCTTACACTGTTGGTGGGAATGCAAACTAGTACAGCCACTATGGAGAACAGTGTGGAGATTCCTTTAAAAACTGGAAAAAGAACTGCCATATGACCCAGCAATCCCATTCTTGGGCATACACACCCAGGAAACCAGAATTGAAAGAGACACATGTACCCCGATGTTCATCGTAGCACTGTTTATAATAACCAGGACATTGAAGCAATCTAGATGTCCATCAGTAGAAGAATGGATAAGAAAGCAGTGGTACATATACACAACGGAGTATTACTCAGCCACTAAAAATAATACATTTGAACCAGTTCTAATGAGGTGGATGAAACTGGAGCCTATTATACAGAGTGAAGGAAGCCAAGAAAGAAAAACACCAATACAGTATATTAACACATATATCGGGAAAGGCACTGGCGACCCACTCCAGTACTCTTGCCTGGAAAAATCCCATGGATGGAGGAGCCTGGAAGGCTGCAGTCCATGGGGTTGCTAAGAGTCGGACACGACTAAGTGACTTCATTTTACTTTTCACTTTCACTTTTCACTTTCATGCACTGGAAAAGGAAATGGTAACCCACTCCAGTGTTCTTGCCTGGAGAGTCCCAGGGACAGGGAAGCCTGGTGGGCTGCCATCTATGGGGTCGCACAGAGTCGGACACAACTGACCCAATTTAGCAGCAGCAGCAGCAGCAAAGCTTATATATGGAATTTAGAAAGATGATAACAATAACCCTGTATGAGAGCCAGCAAAAGAGACACAGATATATAGAACAGTCTTTTGGACTCTGTGGGAGAGGGTGAGGGCTGGGTGATTTGGGGAAATAGCATTGAAACATGTATAATATCATATGTGAAATGAATCACCAGTCCAGGTGTGATGCATGATACAGGATGCTCGGGGCTGGTGCACTGGGATGACCCAGAGGGATGGTACAGGGAGGGAGGTGGGATGGGGTTCAGGATAGGGAGCACGTATACACCTGTGGCGGATTCATATTGATGTATGGCAAAACCAATACAATATTGTAAAGTAATTAGCCTCCAATTAAAATAAATAAATTTATATTAAAAAAGAAAAAATAAAAGTGAAATACAATGTTTTTGTCCCTCTGTCTCACAGATTTTGGGAGTTACTGTCCATAAAAGGAGGATGTAGTGGTGATGCACAATAAGCTTTAGGAAGAACATAAGCATAATTGCACTAAAGTGAAAATCACTACTAAGCTAGTTAATAGCCAAATTTATATTCCTTTTTTGTTTATTTGTTTTATATTCCTTTTTAATAAATAGCTTTGCTAATGTGTTCTAGTTTCTAAAACACCCAGAACACTAGGCTTCTTTAATCAGAGTTCCTCTGAATCATTTTCTTTTCCAACATAGTTGAAATATTTGGAATGGCTGAAGAAAGAGTAAAAAGTAAATTTATATAACTCCTACTTCAAATAAGGAAAAGTACAATATAACTAATCCATATTCTTTGGAATGAAAGTCAGTTACAATATTACTTTGAGTAGCTGAATTTCTTATTTTTCCTTTGAAATCTAAACAGTCCTTTCATAACTTGTAGTGATTTTTAACTGAAATTTAGGTCAACTGACTGTCCTCTTTTTCCTTCTATTCTAGTTTTCAAATCTCTAAGTTTTATCAATTCATTTTCTGTCAGCACAATATATAAATACACAAAATCAATACTCAGTTTGATAGATACAGGACTAATTTTAACAATTGTTATCTCAATCAAACCCTATTCCAAATGTAATCTTTATTTTAAATGTCCTATATTAGTGTTATTAAAGTTATTTTCATTTCACTCTCAGCACCTCTCTCTCTTCATATGTTCAATAATAACTTGTCTGTTTTTTCTTATTTTTGATTTGGAAATATTTGCCATTGAAGAAGGAGTACCAATTGATGCTTTCTTTTTCACCTCAATTAATCCTTCAAAAAATTAATGTATAGATATAGCTTCTTATCTCTTGAAAAGAATTCTAATTAATGTTCATGGACAAAACAGCTCTGGTATATTAGACTCCCATAATATACTTAGATTAGGGACACATTTTAAAAGAAAAAAATTTAAGTCAATAGTTTCTCTCAATCTTTAAAAAATTAGTTTTCCAAACTCCTAATCTGCTTAACAGAAACATGAAATCTAAAACTTTATGAAAAATTTTATTTTATCAAAAGGTATTCATATAGTATCTTTCTGAACTTCCCGAAATATCATCAAACAACCTGTTAATAAAGCCATGCTAGGTTCATCTGGACTTACTGCATTAAAGTAGAATACCACTTTGACAAAGTGTTGGCAGTATTTCAGAAAAAAACATGTCAGAAGTGCAATATCTCTAATACTTTGGAGTTTGAGCTCAACTGGGTGAAGATGAGTCTTTTAAGGCAGGGAACTAATTAAGATTCAATAAAAACTTGTTATATAATTGCTTAAGTTGGTAGACATAGCCAAGAAAGAGTCTTGAAGAGACTCTTGAAAAGTAAACCCCTGTTTGTTTAGGAGTAGTTTGCCCAGGTGAGCATATTGTTTCCAATAAATTGATCTATAGGAAATTCCTGAAGCAAACACTGAAGTTTTATAGTTGTATCTCTCCAAAGCAAAATTTTCTTAGAACAAACAATTAATTCATATTGACATCATTGGTCTAAAATATTATTGAAGTCCTGTTGATACAGATAGTCATCCTCAGTCTTTCCTTTTGATCATTCTTCAACCTGTCCTGGATGGTTATCATAAGGGGAAATAGTTAAATAGATGTTTGCAGAGCATCTGTTAAATATCAGGGTTCTGTTTTTCATTATTTCAACAATTACACACACACACATCAAGTTTTCTCATTCTTTCTGTTGGATTATCATTTGATGGAATGTAACCTATGAAAGGCACTTAAGATTCTAAAGGTTACATATTTGATATTATAACACAGTCAAATACTTAGAGTACGATGATCAGATTCTACTGTCCACATCTTAGTCAAAAACCAAGGGTGGTCTAATTAAAACAAAATAAGAGATGGCATCCACAAAAAAACCTCCTACTGGATATCAGTTTATCAGCCAAACTGCCTAATTTTAACATTTTCTTTGTTTCCTGGACCATCTTAATAATATTAAAATTCTCAGAAATATCTATAGGAAATATTCTTTTTTGAAAGTGATAGTTGTAACAGCTCTGCAGTTCAGTTATGTCTAGGACTTTTTTTTTTAATTTAAATTTATTTATTTTAATTGGAGGCTAATTACTTTACAATATTGTATTGGTTCTGCCATACATCAACATGAATCTGCCACGGGTGTACACGTGCTCCCCATCCTGAACCCCCATCCCACCTCCCTCCCCATACCATCCCTCTGGGTCATCCCAGTGCACCAGCCCCAAGCATCCTATATCCTGTATCAAACCTGGACTGGCAATTCGTTTCTTATATGATATTATACATTTTTCAATGCCATTCTCCCAAATCATCCCACCCTCGCCCTCTCCCACAGAGTCCAAAGGACTGTTCTATACATCTGTGTCTCAATTGTTCTCTCGCATACAGGGTTATCATTACCATCTTTCTAAATTCCATATATATGCATTGCTACTGCTGCTGCTGCTAAGTCGCTTCAATCGTGTCCGACTCTGTGCGACCCCGTAGACGGCAGCTCACCAGGCTCCCCCTTCGCTGGGATTCTCCAGGCAAGAACACTGGAGTGGGTTGCCATTTCCTGCTCCAATGCATGAAAGTGAAAAGTGAAAATGAAGTCGCTCAGTCGTGTCCGACTCTTTGCGACCCCATGGACTGCAGCCTACCAGGCTCCTCCATCCATGGGATTTTCCAGGCAAGAGTGCTGGAGTGGGGTGCCATTGCCTTCTCCGATATATGTGTTAGTATACTGTATTGGTGTTTTTCTTTCTGGCTTACTTCACTCTGTATAATAGGCTCCAGTTTAATCCACCTCATTAGAACTGATTCAAATATATTCTTTTTAATGGCTGAGTAATACTCCATTGTGTATATGTACCACAGCTTTCTTATCCATTCGTCTGCTGATGGACTTTTTATTTTTTGAATAAAGAAGGAGTTCTAAGGATTTTTGACATTATCTAACTCCTCTTTCAATCTTGGAACCATGGTGTGTTAAGATTTTCTTCACCATCCATTCCTCTAGTAGGGTGATATGAAGAGGCTTAAGGACCAAAAAAAAAAAATCATCCTTAATTTGCCTTGAATGTATAGAACTTCAGTTTTTTGGGTTTTGTTTTCTTGGTTTTTGGGGGGTTTTTTGTTTTTTTGTGTTTTTTTTTTTTTTTTTTCCTT
>NW_011494607.1:20368923-20375188 GCF_000754665.1 Bison bison bison | reverse complement strand
CCCTGGGAACTGGCTTCCGGCCTTACAAAAAAAAAAAAAAAATCAATGACAAAAACAACAGAACCTGTATGTTAGTGATGGAATCAAATAATTCACAAAATCACATTTTTTTATTATAAGCAATTGGAACTAAAAGGAGCAAGTTGATAGAGAAAACAGATTCAAGCTCAACCATTGGTTCAATTGTATGCTTTACCCAAATCCAAATCATGAACAAATTACATTCAGATATTGGACTTATACTTAGTCATGAATAAGATGGCAAAAGGCAATATTGATCATAGAGAACTTTTAAATAACATAAACAACAATAAGTGTGTTTCTTTAAATTCAGAATTTTAACTAGAAAAAGATGGAAATGGCTAAAAAAAATAAAATAATGAAAGCATACAGATTAAAGAATGACGATCTTTGGCTCCAATCCTTAGAGTCTTTTCCATAGCTCTAGAGTAGAAGTCATCCATATTATGCAGCTGTCCATTGATGAGGTCAATAATCTCATGGAGAGGTCCACTGATGAGATATGAAGGGCTCCCAGCCAATAGTCATATGAATAATGTTGGAAATGGGTAGTCTAGTCAAGCCAAGGAGAAGGCAATGGCACCCCACTCCAGTACTTTTGCCTGGAAAATCCCATGGGTGGAGGAGCCTGGTAGGCTGCAGTCCATGGGGTCGCTGAGAGTCGGACTCGACTGAGCAACTTCACTTTCACTTTTCACTTTCATGCATTGGAGAAGGAAATGGCAACCCACTCCAGTGTTCTTGCCTGGAGAATCCCAGGGACTGGGGAGCCTGGTGGGCTTCCGTCTATGGGGTCGCACAGAGTCGGACACGACTGAAGTGACTTAGCAGTCAAGCCAAGACTTCATATAATGGCAGCCCCAACTGGTATCTTGATTGGAACCTCACGAGAGACCCAGATCCAAAATCACCAGCCATATCATTCTCAAGTCTTGGCCTCAGAAATTATGGGAAATAACAAATGCTTACTGTTTTGAGTCACCAAATCTGGGATCATTTGTTAAATAATTTGTTCCTCAGCAGTAGATAACTTGGAGCTTCCCCAATGGCTCAGCAGGTAAAAAAAAAAAAAAAAATCCACTTGCAATGCAGGATACACAGGAGTCTTGGGTTCAATTCCTGGGTCAGGAAGATCCCCTGGAGAAGGAAATGGCAACCCACTCCCATATTCTTGCCTGAAAAATCCCCTGGGCAGAGGAGCCTGATGGGCTATAGTCCATGGAGTCACAAAGAGTTGAACATGACTGAGCAACTAAGCACTATGGGTAAGTAATACTAAGGGTGAAATTCTGTGTCTTTTTAACTAGAAGACATAAATCCAGGGACCCTGAGAGTATAACTGCTGTTATAATCGCTGGAAGCATCTAATGAAGTTCTTTGCAAAATGGCTCCTAACAGTTTTCTTCTCCCTGCTTTTGTCTTGTCCTGAAGAGGAAACCTCCAGGCTTTAGGCCATATAGAGCTTCTTAGGAGGATGTAAAGAAAAGAGAACTTAAATCTGCTGCAATAAGACTGAATATATAGCATGAATACTTTGCAGTGATTTTCCACATATGTCTGAAGTACAGTCCAAAATCGAGGAGCAGTATCATAGGGTAACTTGTAACAAGTTCATGTGATAAGAATTGATGAGTCCCAGAGGATGTGAACCTCGGGATCTTAAGAGTTAGAGGAAGCCCCGAAGTGTCAGTTTTAATATCATTAATTCTGTCTCATTTTCTTGAGGTTTGAGGAGATGAGAACAATGAATTTTCTCAATAAGTTCAAGGCCTTACAAAATTTTCTAATAGTCCCGGTAAAATGAGTGTCTCTATCACTGGAGCGAGAGATTGAACTTCCCCAGCTTGGGAACATATAATCAACAGTGTGTGTGCTATGTCAAAACCATCACTCTCCAGGAAGGAAATGTTTCAATCCACTCTAAAAATAAGCAAACAATGATCAGAAGGATATACTAAAAACCCTTAGACATGCTGCAAAGCAGAAACTAACACATTGTAAAGCAGCTATTTGTATGCATGCATTTATGCTCAGTCAGGCCCAACTCTTTGCAACCCCATGGACTGTAGCCCACCAGGCTCCTCTGTTCATGGGATTTTCCAGGCTAGAATACTGGAATGGGTTGGTATTTATTCCTCCAGGGGATCTTCCCAACCCAGGGATTGAACCCACATCTCCTGTGTTTCCTACATGGACAAGCAAATTCTTAACCACTGAGCCACCTGGGAAGCCCAAAGCAACTACAATACAAATTTTAAAAAACCCATAGGAGGAGGCAGTTATTTGAACTTCATATGGTCCTAGAAGCCTGGGCACTTGTCCATGTCCCATCTTTACACATACCCACAATTTTAATAAAATTTTCTTCATCAGTGTTCATTGACTACAGCAGTCAATTTGTCCTTCTTATGGTAGATAATTTCATATGAAAATTTGGGCAAGGTTCCAGTTAACATGCCCTAGTGTCATGGAGTAGCCCCTTTGAAGTGTCAGAGATTATCTTCACATATTTTACAACTGGAATTTTCCCAGTATTCTTCATATTTTGGAGTCAATCACTGCCATTCCATAAAAGCTTCCTTCAACCTCTCAAAAGAATTGGCTTCTAGGACTATCATGGGAGCCAAGGAGCCTGCCTGCCATATTGATTATCTAAGATTTTTTGGCCTCCATGCTGTTTTTTCATGGCTTCAACCTTTAAAACAGCCAACTCCTTAGGAGTACTGCAGCATTTAAAAGTTACTTGATCAGTTATTTTTTAACTAAGTTAACCTCTAAGATGAAAAATCTTCATTGTTACTACTTTATATTCTTTAGAATAGCTATTAAAAATATGGAAAATAACAAGTGTTAGCAAGGATGTGAAGAATTTGGAACCCTCGTGCATTACTGGCAGGAATATAAAGTGTTGCAGTTATTGTGGAAAATACTTTATATTAATATATTGACCTTAATGTTATATTATGCTATGTGAGGTAAGCCAGACACAAAAGAAAAAGCAGTACATGATTCTGTTCATATGAGGTACCCAGAATAGGAAAATTCATATAGAAAGAAAGTAGAATAGAGGTTACTAGGGCTAAGGAAAGTGGGCAATGAGGAGTTACTTTTTAATGGGGATATATTATACTTTCTGTTTGGGATGATGAAAAAGTTATGGAAACACATTATCGTGATGGTTGTAGATGCCTTGATCTTGGACTTCCCTGCCTCCAGAACTATGAGAAATAAATGTTTGTTGCTTAAGCCACCCAGTCTATGGAATTTTTGTTATAGAAGTCCAAATGGACTATGAAATATGTATGTGTCTATATATATGCATAACCATAATTTTTAAAAAGTTTCCTTTGTTTCTGCAGCATTCCAAAATCATGGACCATTCCAATAGCCTACCTGCTATGAGTGTATATTAACTCTTGTCTCTTATCAATTGGCAAGCTCTGGCAAGAACAAAAAAAAATTGACCATACGGGCTAAATTTACTTCTGATAAAGGGTCATATCCCAGGAATGAATTGAGATCTTTCATGGCATATCTTGCCTAATATTTCCTAGTTTCAGAAGAGCTGACTCATCAACAAACAATACTAAACCAGGATTTTCTAGGGATGTTTATAGCAAGTCTGTTCAAAGCATAGTCAGTTCTTAAATAGACTCTAGATAATCATTGGATTCCCTTTTTGGGTAATAAAGATTAATACAATTTAAAATACTACAATGATGGATACAATGTGAGGAAAAGTGATAAAATTTCAAAGGAAGTAAGCCTGCTTGCTGAATACTGTCATCTATTTTCAACAGTAGTAAATATTATACAGCATGAGATACCATCACTTTTAAGAAAGATCCTGAAACCAAGTCAGTATAATGTTCTACTTGCTTGGCTGCTGATGCTTAGATAGGAAGATGTGGGTCCAGGGGAAGGCTGAAATAAGCACTTAGTCTCTGATGAGTCCCGTGGGTTTGCATCAGAATACTAAGGGATTATCCCAGAGCATTGATGCAGAAATAGGAACTCTCAAAACTTAATTTAAAAAAGCAACCCAGTTTTTTAAAAGAGGTAAAACATAAAACCATAGCCAAGAAAGCTCAGGATACAATTATAGTAAAATAATATTTTCACCTATCAAAATGACAAATTACTTGTTCTATACTTGCAAGAAAACGTGAGGACAAATATTCATATTTTTGTAGGCATGTAGGCTGGTAAAACTCTTCTTGAGGAAATTCTGATGCTTTCTATTCTAGAGCCCTAACTATGCTCATTATTTTGACCCACATATTCTCTTTTGTGTAGATAAACTAAGGAAATTATTATACATGTAGTCAAAGATACAACCAGCATAGGAAACCATCTGCACTGAAAGGCAGAAAATGTTAGCTCTTGTCATTTGTAACACATAAGTTTCTGGATTTTTTTTTTTTTTTTTTAGATTGTGGATAACTTTTGTCTTCTTTATATTTTCAGTGTTCTCTATAATAAACATGTATTTCCTTTATATTGAAAATCAGATTGTTTTCTCTCACTTATTTTAGGTTGTACAGCAACCATTCAAGTGATGGCTTTCAGGTACTGATTTATCACAGGAGACAGTGAAGTTGCAATATAGATCCTTCTTTGTCTTAATCTTTTTAAAACACAGATTAAGGATAATAAGCTCAATCAGAATGTTCTTCAAGAAAATTAAATTAAGGGACAGTTTCCAAAGTTTTATGTGAATACATTTTTAAGACTGAATTTAAGAGTAGAGCACAGAAAACACAGTGAATCAGTGCTCTTTCCTTTGACACTGAGGGATAGATGGAAAATAATGGCTCATGACTAGTGGATTTTTATTTTTTAAAAATCAGAGGTTGCTTTATTCAATCTTCTCACTTTGTAGATGGAGCATCTGAGAACTTCCTACTATCCCTATGCCTAAAAATCTACTAATGCTAGCTAGTTACTATTTTCTATCCCATATTATGTAACAACCTAAATGGGAAAAATACATGTATATGTATTACTGAATCATTTTTCTGTACATCTGCAACTATCACAACATTGCTAGTCAACTGTATTCCAATATAAAATAAAGTCTTAAAAAAGGGTGCCTACCAGTACTCAGAATTTCGTTGACACTTTAGACATCTGTTGCTGCTGCTGCTGCTAAGTCGCTTCAGTTGTGTCAGACTCTGTGCGACCCCATAGATGGCAGCCCACCAGGCTCCACCATCCCTGGGATTCTCCAGGCAAGAACACTGGAGTGGGTTGCCATTTCCTTCTCCATTAGACATCTGTTAGCTTTCCTATTTGTTGTGGTAAACAGACAGGAAGGGATGCCAAAGGCAACCTGTATAATAATAAATGATGGTCACAAATGTGGCCCAAAATGTATCACAATGAACTTCTGCTACTTTTATTACTAGAGACCATCTCCCTTTCAAACTGTGTCTGAGTCATTTCTGACAGTCTTCCAGTGTGCTACCTCTCATGTGCTCTCATGTCTTGTCGTCCACTTCTGCCTCAGGTCAGTACTGTTACTTTAACACTCCTAAAACTGCTTTACCATTGACTATAACTACCCTCATACAATGACTGTCTCCACTACTATCATCTGGTCTCAGAGAAAGAATTCTGCTCATTCATTGTCTACTTTGTCGTAAATGTTGACCAGGTCTTCTCTTTAATTCCCCATAGCACACCATCAACCCCTCATTACATGGGAAATTGAAATTTATGGCACATCGTTAATGAGGATGAGGGATAACAGAAAGGAAACTTAGAGGAATCGACAACCTCCCATAGCCATCATTTGAGTAAATCATACAAAAGTAAAGTCAATGAATTCATACCCCAAAAAGAGGGTTGGAGGGAAGAGAGGGCTGTTAAACAAACAATTCTATTTCCCCTACACCACTGTGTACTCTAGTGAGCAAATAAGCCACACTCTTCACAAACGTCCTGAGATTTATTTTGTTTTAGATTGCCTTGTCAATGATTCATCTAAATCTTAAATACCTTTAAAGCTGAGATTAAAAAATACTTTTGCCATCACTAGATTTTACTACTGTGGCTCTCCTTCATATATGACATTTCTGAATTGTTTGAATATTTACATTTGTAACACTGCTGCTGCTACTGCTGCTAAGTCACTATAGTCGTATCCGACTCTGTGCGACCCCATAGAGGGAAGCCCACCAGGCTCCCCCGTCCCTGGGATTCTCCAGGCAAGAACGCTGGAGTGGGTTGCCATTTCCTTCTC
>NW_011494607.1:20368168-20368823 GCF_000754665.1 Bison bison bison | reverse complement strand
TTTTTTTTTTTTTTTTTTTTTTTGCCTTCTTGAAACAAGCTATAGAATTATCTTGTTTCCTGAGAGCATCAAATAGTGGACCAAAACAGTCTCAGTGGTATCAGAGACTCCTGACTACTTGAAAAAGGCATCAATTCACTAAGATAAGACGTATCTGTCTGATTTGTTGGCAGCAGTCAGCAGCCTTTTGTGCCACGTTGAATATCTATGCTAGAGGACTGCCCAATGACAAATTCTTAGACAACATACCCATGTGTGGATGCCAAGATTTATTATATAGTTTCAGCAGTATTCAAAAGTATTGGGTACTAGCTGGGAGAATATATAGTAAAGATGTCATGAAATAGATGAAATGTTCTATCTTGTAGAAATCTTTGGATTTCCTACATTGTTTTTAAGGTCTGTAAACTTGAGGCAGGTGTTAAATAAATTACATGTGTTCCCTTTCTGAGTCTTATCTCTGTAAGAGCTCAGTTATATAGAGATGTGCTCCTACAAGTGACACCTGGGTCCTCACTTTCTATCTTCCTAGGTGTTTTAGTTTTTGATTATCTGCTTGATGTGCTACCCTCTTACAAAAAAAAAAAAAAAATGACAAAAACAACAGAACCTGTATGTTAGTGATGGAATCAAATAATTCACAAAATCACATTTT
>NW_011494607.1:20358915-20367793 GCF_000754665.1 Bison bison bison | reverse complement strand
AGCGACCCCATGGACTGCAGCCTACCAGGCTCCTCCATCCATGGGATTTTCCAGGCAAGAGTCCTGGAGTGGGGTGCCATTGCCTTCTCCGTTTGTAACACTAAAGGATAGCTATTATACTGCAAGTTCTTACCTTGAATTTGTTTCATTTATCCTAATTCCATCTCCACAGCTAAATGGCTAACATTGCAAGGACAAGAACTGTTATTTCTTTTTCCACTCTCCATAGTACTTTGCACAATACTGGACACAGAGTAGGCTTTTGATAACTCAAAGACTTGAGTGCATTTGACTTATAGCACTAGGATAATTTGAGATTTGAGATATGATGGCAATAGACTTCTTCAAATGTTTATTCTCTTTCTTCAGTGATTTAAGTGCCTTAGCCCTAAATTTAAGAGTGAACATAAATCATTATAAACACTATCATGAAACAATAAGGAATGAAATCCAGATTAAAAAGGAAGTAACTATGCATACATATGATTAGTCATTTGTATTTGACAATCCAGTGTTATTCTCTTTCTTTACATAGTTTGTTAAGCTTTTAATGACAAAAATGTATTTGAAAAATGTATTCTATTTTATTATCAATCCAAGAAAACACATGGACCAATAGTATCCTAAGCACATTAACCTGCTGACTAGGGATTATCTTAAAAAACAGCAAATCTAACATTCATTCCCTGGAACAAGGACAAATAGAATAGAAAAACTGTTCACCTCCAGATTCAGGCAATTAGTTTTGAATATGTCTAGATGAGTGCTGAGATGACAAATAAATGCACTGAATAGTAACTATGAAAAAAGATAAATTGCAAAAGAAGCCAAGGTACAAGTAAATAGCCTACCAGAAGGCACTTGAAAATAAATCCTCCCTAACTAATATCAGAGGTTTCAAAATATAAAGATCTATTAAGTTTTATTTCTGAACTTCTATAACTGTCCCCATGGTAACGTTCCAGGACAATTCAGATGGAAAATTTAAATTGAGAACCGCAGGTTGGACAGAAAGCACAAATGTCCATAAATCCCTAACTTAATTGAGAAAATGAATTCTAGCGTTCATCTTTTTAAAATAATAAAGCAATAGGCCTTCTGTCATGATCAGGAGATGGGGTAATCTGAAGACAATCTGATAATTCTTCTTTTAAAAATGTGACCATAAAAATACAAAGTGGCAAATATTCTCAAGATAATATTTATCTTTTCTCAGAATGGCAGCTATTCCTTTCCAAGTAAAAACTCTTATTTTGCTCCTATTATAAGAGTAATAGATGCACACAGAAACAAAAATTTTAAAAATATAGAGGGTTTTAAAATGAAAAGCAAGTCTTTCTTCCTGCCTCCCATTTCCAATTGCATTCCCCATAGATGACAATTTTTTTATACACTTTCCGCTTTTAGTTCTTTTATAGATTACCTTTGTTATCTCCTAATTAACAAGGATTATCTACATTCTAGGTTATCTTCTAGGGGTTATCTATATAAGCATATAACAATATTGCTGATACCACTATACCTCTTATCGAGGTTGTCTCTAGCAGAAAAAAATGAGACATTAGCTCAGGCTTTCCACACCTTCCCCCTTCCCATTCAGTCTTTATTACATTTTTGTTTTAGTAAGTTTACTTGAGAATTTTAAGTAAACTGCTTAAATACGTCATTCTTTAATTTATATTTCATCTCACTGAAATATGAAAAATATTAGTTATTCTGTAGTTCATTCTACTTCTCCTAAATTCAGATATACCATTATTTTACTGTTATAGAATTTGCATCTTATTTTCTAACAAACATAAATTCCTTCACTTTGTCTATATGTTCAATTCTGAAACTGAAAACCAACAGAAAGCATTTCCATGATCATTCATTACAGAATCACATTCTATTTTTGAATTTAGAGGGAAAATAAATATAGTCTACAAAATTGAACTTTGTAAATAAAATATTCCAAGAGCGCAGATCAATTGGATTCTCAGTGTTTACTTGGCTGCTTCTCAAATCTTTTGCCTAGGAGGAAATATCTGAAAAAATAATGAAACTATATTTTCCAGAATTCTTTTAAAAGTGAAATATTTCAAATTTTAAAAGTCCACAAAGTGCCAAAGTGAAGAAACAGAGAATATCCACCTTGAAACACACCAGAGTGATGTTTCTGAACATCAAAGACAAAGAGAACATTTTAAAACCTTACAAAGAGAAAGAACAGAGAATACATAAAGGAATAAGAATTAGACTGACTTCAGATTTTTCAATAGCAACACTGGATGAAAGAAGACAATGGAGAAAAGTCTCCAAAGTATTCAATACTAAATAAATAGCTTTTTCTCCTATCTTCTACTGGGTATTGATTCCTCTTTTTCACTATTTTGACTTTTGTGATCATGAACCTCAACCAAGCCAGTGAGACTCCCTTTCTCGGTATTATGTACTGAATTGTGCTCTCTGCTTCCATCACCAATCAGTGTTAAAAAGTAATCAGTCCTATGAATAAAAACTACATGAGAATAAGGGAGCATAGGGATGGAGGAGGTGAGTCTATTTTAAGGTAATTGTGGTGGTTTAGTCATTAAGTTGTGTCCGACTCTTGTGACCGCCAGAGACTATAGCCCACCAGGCTCCTCTATCCATGGGATTTTCCAGGAAAGAATACTGGATTGGGTTGCCATTCCCTTCTCCAGGGGGTCTTCCCAACCCAGGGATCGAACCCGGGTATCCCGCAAGGCAGATTCTTTACCGATTGAGCCACTAGGGAAGCCAGGGGAGTAAATATTGGGAATTTTTGTTCATTGTGTGCTTGTCTACAGTTCTCAAAGGAAAAATACTCTCTAGTATCAGCAAGAGTTTTATGTACTTTTACCAGTGACTGGTTCATTTTCACCATGTTAAAACCACAACACTTTTAACTGTTCACATTACACATGTAACATTTGTAATCTACCCTTACCAACAAAGGAAAGCAATTGGTCAGACAGCTGACAGCAGCAACAACTGAAGATAGAAAACAGAGGAATATTTTCAGAGAGAAGAGGCAATCATGAAATTGAAGTCATATTTTAAACATAAACCATCTGGACCCAATAGAAGTGTGTCCTCATTATGGAGATGGCTAGATCAGGTTACCGATGTGCATTTGAATTGAGATAATAGCTGATAAAAATACCTTCTGCCTACAATACACATAATCTCCAATCCTAAAATCAATCCTAAAAATAGGCATTATTATCTCTGTTTTATAAAACAGAACTAGAGACTTAGAGAAGTTAAACTGCATAAAACCACTCAACTAATCAAAAGATCCACTGTTAAGAGTTCAAAGCCCATACTCTGTACTTTAAACCACCAACCTTTCCTAATTTGCTAACTTTATGTTCATCAAGAAAACTTCATAATATTTATTATTTTTTTAATTTATTTTATTTTTTAACTTTAAAACATTGTATTGGTTTTTGCCATATATCAACATGAATCCACCACAGGTATACACGTGTTCCCCATCCTGAACCGTCCTCCCTCCTCCCTCCCTGTACCATCCTTCTGGGTCATCCCAGTGCACCAGCCCCAAGCATCCAGTATCGTGCATCGAACCTGGACCGGCGATTCGTTTCATATATGATATTATACATGTTTCAATGCCATTCTCCCAAATCATCCCATCCTCTCCCTCTCCCACAGAGTCCATAAGACTGTTCTATACATCAGTGTCTCTTTTGCTGTCTCATATACAGGATTATTGTTACCATCTTTCTAATTTCCATATACATGCGTTAGTATACTGTATTGGTGTTTTTCTTTCTGGCTTACTTCACTCTGTATAATAGGCTTCAGTTTCATCCACCTCATTAGAACTGATTCAAATGTATTCTTTTTAATGGCTGAGTAATACTCCATTGTGTATATATACCACTGCTTTCTTATCCATTCGTCTGCTGATGGACATCTATGTTGCTTCCATGCCCTGGCTATTATAAACAGTGCTGCAATGAACATTGGGGTACACGTGTCTCTTTCAATTCTGGTTTCCTCAGTGTGTATGCCCAGCAGTGGGATTGCTGGATCATAAGGCAGTTCTATTTCCAGTTTTTTAAGGAATCTCCACACTGTTCTCCTTAGTGGCTGTACTAGTTTGCATTCCCACCAACATTGTAAGAGGGTTCCCTTTTCTCCACATCCTCTCCAGCATTTATTGCTCATAGGCTTTTGGATCGCAGCCATTCTGACTGGCGTGAAATGGTACCTCATAGTGGTTTTGATTTGCATTTCTCTGATAATGAGTGATGTTGAGCATCCTTTCATGTGTTTGTTAGCCATCTGTACGTCTTCTTGGGAGAAATGTCTGTTTAGTTCTTTGGCCCATTTTTTGATTGGGTCATTTATTTTTCTGGAGTTGAGCTGTAGGAGTTGCTTGTATATTTTTGAGATTAGTTGTTTGTCAGTTGCTTCATTTGTTATTATTTTATCCCATTCTGAAGGCTGTCTTTTCACCTTGCTTATAGTTTCCTTTGTTGTGCAGAAGCTTTTAAGTTTAATATTTATTCTTAAATATATTTCACTACAGGGAAAAAATTGCATAGTGATTTTTCATAAAATTCATGTAAGAAATATATTTGAACTATTAGGGAATTTTTAATTATATGAATAATATACTGTCTTTAACATATAAAGTACAAGCCTATCATCAGAAGGACAGGAAGACTGGGATTTTTCTCAGTAGAAATGAAATGTTGGTCCTACTCTACCTGGCTTTCTCACTTGATTTCTCTTTATGCCTTTCCCAACCCCCAGCTGGAAGATGATTGGTCGTCATTAAGTGCTTAACTCAGCCATAGAACATTCTGACCCACACAAAAAAAATCAAATTCATGTCCTTGGCCTTATTAGAACTGTTTCACAAATCATCATTATCCAAATTTATGTTTTAAAAATTCCAATAGTAATTATTGTCTGTACAATCTTCTCAGTAATTAATCATGCACTGTTTTGTGACAAATCTATTGTTCTCTTAAACTGTTACTTACTGTTTTGTTATTTATCTGGATGCTACAGTCCATCTTTTACACTGGCACAAAACTATCTTCTTAAAGCACAGATACTACAGTCATGTTAGTGGCCCTGCTCAAAAACTGTGAAAGACACATTCTTAGGATTCTCTCTGGTGTCAAGGCCCTTGTTTCCTCTGAATTGGTGCATTGTACAAACCATGACACTGTTCTACCTTCACTTTCTGTGCTTCCCCACAGGGCAGAGTAATGGACCCCCCAAAATGCCCACGTCCTAATCCCCAGAACCTGTGAATATATTACCTTGCATGGCAAAAGTGGCTTTGCAGTTGTGATTAAGAATCTTGAGATAGAGAAATAAGCCTGGATTAGGTAGGTGGGGGCCAATGTGATCACAAGGGTCCTTATTAGGGAAAAAGGAAAGCAAGGGTCATTCAGAGAAGAAGTGACAACAGAGACCAGGATCAGAGTGAAAAATCTGAAGATGTGATGCTGTTATCTTGGAAGGTGGAGAGAGGACCATAAGCCAGAGAATGTGGGAATCTTCTAGAACCTGGAAAAAACACGAAGAGATTTTCCCTAGAGCTTCCAGAAAAAAACAGGCTTCCCAGGTGGCACTATTGATAAAGAATCTTCCTGCCGATGCAAGAGACATAAGAGACTCAGGTTTGACCCCTGGGTTGGGAAGATCCCCTGGGGCAACCCACTCCAGTATTCTTGCCTGGAGAATACCATGGACAGAGGAGCATGGCGGGCTACAGTCCATAGGGTCACAAAGAGTCGGACACGACTGAATGGCTTAGCATGCACACACCAGAAGAAGCTAGTCTGCTGACACCTTCATTTTGGCCCTGTGGGACTGATTTTTGGACTTCTCACCTCCAGAACTACAACAAATTTATGTTATTTTAAGCCACTAAACTTATGTTAATCCATCATAGTAGCGATGAGAAATTAATACTAATCCAATTGAGGAAATCAGTCCCTTCTCTCAACTTGTAAAACAGACTCTAAATTTTACTGAGGATTTTGGGAGATTGAGTAGAGTGTTCACATTTCAGAATAATGAATATTAGACCTCTCTGCTTTTAAAATATACAAACTTTTTCTCTCCCTCTCAGTTGTCTCTTCCCCCTTTCCTCAATTTCTTGTTTATCATAAATAGACATTAAGCTTTTCCCTATGTTAGATTTAGGGGCTTCCCTGGTGGCTCAAATGGTAAAGTGTCTGCCTGCAATGCTGAAGACCTGGGTTTGATCCCTGGGTCAGGAAGATCCCCTGGAGAAGGAAAAGGCAACCCACTCCAGTACTCTTGCCTGGAAAATTCCATGGACAGAGGAGCCTGGTAGGCTACAGTCCATGGGGTTGCAAAGAGTTGGACACGACAGAGCAACTTCACTTTCACTTTCTTTATGTTAGACTTCTGATAATCCACACCCTTAGGGTTTCAGGTAAAGTGATTTTTTTTTTTTCCCTTGAGAACAGAGCCCTTAGGGGTAAGATGGATAGCAGCCCAAAAAGTTATTGCTCAATCCTTACAGTCAAAATAAGTCAAGGATGGATGAGGGTGGTTAAAGACAGAACCCCAATCAGGACCTCAGTCCATTGCCCAGGGCCCAGGGATGGGCCAAGTTTTTATCCCAGAATCTTTTGCCTGAGGGAGGAGTCAGGTCCCCATAAAGAATGATCCAGCAGCAGTGGGAAGAGGATACATGGTCATGACTTCCTCCGTCCTTTTCCAAAGAAACCTGTGGCCATTTACTCACGTAACTCTGTCCACTGGGGAAAGGGGAGAACTCAAGCATGCTGAAGTTTAGGGGTGCAGGGTCCAAGCTGACACTGAAACCTGGAGATCTGGCTTTCTAGATTAAGTTTAACTCATACTGGGTATCCCATGCCCATGGAGCCCTCCATGATCATTCCCTCATCCTCAAATATGTAACTGAAATAGACATCCTTGGTAGTTGGCAGAATGCCCATATTGCTTTCTTGCCTGTATAATAAGAGTTATCATGGTTAAAAAAAAAAAAACCAAAAGGTGAATCTCTCTGCCCCTGAACCAAGATAGCAAATTAAAGGGGGAAAAAAAAAAAAAAGCATTATGGGGAAAAATGGCAGATATTAGGACCACCCTTAAAGATGCAGGTTTGGTGTTTCCTATCAAACTCACTTTTTTTTTTTAATCTAAGCATTTCCTCAATAAAATCCAGCTGTTAAGATAACAGCTTTTTCATCTCACTGTACATGAAACAGATATCATATATGTAGATATAGATACATGTATATATTGCTTTTACCTCTCCAGGTCCTTTCTTAAGGCAGATGCTCAGCACATTTTCCTTTCAATTTTACTGGATCAGAAGTGCTAATATCTGAATTCAACATATAAGTTTTAGCTGCACACAGGGTTAAATAATCTGTTGCTGATGGCTCCTGGAATTGCCTTTGAATTTCCCGTCAGGAAGAGGTCAATGGATCTAAACTTAGTAGGACATTAGTTTTATTTGCTTTCCTTTTGTGCTGATAGTTTTACAAAGACTACTTGCAGCTTCTCCACATACTCTCTGTGACTAATGGAATATACTTTCGAAATGTTTGCCCATAATTTTTTTCCTCTGCTTTCTTTGTTTTCCTCCTAACTTGAAAGAGAGGTCTCTGAATTATCAATAGAATTATGTCCAGTACCTAGGGTTTTTTTTTTGTTTTTTTTTTTAACCTGAGACCAAGAGATGACATTAGACTATACCAACTAACAGGTCTTAGGAACACAAATAGAAAGCCAGCAAGAAGGCAGATGGTCAAAAATCGAGCACAAATACTGACAAAGAAGTACCAGGAATACTACAGGATACAGTTATAATGCCAATTTCTTGCTCTTATTTCCTAACTTTGTAGAAAGTTTTTAGAAAGCAAAATCATTGAATGTGATCAATATGAGGCAAGTCTAGGCTGCCTCAAGTTTTTCTTATCTTTTGTATTTAGAAGAAAAGTATGTAACTGGTTTGACAGGAAGAAACCAAAAAATGTTACATGAAATACTCTATCAAGGAATCTGTTTTATAAACACCGTTCTCCTACTCAAGGTAAGGAAACTATGGCACTATAAGTCAAATTCTGCATCTGATTTTATACTCCCTGAGTGGAAACACTCTACATCCAAAATTGTTCTGGTATTTGATGCTAGCATACCCCATTCAGAATGGAGCTTTATTTTTGAGATTTAAAGATTAGATCAGTTGAAATATGGCTAACAGTGGTTAATTAGATACTCAAAATTTCAAAGGGCAGAGATAATATTCAATCATTTACTTAAAATCCCATAGCTCAAGTAAATAGTAGAACATGACAAAAGGTTATTTCCAACTCACTTCCCCCAGAGAAGACTCAAATTACTTACAAAGGACAGCAGTCTGTCACACCCCTCAATTCCCTACCAATTCTTCACATCTAAGTTAAATGGACACAATATAAAAACATGAGGTAATTACTAAAATTAAAGAAAAGCCCAGAACAGAGACAATATTCAACAGACACACCAGTAGATCAAATGCTCCCAGGTGAGCATATCTCAGTGTCACACATCGGTTTGTGTGAAATTATGCTAGAGGCCATTTCCCAGCCTCAGTTACACAGCCTTGCACCGACATTCTCTACTGAAGTAATTATTCTATGACTGCAGAGACATTACTTTGCCAACAAAGGTCCATCTAGTCAAGGCTATGGTTTTTCAGTGGTCATGTATGGATGTGAGAGTTGGACTGTGAAGAAAGCTGAGCACCAAAGAATTGATGCTTTTGAACTGTGGTGTTGGAGAAGACTCTTGAGAGTCCCTGGACTGCAAGGAAGTCCAACCAGTCCATCCTAAAGGAGATCAG
>NW_011494607.1:20355882-20358815 GCF_000754665.1 Bison bison bison | reverse complement strand
GTTCACTGGAAGGACTGATGCTAAAGCTGAAACTCCAATACTTTGGCCACTTCATGCGAAGAGTTGACTCATTGGAAAAGACCCTGATGCTGGGAGCGATTGGGGGCAGGAGGAGAAGGGGACGACAGAGGATGAGATGGCTGAATGGCATCACTGACTCGATGGACATGAGTTTGAGTGAACTCTGGGAGTTGGTGATGGACAGGGAGGCCTCGCATGCTGCGATTCACGTGGTCGCAAAGAGTCAGACATAACTGAGCGACTGAACTGAACTGAACTGATGACTGCTAACAACTTTTTTGACATAAGCTGCTGTCAAAAGGTTTTGTTGTTGTTTTTGGTTTTGTTTGAAACGTCTTCTACCCAACTGTCTTCTATGTTTTCCCCTGCTGGAGAAGCAGATATTACCAAGTATAATTCCAAGTGTATTGCTGAGGAATATTCTACTATAAGATATTCCATAATTTATTCATTCACTTTTCAATAGGCATTTGAGCAATATCCAGGTTTTTAACTATTGCAAATAATATTGCTATGAACACCTCTGTACATGTCTTTATGTATACACCTGTTTCAATTTCTTTTGGTAAATTCCTAGAAATGAAATTATTGGATCCTGAGGAAAGTATGTTTACTTTCTTAAGAACTGGCAAGCTGTTGTTAAAAATGGTCATACCATTTTATATTCCCATGAACAGTGAGTGTATGACAATTGTATTTTCTAAACATCTTCACCAAAATCAATCTTTTTAATTTTAGCCATTGTAGGAGGTATGTAGTAGTTTCAAATGCATTTCCTTAATTATTAATGATGAGCATTTTTCATGTGCTTATTTTCCATTTATAAATCTTCTTCAATAATGTGTCTGTTCAAATGCTTTTGCTCATTTTTGTGGATTGCTTGTTGTCTTAATACTAAATACTGAAAGTTATTTTTATATTCTGGCTATAAGTCATTTATCAAACTTATGATTTACAAATATTTTGTATTGACTTCACGTTTCATCTTTCACTCTCCAAGAAATATCTCTTGTAGAGCAAGAATGGTTAATTTTGATGAACAGTTTTTCAGTGTTCTTAATGGATGGTGTTTTTGGTATCTTCACTAAAAAAAAAAAAAATCACATAACCCAGGGTTTTCTACTATGCTTTTCTGTGTCTACTGAGATAATCCATATGATTTTTCTTGTTTAGTTTGTTGTTATGGTGAATTACATTGCCTGGCTTTCAAATGTTAAATCAATTCTGTGTTTCTGGAATAAGCTCCATATGATCATGACGTACAGGCAGACTTCAGAGATACTATGTGTTCAGTTCCAGACCACCACTGCAAGAAAGCAAGTGTATCAATAAAGCAAGTCACATGAATATTTTGGTTTCCCAGTGCATATAAAATTATGTTTACATTGTACTTCCTAGGTGACTCTAGTGGTAAAGAACCTGCCTGCTGATGCAGGAAACATAAGAGATGTGGGTTTGATCCCTGGGTCAGGAAGATCACCTGGAGGAGGCCATGGCAACCCATTCCAGGCTTCTTGCCTGGAGAATTCCATGGACAGAGGAGACTGGCAGGCTATGGTCCATAGGGTCGCAAAGAGTCAGACATAACTGAAGCAACTTAGCACATACTGTAATCTATTAAACGTACAATAACATTATGTCTAAAAAATGTACACATACCTTAATTGAAAAATACTTCACTGCTGAAAAACAGTAACCATCACCTGAGCCTTCAGTGAGACGTAGTAGTAACATTAAACCTCACTGACCACAGGTTACCACAACAAATATAATAATGAAAAAGTTTGTAATATTGTGAGAATTACCAAAATGTGACACAAAGACACAAAGATCAAATGCTGCTGGAAAAATGGTGCTGATGGACTTTGATTCAGGATTGCCACAAAGGTAAAAAATATAATATTTTTAAAGTATAAAAATAGTATTTTATAAAAAAACAATACATGTAAATCACAATTTAAAAAAAGAACCACAATAAAACAAGGTGTTCCTGCATTATCCTTTCCGCATTATCCTTTCCACATATTTTTAATATAATTGCAAAATTTATTTAAGTGTTTCATCTTTGTTTTTGAGGAATGCCGCTGCTGCTGCTGCTGCTGCTAAGTTGCTTCAGTCATGTCCGACTCTGTGCGACCCCATAGACGGCAGCCCACCAGGCTCCTCTGTCCCTGGGATTCTCTAGGCAAGAACACTGGAGTGGGTTGCCATTTCCTTCTCCAATGCAGGAAAGTGAAAAGTGAAAGTGAAGTCGTTCAGTCCTGTCCAACTCTTAGCTACCCCATGGACTGCAGTCTACCAAGCTCCTCCGTCCATGGGATTTTCCAGGCAAGAGTACTGGAGTGGGGTGCCTTTGCCTTCTCCGTTTATGAGGAATTCAGTTCAGTTCAGCCGCTCAGTCCTGTCCGACTCTTTGTGACCCCATGAATCGCAGCACGCTAGGCCTCCCTGTCCATCACCAACTCCCGGAGTTCACTGAGACTCACATCCATCGAGTCAGTGATGCCATCCAGCCATCTCATCCTCTGTCGTCCCCTTCTCCTTCTGCCCCCAATCCCTCCCAGCATCAGAGTCTTTTCCAATGAGTCAACTCTTCGCATGAGGTGGCCAAAGTATTGGAGTTTCAGCTTTAGCATCATTCCTTCCAAAGAAATCTCAGGACTGATCTCCCTCAGAATGGACTGGTTGGATCTCCTTGCAGTCCAAGGGACTCTCAAGAGTCTTCTCCAACACCACACTTCAAAAGCACCAATTCTTCAGCACTCAGCCTTCTTCACAGTCCAACTCTCACATACATAGATGACCACAGGAAAAACCATAGCCTTGACTAGACGACCTATGTTGGCAAAGTAATGTCTCTGCTTTTGAATATGCTATCTAGGTTGGTCATAACTTTCCTTCCAAGGAGTAAG
>NW_011494607.1:20353984-20355782 GCF_000754665.1 Bison bison bison | reverse complement strand
ATAAAGTCTGACACTGTTTCCACTGTTTCCCCATCTATTTCCCATGAAGTGATGGGACCGGATGCCATGATCTTTGTTTTCTGAATGTTGAGTTTTAAGCCAACTTTTTCACTCTCCTTTTTCACTTTCATCAAGAGGTTTTTTAGTTCCTCTTCACTTTCTGCCATAAGGGTGGTGTCATATGCATATCTGAGGTTATTGATATTTCTCCCGGCAATCTTGATTCCAGCTTGTGCTTCTTCCAGTCCAGCGTTTCTCATGATGTATTCTGCATATAGGTTAAATAAGCAGGGTGACAATATACAGCCTTGACATACTCCTTTTCCTATTTGGAACCAGTCTGTTGTTCCGTGTCCAGTTCTAACTTTTACTTCCTGACCTGCATACAAATTTCTCAAGAGGCAAATCAGGTGGTCTGGTATTCCCATCTCTTTCAGAATGTTCCACAGCTTATTGTGATCCACACAGTCAAAGGCTTTGGCATAGTCAATAAAGCAGAAATAGATGTTTGTCTGGAACTCTCTTGCTTTTTCCATGATCCAGCGGATGTTGGCAATTTGACCTCTGGTTCCTCTGCCTTTTCTAAAACCAGCTTGAACATCAGGAAGTTCACGGTTCACATATTGCTAAAGCCTGGCTTGGAGAATTTTGAGCATTACTTTACTAGCGTGTGAGATGAGTGCAATTGTGCAGTAGTTTGAGCATTCTTTGGCATTGCCTTTCTCTGGGATTGGAATGAAAACTGACCTTTTCCAGTCCTGTGGCCACTGCTGAGTTTTCCAGATTTGCTGGCATATTGAGTGCAGCATTTTCACAGCATCATCTTTCAGGATTTGGAATAGCTCAACTGGAATTCCATCACCTCCATTAACTTTGTTCGTAGTGATGCTTCCTAAGGCCCACTTGACTTCACATTCCAGGATGTCTGGCTCTAGGTCAGTGATCACATCATCATAATTATCTGGGTCATGAAGATCTTTTTTGTACAGTTCTTCTGTGTATTCTTGTCACCTCTTCTTAATATCTTCTGCTGTTAGGTCCATACCATTTCTGTCCTTTATTGAACCCATCTTTGCATGAAATATTCCCTTGGTATCTCTAATTTTCTTGAAGAGATCTCTAGTCTTTCCTATTCTGTTGTTTTCCTCTATTTCTTTGCATTGATCACTGAGGAAGGCTTTCTTTGTCTCTTCTTGCTATTCTTGGGAACTCTGCATTCAGATGCTTATATCTTTCCTTTTCTCCTCTGCTTTTTGCTTCTCTTCTTTTCACAGCTATTTGTAAGTCCTCCCCAGACAGCCATTTTGGTTTTTTTGCATTTCTTTTCCATGGGGATGGTCTTAATCCCTGTCTCCTATATATAGTAATAGTTATCTGTAATTTTATTTTTGGTAATTTTTTTTGTTATGGTATCAATAAATTTTGGCTCACTGAATTGGGAAAAGGCAACTCCTTTTTAATTTTCTAGGGAAGCAAAGGGTCACCTCCTTGCCGAGGCGAAGCCTTACGGGAACGTTACCCTCTGCCAGGCAAAGTTGGATATTGCATTTGGAACACACCACACGTAAGCAATTTTTATGAAGTGGGGGGGGATTTGAGTTTAAAAGATTGAATGATGCTCTTCAGAAATCAGTCTTAAAAGGGACTCACATGTGATGATTTTGTTGCGGGGAAAGCTGTAAGTTAGGAAGTAGAGGAAATGGAGTTTTTCCTAACAGTCTTAAGAACAAGTACCAGGAAATCAAAGTGTGGATCTGTGGACCTGGACTGGACCTGACAGTCTGAATCTCTGATGTGG
>NW_011494607.1:20343662-20353884 GCF_000754665.1 Bison bison bison | reverse complement strand
AAAAAAAATAAAAATAAAAATGCAGTATGTATTGAATCATTCTGGGTAACTTAAAAAAAAAAAGTTTTTAAATAAGCCTCACTGGATGCTGGTATTGTAAAGGCTGTCTTGGTGATCAAGGGCTTGCTCACTAGATGGCAGTAAAAACTTAAAAAAAAAATTGACCTGAATCTTTTCTAATTTTGTTTTAAATAAATACAGGTATTGTTGAGGTTTTTTTGTTTGTTTTTAATGACTTGACCTCTTTTTTTATCCTAGGCAAAGTTGGATATTGCATTTGGAACACACCACACGTAAGCAATTTTTATGAAGTGGGGGGGGGGTTTGAGTTTAAAAGATTAAATGATGCTCTTCAGAAATCAGTCTTAAAAGGGACTCACATGTGACGATTTTGTTGCGGGGAAAGCTGTAAGTTAGGAAGTAGAGGAGATGGAGTTTTTCCTAACAGTCTTAAGAACAAGTACCAGGAAATGAAAGTGTGGATCTGTGGGCCTGGACCGGACCTGACAGTCTGAATCTCTGATGTGGTTTTCCACTCTCTGCTCAGGACTTTCCTTACAGCCACTCGGGGGGCAGAGGCAGGGATAGGTTGTGGTCCGTGGTTGTGAGTGACTGTAGACGTGGCCATCACATGCCTGAAGATTCCACTGGTTTAAAGAAAACCTTGTGATTTTCGTAAGATTCTAAGTTTCAGCAAATAGAATATTGTTAGGTCAGCTCTATGCTGTGAATAAAAGAAAAACAATTTTGCAAGAAAAAAAAATAGAAGAGGTTGTTGAAAACTAGTATTATTTCTTTCTTAAATGTTTGGAAGAATTCACTAGTCAAGCCATCTGAGACTAAAGTTTTCACTGTAGGAAGGTTAACTGCAAATTATGAAAGTCTAATTTCATTTACTTATTTCTTCCTTAATAAGCCTGGTGTTTTGTGTCTTTGAAGGAATCTGTTCATCCAAGTTTTCTCATGTATGGGCATACTGTTGCTCTCAATTTTTAAAGCAGAAACTGTCAAAGGTTTGGGGGCTTCCCCAGTTGCTCAGCGGTAAAGAATCTGCCTGCAGTGCAAGAGACAGAGGTGTGATTCCTGGGTGAGAAGATCCCCTGGAAGAGGGTCTTGCCTGGAGAATCCCATGGACAGAGGAGCCTGCCAGGCTAAAGATCTAAACTGCCATTTGTATTTTTATGTATGTGGTAGGTTAGTTACTTTTCTCGGCCTTGGAGAAGCGACCTTCTGCAGGAGGTTCTATGTGTCCCAGAGGTGTACTCCCCTCTCTCTCATCACCCAACCTGTATACTCCGTGGTTTTCCCCTGAGCGTGCTGCATGGGTTCTTCTATAGTGGTGGGCTGACCACGTGGGCAGTCTGGTGGGCTTGGTTGGCCTCTAATCTGGTGGGTTGCTGGGTCCCAAGCAGTTGTGTGGCTGCTTCCCCATTGCTGGCTAGCAGGGCCTAGTCACAAGGTGGCTGGTTGCTGACTCACTGTTGAGTGGAGTCAGGGTCCTTGAGACTCTTGTCTGTTGCTCACCCGCTGGCAGGTGAAGCCAGATCCTGGTGTTAGTGCTGGATGACTGACAGCAGAGCTGGTTTGTGGAGTTTAGCTGCAGGACCCAGGGATCCCAAAGCTCATTTCAGATTGTTAGAGAGAAGGGACCGGTTCCTGACACAATTGGTATGGGGTCTGGAGTGTTCCGAATGTTGCACTGTCCTGCTAGTGGGCAAGGTCAGGGCCCAGCTGGCCCTGGGGTAGGGTCTGGCCTGTGTCTGCCCTCTCGTGGTAAGGCTAGTCTGGAGGTTTCCTGGTGGAAGGAACAAGTGCCTGCCCACTGGGAGGCGGGGCTGGATCTTGGCCCTGTGGTGGGCAGGGCTGTTTTAGCAGTGTGTCCAGAGGGAGGTGTGCGCTCTTAGTCTTTAGGCAGCCTGACTGCTGATAGGTGGAACAGTTAGTTGTCTCGCCTAAGACATCCCAGGGGCTTCGCTGATGGCTCAGATGGTAAAGAATCTGCCTGCAATGCAGGAGACCTAGGTTTGGATCCCCTGGAGAAGGGAATTGTTACCAATGAATTCCATGGAGAAGAACCTGGCTGGCTACAGTTCATGGGGTTGCTGAACTACTAACACTTTCAAGACATCTCAGCACTGGTGCCTGCAGGCTGTTGGCGAGGGTCAGTGTTAATGTGAATAAGCTAAAGTATCTGCCACCAGAGACAACAGTGTTCACGCAACAGCATATTTTCCCTTATGAAATGTTTACTGTTCTTTTAAACTATAAATTGTTACACAGCATCACATAACTAGCATAATTAAGTGTATTTCTTTCACTCACATTTCATTTAGTTACTACAATCATATAGAAACAAGAGAGTCTAGGAAGTGAACTCTACCTATATACACCCAGTAAGAATGAGAGAACAGCTTTTGGTGGACTGCTGGTATTCTCTGAAGGCACACGTTCTAGTATCTGGACATTATCTGAGCTGTGGTTCAGTTTCTTCAACTATACTGTGGAAATGGAAACCCAAATTTTAGTGGTGATTAGCTATTTCTGCAATAGCTGACTTGTGTTAAATGCCTATACTTGAACGGAAGAATGGAGGCCAAGAAACCGGATTAACTACTACTAGTATGAAGGCCATCATTGTGCAGAAACAGAGGACAGAGGGAGTAGTTCTCAGAAGACATATGGACACAAGTTCTAGGTAGACAATTGCACAGATACACACTACATTTCTCAATAGATACCTTTAGAATGAATTAGTAACTCAATTGAACTTCTCTACAAAAGAATGTTTAAAATATAAAACTGTTAATGGACATGAGACAGATGTATATATCATGACACAGAAAGAGGTCTGTTGTATACTGTTAAGTGATAAAAGCAGGCTATAGCACAGTCTGTATAAAATGACCCCACTTATAAAAGCAAACAAATGAATATGAATATATATATATATATATGCATGAAACAGTCTTGGGAAAAAAATGTATTAATACTTCAAACTGTTAACATTTGTTGCCCCAAGGACATTCACTTTCTCTTCACAGTTTGCTATTGTTTGAATTTTTTTACTATCTATTTTATACACACTGCATTATTTAAATTGTTTATACTAAATATCTGTTACATTTATAGGACTATGTAGTAATAAAAAGCAAAAAGAGCAATAAAAATAAATATATTCTTTATTTTAAAAAAACTCTCTAAAATGCTTCACAAATCTGTCCTTTTCTCTCCATTGCATGCTGCTTCCTAAGCTTAGTCCTTTACCATTTATTACCTAAACCAGCAAAATTTTCCTGTTACTGGCCATACAGTAAATATTTTATGCATGCAGACTATGTGGTCTCTTTCACAGTTGCTGCTGCTGCTAAGTCGCTTCAGTCGTGTCCGACTCTGTGTGACCCCATAGACAGCAGCCCACCAGGCTCCCCCATGCCTGGAATTCTCCAGGCAAGAACACTGGAGTGGGTTGCCATTTCCTTCTCCAATGCAGGAAAGTGAAAAGTGAAAGTGAAGTCACTCAGCCATGTCTGACTCTTCGCGACCCCATGGACTGCAGCCTACCGGCTCCTCCATCCATGGGATTTTCCAGGCAAAAGCACTGGAGTGGGATGCCATTGCCTTCTCCTCTTTCACAGCTACTCAATTCTATTGTTACAGCTTAAAAGCAGCTATAAATGATACTTAAGTATCGTTTACAGTGTGGCTGTGTTACAATAAAACTCTAATTACTAAAACAAGTGGTGGGCCAGCCTAAGGGCCATAATTTGCTAACCACTCAC
The DNA here is from genome assembly GCF_000754665.1 of Bison bison bison. Taxonomy (NCBI): domain Eukaryota; kingdom Metazoa; phylum Chordata; class Mammalia; order Artiodactyla; family Bovidae; genus Bison; species Bison bison. The sequence continues at coordinate 20,350,105 of NW_011494607.1, read as the reverse complement.
TTGTGCTGTGGTTAGTCGCTCAGTCGTGTCTGACTCTTTGCAACCCCATGGACTGCAACCCACCAGGCTTCCTCTCTCCACGGGAATTCTCCAGTCAAGAATACTGGAGTGGGTTGCCGTGTCCTCCTCCAGAGGATCTTTCCAACCCAGGGATCAAACCCAAGTCTCCCACATTGCAGGTGGATTCTTTACCAACTGAGCCACCAGGGAAGCCCAAGAATATGGAGTGGGTAGCCTATCCGTTCTCCGGGGGAATCTTCCCCACCCAGGAATCAAACCAAGGTCTCTTGCATTGCATGCAGATTCTTTACCAGCAGATCTACCAGGGAACTCCAACCACTCACTTAGACAACTTCAAATTGTATCTCTGACTCCAAACCTTCCCTCCTCCCCCTCCCATATCTTGCACTGTTTCTGTATATGTTACATACATAATTTCTTCACATCCCATGTTTTTGCTTAGGTCTCAGCCTCCTGGAAAATCCTTAGATTTCTGGTGACATCTAGATTATTTTTTAAGACCCAGAATAGCCTTCATGACTCCAATAAATAATACTGACTGCTTTCCTTCTATGCTTTCATAGAATTTGCACATACCTTGATTAGTACTCCATATTGTGATCATTTCTCTATGTCCCTCGCAGGCAGACACAAGAAGGCCGAAACTACACTTCTGAACTCCTGGAACCTGACACAAAACAGAGCAGATAATAAGGATTCAGAAATGTTTGCTGAGTGAATAAAGACAGAGAAAGAGGTGTCTCTTCCACCTTTAGGTTTTCAAATTAGGTGCAGAAAATTGCTCCTTTTGGCAGTCCTTTTTCCCTCTACAATCAGAGATATCAATACCTGACAGCTTGGATCTTTCTTCTTTCCTTCCTTTTTACATTTCTGCATAATTTAATCCCCAGAACAAATAAACCACATAGGTAATATCAACTTTTTGAATCTAATTTGTCATCAGATCCATAACAATACTCTAAGCATTTACAAGTAACATCATTTGGGGGGTTGGTTCATCCTAGACTTCTTGTCCAATTTATAAGGATCTTCTCCAACCCAGGTTCACTAGGTGGTAAGCCACTTGACTATGGGGAGTATATTTCTGAAAAACTAAAAAACACTTAATGCATAAATGAGTGGCTTCCTGTGTCACAGCCTGCAAATTCAGAATGTGCCTCTGGTATGCTTAGGACCTTTTCACAGGGCTTGTACATAGGATAAACAACAACAACAACAACTTACTTATGCATATTAACTATCAAAAACCTATTACATTATTTATTAATAACTTAATCTTCCATCGGATGTTTAATGGCTATCATCACCAATTTGGCAATGAGCAAACTGAGGCTCAGAGTTGTTAAGTATCTAGCCCACTGTCGTGGTGAACAATGAGGGACTCCTTCAGATTTTAAATCCTGTGTCCTTTTCTCATATATGACTTACCCTGATCTTCCCTTCACTCAGCACTTGTATGAAAACCTTTTGTGTATCATTTAACATGAGTTATTGAACTATCCTGTCTAATCCTGGAGCTTTTGCAGCTGACTTTCCCCTAAATAATATAAAGTATGCAAATCACTGTTAAAAAGTTTGCAAAAGGCAAATGTGTTAAAACACATTTTAAACATTTAAAACCTAATATTTAATTTATTTTTAATTTTAATGCTTAAGTGTTTAAAACAGACAAGATGGTTTTAAGCCTCACTCTTTACTGAACTTTGTTGATCCATCCCTCGGTTTTGACCAGCAGTGAGACAGGCAGAGATGACTTGCATGTGAAGACAGAATAAATATCCATCCACAGGCAAGGCAAGTGAATGGCTAGAACTGAGCAGCCCAGCATGGTTGGGGAAGGTTATTGTCAGTTACAATATTGGAGAATTTAACAATGGATGGGAGCTCCAGTACATGTACAGAATGTATTAACGAAAGATCCAATGATCTACCCATCATCCAAAAGATCCTGAAGATAACAATAGAAATCTACTCTCAGGGGTGGAACTGAAGTGAAAAAAAAAAAGAAACAGGGAAGAAAGCTCAGCTTCATAGAAGCTAGTATACCCGTCTTAGAAACACAAGGCTAAGACTCAGGCGTGGGAACCAGCAAAACACCAGGAGGCAAAAAGTAGGCTACAAAGTTAAAGTGACAGCAAGTGACAGGACTTGGGGCCCTCCCATTGTTGCTTCTCAAAGGCAGAAATGTTTCAGTCATGTAGGTTGGAAGCTATGAGTGGTAGATATAACCTTCCAGGTAAGAAGAGACAGGAAAAATGAGCAGAGATCACAGTTATCTGTATGAATATCTCTCTTCGAGAGCACCTAACTCCTTATGTATGTTTCTCTTTTTCACTCTTGCCTGCCTCCCTTTAGTCCTTGCTCCTCACTGTTCAAAGGCTTTATGGAACCAAAGTACTCTTTGGAATATTTTTCTTAATTATTAAATAATGTTCATTTTTCTTGTTCTGAATTTTTTAAATAATTGAGTATTCTGCATTTCTATTATGAAAAATATAATACCCAATTGATTCCTTTCTCCCCTTTGGGCCAACAACACTCTGTAGAATTCCTAACCCTCCTTTACCCAACTCTTTATTCACCAGAATGAAAACTGTAATAAATTCAAACTACACAGATTAATGTTTTTTTAAAAAAATCTCTACCCTACAATAATAGTTAAGAGTATACATGCCTCCTAAATATTCACCAGTGATGAAAGTATTAATTATTGTGCATTCACTTGATGAAATATTGTGCACTGACTAAAATGATATTTTAAAATGCTAAAAAGCCAAGTACACTAATGCCTACACTTAAAAAATGAAGCACTGTATACTTAACTACAAAGAGGTAAACATTTTTATATTTTTTTGTATTATAACTATAAAATGGGAAAAAATGTTAATAATGTGGAAAAGGAAAAATATAATTTCATAAAGAGGCAGAAACAAAGACTAATGATGAATTATATTTTACTTTTTTGGTGTTATTATATTACTTGGGCAATTGATCATATTTCTTAAAATGAATAAGAAATATATAACCCTCACCTATATTCTTTTTTATATATATATTTAACTTTAATTGAGATGAGTGCATGAGCTCACATGACAGTTTCACAGAGCCACTGCCATAAAAAACGTTCAGTTGTTCCATTGTGATTGATCTGAAATAAAGCACTTTAAAGAATCTAGAATCTTTGGGAAATGGAGCTGTAACATCATGTATCTAAAACAAAAGCAAAAGTCTTCCACGATAGGATGATAAAGGAAGGTGTCACTCAATACAGATTAGAACAGAGTATGCTCCAGGGAAATTTCTAGCTGTCACCTCCCACCCACCTCTATCCCCTAACCCTCTCCCTCCCCATGGTTCTGCAATTTGAAATTTTTCTCTAATCCTCAGTGTTCTCATTCAGAATGCCGAAAGACTTGTTGCCCTTCCTCTGCTTTCTGATATGCCATTTTGGGTTTCTAATTTGAATATACTTAAATCCTGCCCAAAATTAAATTCTGATTATGCATTCACTTTACCTTTTATTCCTTAAATGTAGTTTTCCTTCCCCTGAGATTATAGTAGCAGGCTGATAAAGGCCTGCTTACATGTGCAATTTTATTAAATTAATACACATTCAGTAGAAGCATTGAGATATGATTATTTTACTATTCATAATACATAATTTGTTTCCTTTGAGAAATCGTTTATTCTTCCAACAAGTAACTTCAATAAAATACAATAACTTAAGATTGAATACATAGATAGACCTTTTTCATTATGAAGAAATATTAAAAATATGGTCTTTTCCCATAAGAACTTCTTAAACATCAGTTCTAAAAAGATGAAGTAAAATGAATTTTTATAATAGTATTGAAATTTGTGGCAGTTTAAACTGAAAGAAGATTCTAATATGAAAATAGTTACTTTTTATTGTTTATATCTTCAGATTCATTGCCACTATATTGTTCAGCTGCTAGCTATGACCTAATTTTCATTTGTTTATATTTTTTCATTTGCTTTATTTTTAAAATCTTACAGCAAAATAAAAAATATTGAAAGCTTCTTTTAAATAACATTGAAGATTTTATATCAACTTACTATACAAAATCTGAGTATTAATGAATATAAATTTGGAGTGGTGATTCGGAGGCAGGAACTTGCTTAAGCGTTTTCAATAATAGCAAGGAGGCAGGATGAGTGAAACAAAGAGAGGGAAGAAGAGGATGAATGAAGAAGGTAACAGCACAAAAGATAACCAGAGGGCAAGACACTGGGCTATCTAGGTCTTCAGATATCATGCAGTAAGAAGCCATTTCGTTGAACTGGATGATGACATGACCTTATTTATGTTTTTAAAGGCTCACTCAGGCTGTCCTGTGGTGAGCAGACTGTAGAACCAGCAACATTAGAATTAGAGTAATGAAGATGGTGGCTTTGAGATAGGTTGTTTTGCATTGGATGGTAAGGTGTGCTTAGATTCTGGAGACGAAGAAACCTACAAATATATCCTTCACCAGGTTCACCTGTCGCTAATATCAAGCTCACTTGCTTTATCCCCTTCTTCCTCTCTCTTTCTCAAGCCTTATTACCCTCTCTCTGAACTATTTGATGTATTATATTCATCATACATCATAGCCCTTTACTTTTTTTTTTTTAAAGAATGCTCTGATTATTTATTCAATTATTCAACAAATAGTTTTGTTTGTTTGCTTTTATTGTTGTTGTTTGGTCATGCTCTGTAGCATGTGGGATCCTAGTTCCCCAACCAGGGGTCGAAGTTGAACCCAATGCACTGGAAGCACAGAGTCTTAGCCACTGGACTGCCAGGGAAGTCCCCATGACCCTTTACTGTTAAATTCTTCATTGTGAATTTCCAATGAATAGGGATTATCCCTTAACTAACCCTTGTACAAATTCAACGTCAACAATGAATTAAAACATTGATAGAGCACCTAATTTTATGTAATTCACCATTCATATTCCAATCTTGTCCTAGTACACTGACCTAGTAATGTCCTTTATAGCATTGTTCCTTTCCAATATAGGATCCAGTGTTACACTTAGCTGTCATGTCTTTTTAGGCATCTTTCTTATGGAACTTCTCAGAAAACTTTGTCTATTATAAATGTATATTTAAGGTAGAGTCAACTAACAGGACTAAACATTTATACCCATGGATTTGTTGTGGGCTTTCAGGGAGTTGAGGATGACTTCAAAATTTTTGGCTTGAAAAACTGAATGGATGTCATTTATTGTCTAGTCTTTTGACTAGAACTCTCCTTGTTTAAAGATGAAGGTAAAAAAACACCATAGCGTTTATGAGAGGGACTTCAGGAAATAGAAAAAACATTAAATTGAAAAAACAGTGGATCACTGAAAATTATTTACTGTATACAAAAGAACAGGTAATCTTAATGGTTTTGTTAAAATACAACTTATATATCATAAAAGTCATTGATTAAAATAATTAAATAAATAAATATCTTATGTTTACATATACAACCATCACCACAATCTAATTTTAGAAGATTTCTATTATTTTTTTAAAAGACGACAGGATCATACAGTGATTTCCCATCCCTACCCACCTGTCCCCAGCCCTGATTGTATCATATATCAGCTCATTTTTCTTCTTCTTTTTATTGTTTGTTACTACTGAAGAGTATTCCACTGTATTTTGCTTACACATTTGTTAGTTGATGAACATCTGATTTGCTTCCATTTTGGGGGGGGGAGGTGCTATTGTGAATGATGCTGTTATAAACATTCATGTACAAGTCTTTATGTTGACATTTTTACTGTTCATTTCTCTTAGGTAGATATGTAAAAGCAGAAATGTTGGATCACATGTTGACTCAATGCTTAACTTTTTGAGGACTTGCCAAACTGTTTTCAAAGCAGCTACCCCATTTTACGTTCCCAAGCAGTGTATGAAGGTTCCAATTTATCCATGTCTTCCAACATTTGTTACTATCCTACTTTTCTGTTGTGGCCATTCTAGCAGACAAAAAATGACATCTCATTGTCATCTTGATTTGCATTTCCCTAATAGTTAATGAAGAGAAGTGAAAAGCAAAGGAAAAAGGAAACATATAAACATCTGAATGCAGAGTTCCAAAGAATAGCAAGAAGAGATAAGAAAACCTTCTTCAGTGATCAGTGCAAAGAAATAGAGGAAAACAACAGAATGGGAAAGACTGATTTTCTCTTCAAGAAAATCAGAGATATCAAAGGAACATTTCATGCAAAGATGGGCTTGATAAAGGACAGAAATGGTATGGACCTAACAGCAGAAGATATTAAGAAAAAATGGCAAGAATACACAGAAGAACTGTACAAAAAAGATCTTCATGACACAGATAATCACGATGGTGTGATCACTGACCTAGAGCCAGACATCCTGGAATGTGAAGTCAAGTGGGCCTTAGAAAGCATCACTACTG
>NW_011494607.1:20328683-20343562 GCF_000754665.1 Bison bison bison | reverse complement strand
TGTGATCACTGACCTAGAGCCAGACATCCTGGAATGTGAAGTCAAGTGGGCCTTAGAAAGCATTACTACCAACAAAGCTAGTGGAGGTGATGGAATTCCAGTTGAGCTATTCCAAATCCTGAAAGATGATGCTGTGAAAGTACTGCACTCAATATGCCAGCAAATTTGGAAAACTCAGCAGTAGCCACAGGACTGGAAAAGGTCAGTTTTCATTCCAATCCCAAAGAAAGGCAATGCCAAAGAATGCTCAAACTACCGCACAATTGTACTCATCTCACATGCTAGTAAAGTAATGCTCAAAATTCTCCAAGCCAGGAGAACTGTGAACTTCCTGATGTTCAAGCTGGTTTTAGAAAAGGCAGAGGAACCAGAGATCAAATTGCCAACATCTTTGGATCATCAAAAAAGCAAGAGAGTTCCAGAAAAACATCTATTTCTGCTTTACTGACTATGCCAAAGCCTTTGACTGTGTGGATCACAAGAAACTGTGGAACATTCTGAAAAAGATGGGAATACCAGACCACCTGATCTGCCTCTTGAGAAATTTGTATGCAGGTCAGGAAGCAACAGTTAGAACTGGACATGGAACAACAGACTGGTTCCAAATAGGAAAAGGAGTATGTCAAGGCTGTATATTGTCACCCTGCTTATTTAACTTATATGCAGAGTACATCATGAGAAACGCTGGACTGGAAGAAGCGCAAGCTGGAATCAAGATTGCCGGGAGAAATATCAATAACCTCAGATATGCAGATGACACCACCCTTATGGCAGAAAGTGAAGAGGAACTCAAAAGCCTCTTGATGAAAATGAAAGTGGAGAATGAAAAAGTTGGCTTAAAGCTCAACATTCAGAAAATGAAGATCATGGCATCCGGTCCCACCACTTCATGGGAAATAGATGGGGAAACAGTGGAAACAGTGTCAGACTTTATTTTTTGGGCCCCAAAATCACTGCAGATGGTGACTGCAGCCATGAAATTAAAAAACGCTTACTCCTTGGAAAGAATGTTATGACCAACCTAGATAGCATATTCAAAAGCAGAAACATTACTTTGCCAACAAAGGTCCGTCTAGTCAAGGCTATGGTTTTTCCTGTGGTCATGTATGGATATGAAGGTTGGACTGTGAAGAAGGCTGAGTGCCAAAAAATTGATGCTTTTGAACTGTGGTGTTGGAGAAGACTCTTGAGAGTCCTTTGGACTGCAAGGAGATCCAACCAGTCCATTCTGAGGGAGATCAGCCCTGGGATTTCTTTGGAAGGAATGATGCTAAAGCTGAAACTCCAGTACTTTGGCCACCTCATGCGAAGAGTTGACTCATTGGAAAAGACTCTGATGCTGGGAGGGACTGGGGGCAGGAAGAGAAGGGGACAACAGAGGATGAGATGGCTGGATGGCATCACTGACTCGATGGACATGAGTCTGAATGAACTCCGGGAGTTGGTGATGGACAGGGAGGCCTGGCGTGCTGCGATTCATGGGGTCGCAAAGAGTCGGACACGACTGAGGGACTGATCTGATCTGATCTGATCTGAATAGTTAGTGACTTTTTTGTGTTTATTGACCATTTGTGCATCTTTTTTTGAGAAATGTCTGTTCAGATCCTTTATCTATTTTAATTAGATTATATATTTCTTTATATTATTAGCTGTTAGAGTTCCTTATTCTGGATATGTCTCTTATTAGATATGTGATTTGCAAATATTTTTTCACATTCTATGAATCTTTTCAATTTCTTGATGGTATCTTTTGAAATGCAGAAGTTATCAAAAAATTTTTTTCACTTGTAGTTTTTTGTCACATCCAAGAAAATTTCCTCTATGCTTCCTTTGAAAACTTTCACAGTATTAGCTTTTACATTTAGATTAGGTTTGTGATCCATTTTAAGTTAAATTTTATATAGTGTGTGATTTAGTTCAGTGTCATCTTTTTCCATGTGGATATTCAATTGTCCTAGCACTATCAGTTAAAAAGACTCCTTCCTATTGAATTTTCTCAGCACCTTTATCAAGAAAATTGAATGACTTTAGAAAGGCAGTTGACATACTCAGTATGACAAGTCACTGACCTGTATCAAAGAAGAGTAAACCATTAGAAGAAAACAGGCTAACATTAAAACAAGAAGAGAATAAGATGAAATAGGTAAAAGAAGGAAAGAATGCAAAGGAATAAATAATGTAACAGAAACACTAACAGGCACAGTACAGAGCAGAACTATTGAATGTCTAGCCTCTTCCAGTTATACACATACATACATACACATATATATACATATGTTAGGTAGTTAGAACAGGAAAAAGGAGTCTAAAATGGTGGTGGCTAAAAGACAAAGAAGGGAAAAGCCCGCAAAAATAGAACAAAGGAACGTCTGGGGACCAGAGTGAGAACCTCAGGTAAAACAAACAGCCCTACTGGCTAACCGGATTTACACAGTACAGGCTCAGGGAGGGGAGTAAATAACATGTAAAAAGAGGAGCCAAAATTGGACCAGGGGGCTCTTCTCTTCCTGTCTTTTGTGTTAGCCCGCCCTCACGCCTCGAGGATGTATTTTCCTATACTTTCTAAATAAAACTGAGCTGTAACACAGAGCTGTAACATGGGCCTGTCTGAGGAAATTACACGGGGCTGTAACACTGGTCCATCTGAGGGCTGTAACACTGGTTGGTCTGTCACTTCAACTTTTTGTTGCAATGAGACAGAACCAAGGAAATTACAAACTCCCCAACATCTATGGTGCTGTGACTCATATTTAACCCAGCTGAAACAACCTTGGCTCAGCCCCTGCGAGGCAGAGGCCAAGCACAGCAGAAGCCCAACTCAGCGAAAACTCCCACGGTGGAGCTGGAACAAAAAGAAAACCCACCGCAGCGGAAGTGACATGAAGCCCAGCGTGCTGAAAACTGGGACAGCAAAAACAAACTCAACAGAAAGCTTACACGGCTCACAGTGATAGGTTAGAGGTGAATTTGTTCCAATTCAGAGAGAAGCACACTCCACAGAGTGTGGGCCATCACAGAGGAGAGTGCAGTGGCCATGGAATGTGTTGTGGTTAGTTTCTGCCAGCTGGGTGATTTCATATGCTAATGAGTGGGAGGTTCATCCCAACAATTAGGGAATCACCCTCTCCTTGGTCTTCTGACAGTGCCTTGGAACTGTCCTGGTGCCTCTGGGTGTGTCATTTAGCTTGTAGATTGAGGATCAAGGTTTAGTTGATCTTCTTGGACCCATTTGATTTTAATCAGTTTATGTTATGCCCTTGGGCTATGTCATTCTCTCAAAAGCCGTGTCCTGCCCCCTTCCCTCCTGTTTCATGCTTTTCTCCTGAGCCCTATCTGGGACCACAATGTTGCCTCTACAGCCTTCTGGAGGAACAATCAGAAAATAGCTGGCCCTTGGGAGGGAAATGCTGTATAATATCCAATCTCTCTAGATATTCAGGCCGTCATCTTCCATGTTTCCTACAATGTGTGCAACAACAGCATCTCTCAGTGAACCTGCTAAGGTGGATGACAGGCACACAATGCCTGGTAGAAGTCCATCTGCTGGCGTCCCTTCAAGGGCAATTGGGCTTCCAGGGATAATGTTTGCCACTTTGGGAGTTAGCCCTGCAGGCTGTTTGGGCCCAAACGTCTACCGCCCTTCTCCTAAAGTTACAAACACACCCCAGGATCAAATCTCCACTCCACTTTTATGAAACATCTGGTCTGTTGCCTCTTATCAATTTGGTCTTAAACCACTTTCTAACTCCTACAACCAGGACCCTGCCCCCTTATAGGCAACATTGCTCCATCCTGCTTATTATTAAAATATTCTTAATGCTCCTAACAGGACCAGATAACCCATTCCCTTGTCATTACTTCTGCTATTACCTAAAATGTGTTTATAACAATGAAATGTTTACCATTGGAGACACCCTAAGCTGCTCTTGTGGAGGACTAGGGGAGGAAATCAGTGACTTACATTTCCTCAGAGCAATAAGAGGATAAGGCTTATGGCTGCTTCACCAGGTTCCCAGTCTCAGGGCACAGGCTTGGATTGCTTTACATCGTGATATCTATTCCCATCTGTGATGAACAAACTGGCAGTGAGTTAAGATTACAACTCCTCAATCCTACCCAGAACTGGTCATGCTGGAGACCTTGGGGATGCCCAACTCCAGTCCTGGGGTCCCAGGAGGCTGACCTGCCTTGACCTGCCTAGGGATCCTGTCCTTGAAAGGTTGTCACACCTCAACCTGCTCAGGGATCCGCCAGTCTAGGGATCCCAGGAAGTCAACATGCCTCGACCTGCCCAGGGATCCAATTCTCAAGATGCCGCCCTGCCTCGACCTGCCCAGGGATCCAATTCTCAAGATGCCGCCCTGCCTCGACCTGCCCAGGGATTCAATCTCCAAGAGGCTGTCATGCCTCAGCCTTCCCGGGGATCTGCACCCTGGCCCGGGGATGCCCAGCTCTCAGGTTGCAACAGTACTAGGTAGGATAAGCTTCAAAAAGCCTCACTCCTAAGAAGTCCACCCATGGAAATAGAAGGAAGCCTATTAGCCATGGGACTATGCCCAACCTCAGCAATAACTCAGGAGTCCAATGAGAATTCCATTGCCTTTCTGGAAAGGCTAAAAGAAGCCCTCCAGAAGTTTACCAATCTTGATTTAGACTCTTATGAGGGACGGGTGATTTTAAAGGACAAATTCCTGTCCCAACATGCATCAGACATCAGAATAAAGTTACAACAGCTACAGCAGCAGGACCCTGCTTCCTCTTTAGATGAGATGGGCCAGTCAACCACCAATACCTTTTATAACAGAGAACAGGAGAGAGAGGCCAAGGCCCAGGAAAGGGAGTAAAGGAAAGAGACAAGCCATGCCCAGATGCTGGCTGCACTCCAGGGAAGCTCTATGTCAAACCCTGAGTCTTTAAAGGACAAGGTAGGAGGCAAATGCCTAATCTGTGGATAGGCAGGACACTGGGCTAAAGCGTGTCCAAACTGTGACAAGTCTCCTTGCTACAAATGCCATCAATTGGGACATTAGGCAGCACTCTGTCCTCAGGCCCAAGAGCCTCAAGGTCAAGTGCCAAGTCTTCCCTCACAATGGTTCAGCAGGACTGAAGCAACCCACTCCAACCAACCCACCAGACACAGATAACCATCACAGGGCTGGAGCCAAGGGTGCAACTGGATGTGACAGGTAGTTCCAAGAATTTCTTGGTTGACGCAGGGACTACCTACTCTGTCCTGACCTCCTGCTCCAGAGCCTTCTCCCCCCATATCTGTACCATTTTGGGTGCTACAGGAAAAACAATTACAAAAATACTCACCTGAGCACTTTGTTGCTGGGATGGACAAATATTTTCCCATCAGTTTCTGTTGGTCCCTGAGTGTCCTACTCCCTTATTGGGAAGAAATCTCTCTCCACCTTCAAAATCTTGCATATTTATATACTGATAGAAGATGCATTGAAACTCTCTTTTGGGGGCAAGCTAACTATTTTTACCAGCCACCAAGTGAAAGAACTCCTGAATGGGAGAGGCCACTTATGGATGTCTGATCAAAGAATCCTCAGATATCAAGTAGTGCTGATGAAAAATCCAGGCTTGATTATATTCCTTTGTGAGGTTCTTAACCCTGCCACCCTCCTGCCTATTCCCGAGGACTCTCTCCCCTTTCACTGTTGCCTAGAAACTTTGGACCATTGGACAAAACCATGAGAGGGGTTGTCAGAAGATGCTCTGATCGATCCTGAGGAAATCTGGTACACTGATGGAAGCAACTTTGCCTTGGATGGAAAAAGAAGAGCCAGATATGCAGTAGTTTCCAATTTTGAGACCATAGAGCCTAAACCTTTGCCACCAGGTACTTCAGCCCCATTGGCTTAGCTCATAGCCCTGACTCCAGAGCTGAGAAAAGGGGGAAAAGTAGCCATTTATGCTGACTCCAAGTATGCCTTTCCCGTGCTACATCCACTTGTTGCTATTTGGAAAGAAAGAAGCCACTTGACCACCCAAGGGTCCCCAGTCAAATACGGGTAGGCTCTTAGAGGAAGTCCATCTGCCCCCTGTAAAGGACACCACAAAGGGAGCACGGAAGTGGCACAAGGAAACCAAGCAGCTGATCAGGCAGCTAAGAGAGCAGCATTACAGAACAGTGACCTAATAGGGGTTTCCACCTTAGTTCCACAGACTAATTTGCCAGAAACTCCTTTGTATACTGACGGTGAGACACTTGAAGCTAAGAGTGAGTGCTTTCAAGAAGATCATATGGGGTGGTTCAAAGAGGGACTCCTTTTTCTGCCTGGGAAACTCCAATGGAAGTTGGTAAACTCCTTACATGGTACCACTCATTTAGGGGAGAAGGCCCTCCCAAGATTACTAGAAAGGTCCTTCAGAGAAATAGGCCTCCAGACGACTATAAGGCAAGTGGTCTCCTCTTGTCCCACTTGCCAGTTAAACAACTCCCAAGGAGCTTGAAGACCCCAGCTATCCCAGCCCATCCAAAGACATAGGACCTATGCAGGAGAGTACTGGCAGATGGACTTCACCCATATGCCAGTTTCTCAAGGGTATACATACCTATTAGTCATGACAGATACATTCATAGGATGGATTGAAGGCTTTTCCACCTGGACTGAGAAGGCTGAGGAGGTGGTAAAAAAAATAAAATAAAATAAAACTCCTCCATGAAATCATTCTGAGATTTGGTCTGCCCAGGTCATTACAAAGTGACAATGGGACATAATTTACTTCTAAGGTCACCCAAGGGGTCTCTAAAGCATTGGGCATTACTTATTATCCCCATTGTGCCTAGAGGCCTCAGTCTTCAGGAAAAGTAGAAAAGCCAACCAATTCTTAAAATCAACGATAAAAAAAGATAACACAGGAGACCTCCCTGGGATGGAAGGAGGCTTTACCAATAGCTCTCCTCCACACCCATACTGGCCCTAAGGAACAGGTTGGTCTCAGTCCTTATGAAATGCTATATGGGAGACCTTTTGTTTATGGCAGTGACCTCTTCCTTGATCCAGAGGCTCAGTCCCTCTGGTCTTATAATATGGCCATTGGACAATTCCAACAAGATATATGCTTGTGGGGTGTCAACCAGGACTCAAAAGATTCTAAAGAGCCACCAATATATGCTCCAGGGACTCAAGTCCTAATTAAAGTCTGGAAAGATAGGTCACCAAAGGCTCAACTCCAGCCCACATGGAAGGTCCCCTATCCTGTAATACTTTCCACCCCCACAGCAGTCAAGGTATCAGGACACAACTCCTAGATTCACTACTCACGAGTCAAGCCATGGAAGAAAACAGAAGAGGATACTCAGCACACCTGTGAGCCCCTGGGAGATCTCAGATACCTATTCAGAACTACAAATGAGTGCCATTCTAATGAACACCCCCAAAATTAAGTTTCTGGGGATAAGTTTCTCAGGATAGCTCTAAAGAGCCAACATAGCTTCGCAGAGGTTGTACTTCAATAGACAGGAGATAGACCTCCTGATCCCTGAACAAGGAGGGACTTGAGCCATCTTGAATGAGTTGTGTTTTTTCTGTGGGAATACCTCCAGCTAAGTTAAAGAAAGTCTCACAGTCCTCAAGAAAAACATTCAGGCCCTACAGGATCTCAAAGAATGAGCTGGAGAGTTCTTGGGGTGGCTACAGTCTCTCTTTGGGGGATCCTTCTCCTGGTGAGGGGGAATTTGGAGTTGGCTCATGCCCCTACTAATCCCTATCACCATATTGATGCTGCTTATGATTGTTCTATGTATTATTAATTGTCTAACCCGTTTTGTCTCTGCCCAGGTCAAAAAGCTACAACATGCACTGCCAGTTCAACAAGGATGTATTAAACTACAGCCGACCATGGAAAATATCACTCACTCTTAGATGGGCACCGCTATAAGGAATCTGAGGCTTGAGACTAGCAAGAGGGGGAAGCCCAATGCCCCTTGCCATCCCAGTTCAGCAGGAAGTAGCCAGAAAGACCTCGATGCCCCTATTCCCAAAGAATTGGGCCTCCCATCTCTTGAGGGGGGAATGTTAGGTAGTTAGAATAGGAAAAAGGAGTCTAAAATGGTGGTGGCTAAAAGACAAGGAAGGCAAAAGCCCAAGAAAATAGAACAAAGGAGGACCTGAGTGAGAACCTCAGGTAAAACAGACAACCCTCCTGGCTAGCCTGATTTACATAGGGCAGGCACAGGGGGAGAAGAGGAGGAAAAAACATATAAAAAGAGGAGCCAAAATTGGACTGGGGGCTTCTCTTCTCTTTGCGTCTTTTGGATCAGCCCATCCTCGCACCTCAAGGATGTATTTTCCTATACTTTCTAAATAAAACTGAGCTGTAACACGGAGATATAACACTGGTCCATCTGAGGAAATTACACGGGTCTGTAACACTGGTCCATCCGTCACTTCAAATTTTTGTTGTGATGAGACAGAACCGAGGAAATTACAAACTCCTCTGAAACATACGTACATGAAGTGTTAGTGGCTCAGTCAAGTCTGACTCTGCGATTTCATGGACCATAGCCCACCAGGCTCTTCTGTCCATGGGATTTTCCAGGCAAGAATACTGAAATGGGTAGCCATTCCCTTCTCCAGATGCATATGTATACACACATGTATAAATATATAGATCGATAGTTTTTTTTTTAACTGCCAGATAAATATGAGACAGAATTTAAGAAATGCAATATAAGAACTTCACATGTTTTTAATTAATAAAATAATTTGCAAAATAATTAAGACATAGTTAAAGAAAGATTCCCTTAAGTAAAGATGTGCATACACAGATGAGAAAAGCTCAGAGCTTTCCTAGGAAAAACCCAAAAGAAATTTTCATATAGATTTATTACAGAAAGAATGGATTAAAGTAAAATTCCTAAATAAATATCATATAAGGAAGATGCTTTGCATGAGAGGAACAATTGGATTGTTCCAGTTTCCTCTACTAAACAATAAATATTAATAAACAGTGAAAACATTTCAAGTTTTGAGTAAACAAACCTTTTCCTTTTTTCATACCAAAGATTTTAAAACCTGGAAATGTTATCTTTCATTTGAAAGCAACTAGAAAACATCTTAGATAGTCAAGGGTTCAGAAAATATGACATCTGTGTACCTTATTAGTAAAATTTACTTAAAGATTTCTCTTTTGTAGCAAAATAATGAATCAAAATAAAAAACTAAAAATGGCATATGACTTTATGGGAAGGTCTGATGGTCTGCCCATATTCTTTCTGAACCCTGAAGGGAGAAATACAATTAGATCTGGTTTTCAGGTTGATGCAGGAAGGAAGAGCTAGAACCTGTGATGTTTCACTCAGCTGTGTTTCATCAAGTTCTTAGTGAACTGTGTTATTTCTTGAATTATGACTACAGTCCACAATTTAGGAGACCTCACACTGCCAATTTAGTACTGATTTTTCTCCTATGAAGGTGGTAATTAGTAAAAAGTATTAGCCTGGCAGGTTACAGTCCATGCGGTTGCAAAAACAGTCAGCCACAACTCAGTGACTAAACAACAGCAATTGTTTCCTTACCCAGAGCCTGTGAGCAGAGTTTTCCTACAAATACAAACGTACCTCCTGGAGGTTAATTTGTTAATGAAGAAAGTATGGGAAAAGAGAGTGAGTGCCCTTTGGATAAATTCTCTTTTGGAATGAAGGTCATTCAAAAATGTAAGTATCAATAGACTAGAGGTCCAAATTCTGAGGTTAACTGAAGTTTTGCTTAGATTTAATCCCACAAAAGCACAACACATTGCTAGATTTCTAAGTACCTCATAACCTGAAGTTTTCTATTCTGATTCAAAATAGTACAGATAATGCACTTAATCTTTACTTGGAAGTTCATTTCCATCACAGATACTGAATAGTGTTAGATCCTAAGTCAATTCGGTTTAATTCAACACATTTACTTTTATACTTGCACTATGCACGTTACTCGTTACTGACGAGAAGATAACTAACCTCAAAGAGGAATCAACCACAGGCTTTATTCTTGAAATAAGGAACTTCCCAAGAGGTTGTTAAAGATGTAAGACCTGGCCTAGTTCTCAAAGCTTCTGATTCATTAATTCTTCCACAGGATCCCAGGTGAGAGATTTCTTTGGGAACATTTGTCTAGAAGACAAGCATAGAATCTATATTTTAATATGATGTCACAATTAGTCATTATTTAAATAATGGTTAAAATCATAGACTTCAGCTCCAGAAGATCTGGATTTGAATCTACTACTACTACTTACTACTATATGACACTGCATAAGTTGCTATCGTAACTCTACAAAATCTTACTTCCTATTGTTGTAGATGATTATAACAAATAAAGGAAATTAAGTCTAAAGACATGAACTAAGCCTGAGAGCTTTAATAATTTTGTTTTACTGAAAAGTCCTGTAACAAAATTCCCCATTACAATAAAGGGACTTGGTGTAGGCAAAAGGAAAGTTGGAGACAAGATGTAGAGTCTGTAGATGAAGTGTGAGATTATGAAAGAGATGAACAGCAGTATTGAATTAAGAGGATTGCTTAAAGTTTTTTCTGTTGTGTGCAAGGTACCTTAAGAACACTTCATAACATTTATATTACTAGCCAGTGTTTTTGAAGTTGGACTTGCTTTTGCAGGGAATGCCAGAAGAAGTGTTGAGTCTGTTCTCAGAGTGGGCTGGGTGCAAGAGAAGAGGCTGCTCAAAGGGTATAGTCATATTTTTGTTGCATAAGTAAAAGGCTACTAGGCTAACACATGACAAGCCTCCAATAAATGCTAGCTATTACTCATGGGATGTCAAGTGCTCTAAAAAGAGGTATGTATGCAGTAGGTTGAACAGAGATTTCCCAAAAAGGCATGTCTTCATCCTAATCCTCAGAACCTGGGGAAATTGTTTTATGTGGCAAAAGATGTGATTAAAATAAGGATTTTGAGAGGATGAGTTTGTTCTGAAATAGCTACATGAGCCCTAAATGAAATCACATGCATTCTTATAGGTGTGAGGCAGAAAGAGTTTTGAGGCCTAAGAAAGGCAATGAGATTGGAGCCATCAGGCTGCAAGTCAAGGAACTCATGGAGCCACCAGCAGACAGCCACCAGGAATAGACAAAGAACAGATTTTTCCTCAAAGCCAATAGAGGGAACATGGTCCTGTTGACACCTTGATTTTAGATTTCTGGCCCCTAGACCTGCGAGACAAAATATATGTATATGTATATATTTGTAAATTTTATTTATTTTATTTACTATAACATAATAATAATGTTATTATTATATAATGTGCCAGGTCTTTGTTACAGCATGTGGGATCTTTGATCTTCATTTAGCCATGTGGAATCTTCAGCTGTGGCATACGAACTCTTAGTTGCAGCATGTGGGGCATAGTTCCCTAACCAGGGATTTGGAGCCCCTTGCATGAGGAGTGCAGAATCTTAGCCACTGGGCCACCAGGGAAGTCCCTTTCCTTCCAAGGAGTATCTCTTATTTTAAGTGATCCAGTTTGTGGTAATTTGTTATATCAGCCATAGGAAAACTAATACAAAACATTTTGGCCAATTTGTGAATGTAGAAATTGCTTTTGGAAACTGAACTGATCTAAAAGGAGATAAAAAGAGTCCAGTTTCAGTTCAGTTCCGTTCAGTCAGTCAGTCGTGTCTGACACTGCAACCCGATGAACTGCAGCACGCCAGGCCTCCCCGTCCATCACCAACTCCCGGAGTCTACCCAAACCCATGTCCATTGAGTCGGTGATGCCATCCAACCATCTCATCCTCTGTTGTCCCCTTCTCCTCCGGCCCTCAACCTTTCCCAACATCAGGGTCTTTTCAGATGAGTCAGCTCTTCACATCAGGTGGCCAAAGTATTGGAGTTTCAGCTTCAACATCAGTCCTTCCAATGAACACCCAGGACTGGTCTCCTTTAGGATGGACTGGTTGGGCCTCCTTGCAGTCCAAGGGACTCTCAAGAGTCTTCTTCAACACCACAGTTCAAAAGCACCAATTCTTCAGCGCTCAGCTTTATTTATAGTCCAACTTTCACAACCATACATGACTACTGGAAAAACTATAACCTTGACTAGACAAACCTTTGTTGGCAAAGTAATGTCTCTGCTTTTCAATATGCTATCTAGGTTGGTCATTACTCCGTCCAAGGAGTAAGCGTCTCTTAATTTCATGGCTGCAGTCACCATCTGCAGTGATTTTGGAGCCCAAAACAATAAAGTTAGCCACTGTTTCCACTGTTTCCCTATCTATTTGCCATGAAATGATGGGACCGGATGCCATGATCTTAGTTTTCTGAATGTTGAGCTTTAAGCCAACTTTTTCACTCTTCTTTTTCACTTTCATCAAGAGGCTCTTTAGTTCTTCTTCACTTTCTGCCATAAGGGTGGTGTCATCTGCATATCTGAGGTTCCAGTTTAACTATATGTAAAACATTAATTTAGAAGAAAGCCATCAGACAGGAAACAATAAAATTTTTTCCAAAAAATATAAATGGTGGTCCATATGGAAAGATAAGAAATGAAATTAGGCATGGTCAGTTAGGTCTTTGAATGGTACAACTAAGGAGCCAAAACTCTAAGCCCTTGGTACTCAAAGTGTAGTTTTTAGAGTGTCAGAGGCAGCGTTACTCAGAACCTTTTAAAAATATATAAGTGGGGGCCACATTCCAAACCTATTCAATTAGAATCTGCATTTTAACAAGATCCTTGGGTCACTTGTATGCATTCTAATATTTGAGAAGCATGCTTTTAGGGCAAGGTAACTGGAAGATTTTGAAAGATTTAACACACATCAGGGACAAGGTAATATTTGCATTTTAGGTCAAGCTATGTGATAGTATTATGAAGAACAGATTTGACAGGGGTAAAACCCAAGGCAGAGACAAGTGACTGCCATGGTACAGGTAAGAGATTAATGAAGTTTTGAACAAAGGTGGTGGTAATAGAGATGGGGGAAAAATGACACAACTTTAAGAAATATTCAGATTCTGGTCTGATGTGTGCTAATGATGCTCCTACCTAGGTTCTATAACACATCTTGATTCTTTATGATTAAATTTATTTTCTTTTTTAAAAAAGCTTTTTATTGAAACTATTTTCAACTTGTTAAGGAGGAAACATCTTAGTTTCAGGCATAAGTGGTCCACACAACTGCAAGCTTTTACCTTAAGTTGTTTCAGACAGGAACGTGACATGACTATTTTCTCTTTCTTTCATTTATTTAGTTCTGGATTGTTGTGACATGTGGAATCTAGTTCCCTAACAAGGGATGGAAGCCAGGCCCCCTGGATTGGGAGTGAAGAGTCTTAGCCAGGAACACCAAGGAAGTCCCTATACTTCAATTTCTAACAGGATCCCAAAAGGAGTTTTTTTGGCGTAGTTTCTGTTGAAGCACCAAAAGATGATAGGATACCCAAGAGAGAATGAGATACATTCTCTTCTCCAAAGGCAGTTTTGCAAAGGAAATGTGTTCAAAAAACTGTTACATGATTCTCTGGGACTTCAATCAGATTTAGGATACAAAAAATTGTCATAGAAATAAACTTCCTCAGAGAACTGCAACTGTGTTGTTGATACCTACCCCCTGCAGAGAATAGATGTAGGTGAGTATGACCTTCCAATCTCACTTCAAATGGGGTACTTCCAGGGGACCATAGCAGAGCTTTGAAATGTGCCTTTTGCAACTAGAAAATGCAAAGATCTAGTGTGTTGATGCTGATGTCCCAAAAAGCTTAAATGGACTGTCGACTGGGATTTGACTCTACTTCCACTCCAGAGGCTAAGAGCATGACTGCCAACTTGATGTGGAGCCAAAAGAGTGCCATTGCTTTAAGACTGGTCTTCATTCCAGAACTTATCAGAGCAAGGGGTGTAAGCCAGGGAGAAGAGAGCTGGAGTGAGTCATGTTGGGAGTCTTTCTAATAAAGCCATCTGGAGGAAGAAGAGGTTCCCCTTGAAAAGAAAGTGTAGGTGCACAGCAGACTTCCCAGGGCCTGCGGAAGGAAAGACGCATGTGTCAGGGGACTGAAAGATTTGGGAGGGTCTGGCTGAGAACCTTCGAAGAGGCCCCAAGATAAAGAGTTTGCTTTAATCATTTACCTGTAATCAGGATCTGCAAGGGTCCCTGCCTTTAGACTCAGAGAGGGAAAACACCAGGCTTTACAGCCGAGTAAGAAATTTCCTCCATCTCCTGACTTCCTGCCAAACCCCAAAAGGTTTGAAACTTCCTTTCAAACACAAAAAGGAATATGTGTGGCCTTGGAAATGACAGTGATAATGGGGTGGGAGTATGCTATGATATGCAGAAAGGAGAGAAAAGGCTCATCCCAAAACTTAGGTTCTTGCCTTTGGCTTTAAGTCAACTTAATTAAGCTGGTAGAAGGGAGAAGAATTAACACTACCTCTGAAGGAAATGGCTACCCACTCCAATATTCTGCCTGCAGAAATCCATGCACAGAGGAGCCTGGTGAGCTACAGTCCGGGGGGGATGCAAAGAGTCAGAAACAACTGAGCGACTAACACTTTCACACTTTCAAGCTTAATTAAGCTGGTGGACAGAAGTTCAGTTCAGTCACTCGGTCGTGTCCAACTCTTTGCGACCCCATGAATCGCAGCATGCCAGGTCTCCCTGTCCATCACCAACTCCCAGAGTTCACTCAAACTCATGTGCATCGAGTCGGTGATGGCATCCAGCCATCTCATCCTCTGTCGTCCCCTTCTCCTCCTGCCCTCAATCCCTCCCAGCATCAGAGTCTTTTCCAATGAGTCAACACTTCGCATGAGGTGGCCAAAGTACTGGAGTTTCAGCTTTAGCATGATTCCTTCCAAAGAAATCCCAGGGCTGATCTCCTTCAGAATGGACTGGTTGGATCTCCTTGCAGTCCAAGGGATTA